>NW_008795194.1:7498802-7551939 GCF_000699145.1 Aptenodytes forsteri
CGAGAATTCTATCATTTCATGGTCGCTAAGCCCAAGACGGCCTCCAACCACCACATCTCCCACCAGTCCTTCTCTGTTTGTAAACAGCAGGTCGAGCGGGGCACCTCCCCTGGTAGGCTCACTTACCAGCTGTGTCAGGAAGTTGTCTATCTTCCACACACTCCAGGAACCTCCTAGACTGCTTCCTCTCTGCTGTGTTGTATTTCCAGCAGACGTCCGGGAAGTTGAAGTCCCCCACGAGAACAAGGGCTAGCAACAACTGAAATATTTTCATTCTTTTTTTTTTAGCAGTCTCTAAACAAATCATTACAACTTACATCTTCCACTAGTAAAGAAGAATCCTAAAATCTTCTCACCATTAGTCTGTGTGCCTAGAAAAAATTTGCTCTGATTTATGGCTGAACTTTCCAGGAGCTAATGCGATACAAACAATAATATCCCAGTTTTGATTAATGTGCTTTTCTATTTTGCACAGATACTACCTAATTCTAATTTTATGTAATAAGCAATAAATAGACATGAGAGAGATTTAAAAACTAAATATTATAAATAAATTTTTTATGCAGCATAGGAGAGCATAGAAGGTCTTCACAAAGTAAAATGAAATTCAATCACCAAATTACTTTAAAGTTTGATATTTATATATATTCAAATTATAAAAGTCCATGCAAGGGAACAGAGATTCAGAAAGCTATGTGTGTCTGAAGTAAAATTTTCAGACCTTCTGAAGGCTGAACTCCCTGAGTTCTAGTTTCTAAAATAATTTTAAATATTTAGCACAAATACAGCACAAGTATTTATACTCCAATGTGGAAAAAAGTTAAGATGAAAAAAATCTATCATAAATGAAATTAGGACTAGGGTAAACATAGAAATCAGCTTGGAGCACACAGCTAAAAGCAAGTCTAAATGTTACAAAACTTGCTTACCTCTCTGATAGCTGATCAAGAGAACTGATCATACATACATCCCAAACTTATGTTTTCAAGATCTGGCAAAATACACATCAGGAAAGCAGAATTTGTATGCAAGAAACAAAGGGTGAAAGGAAAATCCTGAAATTATAAGGGCAATATTTTAAGACCTAGCTTGGCTGGAATGGTAAGGAAGTGGCAGGTAGGAGTAAGTAAATTGTTCAGGAAAATTTGAATGTGAAAAAATATTCTCAGTTTCTCTGATGGAAATGGTAGCAGTTAATAACAATGAGATGCAACAATCAGATGATGTAGGCAACTCCATTCCTTCATGCTGACAATACTGCCATATAAACGTGGAACTGGGGCAGAGATTAACCACTTTCCCATCTCTGCTATTCGCATAAGTGTTTTAACATTTTGGTTTTGTTGCCAATATGATGTGTGGGGTCCATGCGTTCAATGTTCATACTCCTTCTTTCAGTCACATCTAGATAATTTGTAACTGTGAAGTATTCCCAGATCACAGCTCTGGGTATGTGTCCCAGCTGGGTCTTTAGTTTATACTGGGGTTAGTTTTCATGTCTGGGTTGAAATCCTCTTGCATTATAGCTTGCACACACAGAAAGCCCAGGACATAAACTGAATGAAACTGGTTGCTCTAACACGTCCCTCAAACGGTCAGACTTATACTACTAAGTTCTCTTAGCCTCCAGAACTGAGGAATCTCATGCAAATTGTTTATTGATCACATGAGTAGCCCATGCACAGTCCTGAGCAGGGATGGCCTGGGGATTGTTTGCAGAGCACTAATTGGGCAGACTGACAGCACAGCAGGGATGCTCCTTACAGTCAAACAGTGCAGACGGCTGAGGTCCAGCACCCAGGATTGGTCCCAGCCAATGCTTAATGCACAAGTGGAGATGTGGTTTCAGGGGACCAGGATCCTAGGACACTCCACTGTTTAACTCCAAGAACAGTCTAAATGTAGTAGAACAATGCTTATGCAAATGTAAGAACAAATTCATTTCCAAACTACTTCAGAAGCTTGCAATCCTCACTCGAGCAGCAGTGATGGCATTAATTAAGAAAAGGAGTTTGTCATTTTACTCCAGTGCATATTAGCTTTGTCTATCTAATATTCTTAATGGATGTGTCTGTGTAAAGGCCCACAGATGGCTCCAGCAATGAGGAGGAGGAAAAGGAAAACATATAATCTCTAAATGTCAGAGAAGAATAAAAGCCAGCTAAACAAACCAAGCAAGATGCTGACAATTGACACTACCCTGCAGCAGGAAGGTAAAACCCTACCTTTGCAATAAGATTATAATGCTTTTTGTTGTTGTTGTTATTGTTGATCACCCCAAGAAGAGAGCTTTGCCAAGGAAGAAAGAAAGAAAGATCACTGTGAAGAGTGCCAAGCTACACAAAATGAATTCCAGTATTTTACTGACCAGAGTGGTCGACTGTTGGCAGAGCATATAAGAGTAACTATTTGTGTAATTTAGGACTCCATGTTCTCAGAAAAGTGCAATTTATGGGCTTCATTGAGGCACAGCCCACGAGTCATGAAAGAAGTGTAAGTGGTTAACAACCCCCATTACTCCCTTACTAAACAGCATTCAGTAAGTGGTCATTGCATGTTTTTCTACCCATTTACACCTTATTCAGTGAGATTGAGCCAACCTGAAGAGAGACATAGTAGAAAAAATAACAATTTGCCTTTGTTATGCCAGTAGAGGCCAGTAGAGCAGGGGTTTTGGTGGAATCTTGCGTCCCCTAACAGTTTTGGAGGGTGGTGCAATTCAGGATTCAGCAGAATGTCACAGTAGGACTCAAAATCCAGAAGGGACATTCAGAGGTGTTTCAGATATTTGCTCTGCATTCTTCTCATGGCATTGCAGGAACACACTCTGTTTCACCACATCATCATCAGATGTGAAATGACTTAACATACTGCAAGTGACTGCAAGTGACACATCCATAATACTGTCTGCATGTGAAATATTTGCAGAGGCTGTGCATCGGATATTCACTTTGGTTGTTCTCCTTAAACCACAAAGAGATCTTCAAATAATTGGTTACTTAGCCACTTCCAATTATCTAAATGATTTTGTTTTATTACCTTGAGTGTCAAGCTAATTATTATTAGAGATGTGATAAAATATTTTATTTCCCAAATTGCAAATGGATTATATAAAATTCTGGTAAAAACAAACAGCTTCTGATAAATCTTCATTTGCATCACTTAGGAAAAAGAACAAAAAAACCCAACCTTATATATTCATTGCTCCTGGGACTATACACAGTTTTACAGGAACCACACAATTTTCAGTGTTCTTCCATAAAAATGGAACTTATTGAAATACCAGAAAAACCCAATAAATACACCAGTCAATGGAATTATACATACCTGAGCAGGAGATGCACAATTCTGAATTCTTAAAAGCAGCTAAACTAAATTATGTTTAAATTTTGACATTAGATACAATATGTCTACATCGGAAACTACCATGTCCCAAATACCACTGTATCCACACATTTCATGAATCCTTGAAGTGATGAACGCAATGCCAAAGCACTGTCGGGTACAGTGTGGGATTGTTAAAGGCATGTAGGCATCAAGAGTCCAAAGCGGCACAGACCTGACAATATTTATGTATAAATACCCTTTTCAAAACCTTGAAGATCTTCACTGCATTCTGGGAACCCCAATGTCTTTACAAATCTGGTTCTGAGCTGCTCTGTGCCTCGGTTCCATATCATCAAAGCAAGATCAATACGCTTCTCTGCCCAATAATAGAGCTGTGATTGTAAATTCTTCAAATATTGTAAAGATTAGAAATCTAAATTGACTAACAGAAAATTGTCTTTCATTGCACACCAGACCCTCTATTATGAAAATGTATTGGATTAGGTGCACTAAAAAATCTCTTTCCCTTCTTTCTTTCACAGTAGTCTGGGGAAAGCCTTTCACCAAGCAGGGAAAAATCTGTAGAATTGCTTAAATATTGACTTCCTTTTTGATGCAAAAAAGAAGCGAGAATCTAAAGCATATATTTTGGTATTACATTTCATCTCCAGATTTCCCATGAGGGTCACACTTCCATAGGCAGTTTTATTCTACAGGGCTTGTGACATGGCCAAAGGTAAACCCTTCACGTTCAGGATAAGTGAAAACTTTGGATATAGCATTCATCTGCTGCACAACTTCTGGTCTCCTTCTAGAAGAGTCCCCTTTCCATCTTTTAATAAAAAAGAGCAGAACAAGCAGCAGCCTTGCCTACATGCCACTTAAATGGCTTTAATTTAAAGATCATTGAAATTTTCAGCACTTGTTCCAAAGCCTTTGACATTTGGCAGGCTTTTAAGAAACAAAAGCAAACTTGAAAATAATTTTTGTTTTCTGCATGTGAAAAACACGGCTGGCTTTGTTTAACTGTAAATATCATCAAGCCTTTTCCTTGCTGTGACATTCCTAATATGCTGTATTTCACTGAAGTTATGTGCCATAGTCACATTTACACTAATTCAAACACATTCACAAGCCAGGAATGCTATAAAAATGGGCTATTTTTCTCCTAGTGTGATGTCATAAATATGAGCTCTTTCTTCGTGATATAGGGATTTTTTTTCTTTTTTCTTTCTTATATTACTAATTAAAATTTCATTTTCATTTAAGATGAAATACTGAAATACAAATTCTTCTATTTCTGATACAAAAAACTATCCAAAGGCCACATTATTATTCATGACATTAATTTGATTGCATTCTTATTGGTGCTTTAAAACAGAAGAACTTCACATGTTATCCCAGGAGGTGCAAGGAGCCTTAACCCATCCTTAGAGCAACATGAATTTGGGTAACGTTGTGTGGACTTTGCCAGATATTAATGCATTTAGGATTTTGGAATTAAGCCCAAAATACGTAAAATCACACTGTAGAATTTCTGGCAGAAATATGGATAATATATTCCCTAGTTTATACATGAAAAGGCTGATCAGTAACAAAGGCCAATGTGTACTTTCTACACATAAATGCCATAAGACAAAAAGAATTAAGTCAACAAGATGCAGACAAAACAATAACAAAACACTTTATTTCAAGGGAGCATTTGCTACTTAAAGGAAAAAGAGGAAATTACCATTGTACAAAGAGAAAATATATGGGGAAAGTTTAGGAAAACATAGTCTCTGTTTAAATTACTTAGGAACTATGTCCTTTAGTTTCATTGGGTTTGGTTGGTTGTTCCCCCTCCCCAATAATCTCAATTATTTAGCCTCATTAGAACTATCAAGTGACACTTTTAGATTGAATAACGCATTACAGTGTTAAAAGCTCAGAAAGGACTCGGGAAAGTATTTGTAGTGTAACAACAATTTTATGTAATCTACTAAATTGTCAACACTGTGAACATAGCTTCTCAGCCAGCATTGGCTACATCACCTTGCGTTACCTACATATGCGTATATAGAGGCAGCTATGTCTCTTCCGCAGAGCTCTCCTAGTACCATTAAGATTGTGTCACACCCTTTTCCAGTATCCAGTGACTACTTTTTGACTACCATACTCCCTCTGAACTGTATGCATCTCTTGCATGAAGAGCAATGTTGCTTATTTCAGAATAAGAAAAAACAATGAGGTAAGACAGAACAAATCTGAAATTTCTATTAGAAAGTAGGAACACAGTGACTCCCTTAGCTGTATTCTGCTTCTGAATTGAAATGCAAAATGGTATCTGCTCTGGTAACAGAAAATATATTTGCATGTAATGGTGTAGTACTAGAATAAGAACGTGTGATTTCTCCTCTCACTGAGATCTGTATACATTGTATTAGGCATTTTATACAATGATGTTCACTCCAGTACTGATTTTTGTCCTCGTTTGCATATATCACAACTACTAAAATCAATGAAGTTAGGGAAATTGTATCTGTACCTTGAAAATGTCACTATTAGATAATATTGCCATATGTTGTCACTAAATTGTCATCCTGCTCTATAGGACTTGAATGCTTTTTTTCCAGGGGAATTCAGAGCAGGCAAACTTCCAGTGTGAGGCAAAGACTCCGAAATGGCAGTTCCCAAAAGAGTGCTCCAAGGCTGACTAGTTTCCACATGGAAATGACAAGTTTCTTGGAGTGTCTTTAAGACCCCATTGTATCTCGCAGAACTTCAGATGATATAATTGCTGTGTGTTACAGCCAGGCTGATGAGTCCGGCTGAGAACTAGATAGTGAATGATGATTTCCTTCCAGAAGGAATTGTCTCTGGGGCAGAGCACGTGAAAAAAATACCTCTGCTATCTGTACTCCTGCCAGGAAACAGCTATTGTGGCAAAGTACAAGGTGAGTCAGTTTTACATCATGAAAAAAGAAACCCCATCTTATCACACTGAAACTGCTGTTATTGACCATTGTTTTAGTTTTTATCAGTTGTTACATCAACATGAGGGATGTTTGCACTGACTTTAACTGTACTCAGGCCTTATGTGCTACCATTCAATTAGGCATTTCAAAATGCCCTACAGCATTAGGGAAGTCTTTCATCAGCCTCTCAGGTATGAAAATGTTGTCTATGTCTTTTTTTCACAGGTGGGAGGGAACTTCAAATTGTGGATTTCTTTGTCCAGAAGTACTGAAAGCCCTGATCAAAAGACAAGGGATATGCAAATGTTCCCTTGTGAAAATTAGATTTAAGTCATCTGAAGCTAGCCTTGGCAGAAACTTAAGCACCTTACAGAAACAGTTACGCAAAAGAAGTTCAACCTGAGTGTTTAGCCCAGCCACTCAGTAATAGTGGAATCGTACCCAAAACTACTGACTTGCCAGTAACTTGTTCTGCTTGCTAAATATCAGGCACCGATATCGCGTTCCCTCTGTGAGCTCCTGATATAGCATCTTTTCCAGCATATCCATTTGCAGTAAATTGCTTTGCCAGAACCTCCCCTTTTCTGATTGCACCGAGCATCTCCTTTTGAAATGTGTTTTGCCCTTAAATACGCCAGAGTATATACATGGCATCCTTCCAGGTGAGATTCAGTGTTACATTTGGAAGGCATTTCTTGTGAGATTCAGTTTCGTTCCTGGGGGAAGGGCAGTTGCAGACTGGCTTTTTAAAGGTTTATCTCAGTTCTGTCTTGTCTGCTTCTGAGCATTATCTAAAATTTTTACAGCTTTCTGATAGATACTGAGACAATTAAAAATATTAATGATAGCATTAATGATTTTCACTTTTCCATCCCATTCTTAGATACATTCAAGTCACACAGAATGACTTTTGGTAGTCAACTTGAAGTATGTGATTTTTTTGCTGTTATTGTTTTGGGTTTTTTTTTCAGCCTACCTTTCTTCCATCTATTCTTTACTGACTGGAGAGTACCCATCCATAAACTATAATCATTCTGAGCACAACCCCCTAAGGTAGAGGCTTGGTTTTGATTAGGAATGTGTTGTTCTGCTCAGACTTGAACTACTTCCCGTAAGAAAACAAACAAGCAAATGAACAAAAAAATCCCAGTGAAATGCTTATTCAGCCATCTATATGTCTACAGTAAAGTTAGCATTTAGCGATCAGTTATATTACTCCCCTTCATACAAATTATGCAGTTGTCCAAGAATGTGATATTTGGTCCAATTTCTATTAAAATGTGATGGGAAGCTTTCTATGGGTAAATGTATATGCCTGTGTAAATTTTTCAGAGCCCTGCATCTGTTATCACTGTCATTGTACCTGATATTAAAAAAAAAAAAAAAAAAAATCTTTACAGAGTTTGTAAGTGACAGCAGAGAGGAAACTAAACAATATTCTGATTAGATACTGTTTTTCCTGGCAATATATTTTAGAATAATACTCAAGCACATCCTGTAAGTTTCAGGACAGGACAATATATGTTGAAGTAGAATTGCTATTTTTAGTGCAAAATTAAACACATTCAAAACTAAAGCATTTGATGATATCTATTTTCTAGCTTAGTCACTCCAGTTCTCTTTATATCAGCTTTTATGAATGTCAGTCTAGGTATTCCTTAGCTATTGTTTACACTTTTATACAAATACGATGTGTTTTAGGACTTAGGTCAAAAATAGGAATTGTAGGTTTCAAGTAGGAATTATTAATGGTTGTAGACATCTAAGATTTAGGCTGAACATTATAGTAGCTACATCCTTCTGCAGTAATTCGTAAGGTCTGCCCTAAATCCTCTTGAATGGGATTCAGGTGGCTTCCTCATATAATGTGCTTCAACCCTTTTAAAAAAGATTCACTGGACACTCTCAAACAAGTAGGGGTCTAAATATCTCTGTCCTTGATCTAACTTTGAAGATGATAGGATCTTAAACATCACTACAACCATTATCGCTAATCATGTGATTGAAAGTCTGTATCACTTACCTATATCTTCAGGAATAGGGCTCTAGCTGTATGGTTTCTGAGAAATTACAGTTAATATCTGAAAATTACACAGATTTACTGCCAGTTTGAGGGGTAGCAGAGGGCACAAAATAACTTCGTTTGTAATCAGAGATAGAACACTGCATAAAATTCCCAGCCTTGGTTTATTTTATTATTATTTCAGTACAAAAGGAACCACAAATTTACAAATGCATAAACAAGATCCACACCTGAATATGAATTAACTTGTAAGGAGTGCTGTGCCGACATGAGTAGCTAGCTTTCAATTTCAGAGGCAGTTTTGCTATTTCTGCTTGAGACAGTTGTATCCTTTAGAGACAAACAGGACAGAAAAGAAAGCACAGAGCACCCAAAGTATTGAAACTCCCACATTTTGGAAAATCATTAAGAAATGTGAAATTCCAGGTGCCTAGAAGAGAACAAAGCCTTAAGATGCAAAGAATGTCAAAAATAAAGTGAGTGTTTTCCCTTGAATATCTTCTCAATCCCTCTTTCACAAAGCAGCTTATAGGGATCTTTAGGTAATAAACCATTTTTCATTATTATCATAACACCTTCAGTAAAAGTGCAAAATTAGAAGCCACGGGGTTACATTCCTGTTCCTTGGTACTGCAGGGAAGCACAGAATCAGAGTTCACTCTGGTGGATGGTGTTTTCTGTTTCTTAGACAGTGGAACTCTATTCTTTGCTCTTATCAGTTCATGGTCAGCAAATTGCGATTTTGGCTCATCCTGCCATCCTTTTCCATGGGATTTTTGTCCAAAAATGAGCTTCACAAGCAGGTCTTGCTATGTTCAAATCTTTATTACTCTCACTTGTCTATGAGATCTTGCTTGTATGTGTAAGATCAGCCCTTGCACTGACATAAATTGAAATAAATTAAATTGTTTGTACAAGCTGGGTTACACACTGAGGAAGGGTGGGTAGAATCAGTGTTTGCCTTCTGGGTATCCTTATTACTTAAGGGAAGAAGCAAAATAGAAAAAGGTTTTCAGAAAAATGAAAAAAAATCTGAAAAATCACTGTTCTCAATTATGTTATGAATTGTTTTTCTTTGTGGTACCCTCATCAATGATTGGTGAGATGTTACCATGTTATATTTAACTTATGTAAATACTTCTGGTCCAGGGTGTTTTAATTAAGATCAGTTAATTTGTTGAATATTATTTTATTGGAAATTGTCACCTGGGTATTTGCATAAAACATGCTTGGACCAAGATTTAAACTCATTCCAAGGATATTGTTCTTGTGTCTCTTAAAAACTACTATATAATGCCTTCCAACTTTTGTTTACAACATTTGACTATTAACTGCACTACACATCATCCTGAGGCTGTCTGGATTATGTTGGCAGATGTCAGCATTTCACAGTAAAGTCATTCCTCCAAGTATTAAACATTGCTAATCTTACTAAAGATATTATCATGAACTAGATTACTGAGTGTCTGGATTAGCAGTAACAACTCTGAAACAAAGAGGGATTTATGAAAAAGTAACAGAGTCCAATGAGATGATAATGGCACATTTGGTGGATCTGACAGTACTGCAAATAGAGACAAGAGAGAACTGAAAGAATTATTATTTTCAGGTTTATGTCAGGATTGTGTCTCAGTAAATTTTAGCCCTGTTAACTGAAAGAAGAAACTCTCTTGAATTCTTCCACCAAAGCCTTCGACCAAGACCCAGTCCTTATTATTTTAATGTCAAAAAGAATACAGCTGACTTACTGTTTTGATTTTGCAATTCTCTGTAATTCTTTCTTTTGGCACAGGATGAATTTGGAAATACTGAAATACCACAAGAAAGGCAGCAAATGCAATAATCCATGCAATATTCAAGGAAAAAAAGACAGAAGTTTCCAGATGGGCTTTCTAGGAGAAATTACCCTTCTCCCTAAGAATAAGGTCTATGCAAAAGTACTTGTTGCAAACCTCTGAAAATAAAAGGTTTCCTTCATGATTAATTTCTCTTTGTTTCTCCATTTCCCATTAACATTTCTAGTATAAATTCAGCATAAGAAAGCTTTCACAAAGCTCATCATTTCAAGGTCACAAATGTTTTGGTGAAATTTATTCAGTGCAAGTCAGACAGTTTAATACACTCTGAATTCTAGGATTCCAAGGATATCTACTAAGGTTTTCAAGGAAATGTGGAAAAGCTGCCTAAAAAATACAAGGTAACACATGAAGAGATGCTACATTATCAGATAATTCTATTGTCCAAACGGTGGTAAAAATCATACTCTAAATATTTTTTAGCCTTATGCCTTGTGTTACTAACACTGTTATGCGAGTTCAGTAATTTGCTGTCAGGTTGAGTGCAACAAAACTCCCTGTGCAGGCCATTTTATCCCACAACCCCTTTGAAAGCAAGAGTAATATGGGGCAAGAAAGATCATATTGGTGTTTCATTGAATAATATCTCAAATCCATTATATGCCAGGGAAAAAAAAAAGAAAAAAAAAAGAATTAGAGGGTTTAGTTTTAATGTGTTTCATGTGAAATAAATAAAGCCAAAGATAAAGAACATGAATATATTACCATTCTAAGATGAAGTGAGAATATTAATAAAAAGAAATTGGACAGTACAGTAATAAACAGCACAGTAGATCACCACTAAAAATTAGCATAATTGGCAGCTGGCATGTTCAATTTGTCAAAGTGGTAGGAGGCACAGCAGACTTTTGTAGGCAGTAGTGGGGTTCAGTTCTTAGTCCCTTGAATATGATCAATGATTCTCTCAAAAATACTGGCTGTAGATAATCACAAATGAAAGCCATTAAAGATATTTTTTAGCTGCTTATAGAAATAGAAAGGGCTGCATATTAATTTACCATGCTCTTTCATTAGTTTTGTGTCATTTGTTTCATTAGTCATCTGCTGTTTCACACCGACGTCAATGACACAAAACTAATTTATGGCTAAATTGTACTGGTGAATTGCACCCCATTACAGGAATAATTCCATTGTGCTCATTTGTATTTGGAACAAATAGTTACATCAAAGCTGTTGGCTCTAACAACTTCATGGAAAACACCTCCTCTGTGAAAAAGGAAATGTTTACTATGAAGGTTAGATGGTATCTGAGCTAGATTTTGAAAGTCAAACAGTGAGTAGCCAAGTCCCTTTGTAGTTCTGGCTGTAAGTGTCTCCTTGAATGTATCCCTAATACGTGAATTATGCAGGCATTCTTCAATGTTCTTCTAATGTAGATATGTACAGCTATTGTATGTGTGAAAACTTAGGAGTCCAAGTAATTAAAAACCAACCAAACAACAAACCAGAAACCCAGCCCTGAAAACTTCTGCTTGCCAGCATAGTATAAAGAAAGTGAATTACCACACCTGGATATAAATCTTCATGTCAGGCCTCAGTTAGTGGGTTAATGAGTCTATGGATGTCTCTGTCCTATTCCTCTGTGAAGGGGAAGCATTCATTTTGTTTAAAGTCCTTTCTGTAGGCTTCTGCAGCTTAATTCTCTTTTTGAGGGCTTCAGGTCCTTCTGAATTTGATGGGAATTCTTTTATCCGACGAGAGCATGGCACATTCATGATCTGGCATAACTACTTCCAGAAGGAGACCTTGATCTTTAATGCTATCTAGAAAGATTTCCTAACATCAGATCTTTGAAAAAGGGGATGCAAGAAAGGCAAAAATAATATTCTATATTGCAAGGAAAAAAAATGTTTTGAGAGTAAAAGTGACAGGCAAGAAATCCAGTTCAAAGAAATCAGAACTTTCTCCATAACACCACAAAATTCACACTCATAAAGTAGAACTGGAAGAAGTGCTTTATATAAAATGAACAAGTGACACAAAATCTAGCCTGACACCTCCAGCTGAGACTGAACAGCCACAATCACCTTCTCTTATTTTCCTTCTATTATGTACTTAGAAAGTGTGCAGTATGCTACTGTGTAGTAGGAGAAAGAAAATATTGTATCATTTATGTTTGCTCTTCACTTTTACTTACGTTTGATTAAACAATTTTTTAAAAGGGGAGAAATATTTTTTAGTCTCACAGAATGACTACTGTTCATTCTTTAGATGTAGACAAAAAAAAAAGGGATTTTTTTTCTGTGCTTCCAGAATTGCTATGTTTTGGGTAGCTGCTATCAAAAGGAGTCTGGTACTTTTCCAGTGTAAAGCAAACTGACAGAGCAAATGACAATGTCTTAAAAGGAGAAAGCTACTTCATTCTGAAATGCATAGCACAAAATGACATGTTGTGACATATTGAAAGATGTCTAGCAGGCACATTTTTAATCAGCTTGCTGGTAACCTTTGACCACTGCCGCGAGTGGCTCGCAGGTAAGCAAATTCTGAAGCCTACCACTGTGCTCTGTGTGAAGTTACACTGCGCTGTGTGACTGATCTGCTAAAATAGTGCATTATGCCATCCTGTGTCAGGGGTTTAGAGCTGTACTAGGAAGGGCAATTTTTGTCTCTCCCCATGTTTGTAAGGTTAAGATGGGGTTCCTGTGTAGGTCACTTACTCCTTGTGCCTCAGCCATAGTTCCTTTTCATTGGACAAATCTTAAGAGAAAACATTCTGAAATGTTACAAATGCAATCATCCACATATGAATATGGATTCAAGAATAGGTTTATTTAATTTTCAGAAGGTTATTTATGTTTCATCCTGGCTAAGATGTGACTCTTTAAAATGGTATGAGAAATAGGAGTTAAGTCCAAGGACTTGGGTGGCATTAAAATGGCAACAAGCTCTTGTCATTCTATTTCTGTTTGCTTTTTGCTCAGGAACTCCAAGCAGAACATGAGGCTGAACAATGAATGAAACCTAAGGGTGCATTTGAGGATCTCGTACGATAATACCACATGCTAATAATAGCAAGAACTATAAGAACCTCTCTAGGACAGGCAGTTTGGTTTCATTCTTAACTTTCTCAATGTTGGGAAGTCACAGGACAAAATTAATCTGGAGTTTATCTCAGTTAAATCAGGTGATACATTTGCTCTGCTCTCTCGGGACACTGCTGTACTTGGTGTACTTTGCTTTGTGTATGACAGAGAGAAGCCTGGTGGTATGTGGATGATGAAGTTTAATATGGTTATCAGAAGGTCCTTTAATGACTATAATAATTCCCAAATCCTGAGCTTGTCAAGCTAACTGCTTTGCTTTCATTTAATTATAACTAATGATCATTCTAGAGACAGAAAGGGAGAACTAAAATACAGGAAGAGAAAGATGAGTTACTAGAAGGGACTTCATATGACCTTATACTGCTATAAACAATTTAAAACCCCAATCATTTTGTTTGATTAGATGGTTTACACTCATTCTGTTCCAACATGAGCTACTTTCTGATCATACCATTAATCATGTTATTTAAGTGAATATTAATCTAATGTCTCTTCATTATGAAAAATGCTAGGAGAGACAAATTTGTCTCAGTGATCAGACCAATGACCTTTCTCATTTCTGTGAGAGTAATAATTAAAAAGAGATCTTTTCTACATTTTATACTGAATTTCAGATCACCACAATTGTGGAGTCAGAGCATCACACCTTTCAAAATAAGAAAATGAACCTTTTTCTGCAGCAGCCTGCTTTTGTTATGAAATGGAAGAGCAGTATGCATGCCTCAGAGAATCCTTCTGACTCACACAGGACAATTACTGTAGTCAGTTTGAAGTCATTTTATAGGACTCACAAAACATAGTAAGTTACTATGAAAACACCTTTTCTTGTGTATACAAGTTTGTGTGTGAAATAATAAAATAATCAGTGACACTCTTTATTCAGAATCTGCTTGGGTTTTAGGGTTTTGTAGACCTTTACATTTTGTTTTGCTTTGTTGTTTTTTTTTGTTTGTTTGTTTTGACTATCTACACAAAAAAATAATTACCTACAGTTTCAGCCATTGCTCTTTTTCAACAGCTGTACATCAAACCCTCCAATTTAATGGACACTTAATAAAAGAAAAGGGTTAATGTTTTCAGAATTTTGGTTTAATATGCAAATGGGATGTCATTTTGCTCAAGCACCAACTGTTGCTATGCTCATGCAGCTAAGGTAGGAAAAATGTCTTTTTAAATAACAACATAGATCTTAAAACTTAATGTTGTGGGATTAAGTTGAATTGCAACATCCAGCAAAAAAGATAATTCAAATGTCTGATTTCTAAGGTTCTCCTTTCTAGTGTAACTTTAGGAAAACCTCATACTGCATTTCAGGAAATATTAATTTATGTGAAAACGTTTGGAGCTGTCTTCTACCTTAGTCACTGAGAAACCATCTGAGGAGTTCTCAATAGGTAAAGAAATTCTAATAAAAGAGTTACTGAAGATGTAAAATCATCCAGTTTAAGGTAACCTTCTGGTTTTGTCATAAGCCTTGTACAAGAGGAGGTGCCTTTATGTCTCACTTTAGGGGCAAACAAACTTACTGGACGGGCAGTGAAAGAAACGGGGAGCTTCATTCTCTGTGCTGGTGGGGTGCAGGAGGTATGCCATTGTCACTCACTCTTTTTGCATAGGAACAAAAGGTCTCTGACAAAAGGTCGCCGACAAAAGGTCTTTACATTAAGGGGTTTTGCCTATTATTTAAGCTGTTAGCAGTCACCTGATTTATTCTGACTGAAAAGGGTTAGAGGAGAGATCACAGCAGCAGCTCAGAGGTGGATGAGGCAGAGCTACATCCAAAAGACGCATGTCCCCAGCCTTAAAATCTAGTCTCCAGAGCATCATTGAAATAGTTGCATTATTCTCTATGAAGAAATTAGGTAAAAAGACAATTCCATGACCTAATCCATTTCACAGAGCAGACAGTGAAATATTAGCTGTGTCTCTCTCCCTCCTTTCATTTACCCTTCGTTTGGGAGTTGAACTGTTATATTATTCTGTATCAAGAAATATTTTTGTTTTCCTCATCACAAGGCTTGGAATAACTCCTTAGAATTATTTCACTTTCCTACTAAAAACCTAGATTGTACTTGACCATAATATGAAAAAGAAAATCGAACAAAAAAAGTAGAAAAATGAGAGCAGTAAAAGGTCTGACTCCTCTGGACCACGCCACTGCCACCAAGTAGGTGTAAAACCCACCAAACAGTAGCATTTGCAGCTACCAAGAGATTGTGTAAGCAGCAGAGACACAGATAGACAGGTTTAGATGTTTTATTTCTTATTATTTTTTGTTGTCTTCTGCCTGGAGAGATGACTAGAATGATAACATCACAAACGAAAATGAAAGAATCTGCTTTTATTAAGATTAGTTAACACCACATAACTTATTTGGTTTCAGTAATAATTAATTCCAACACCAAATGAGAAGATACATATTCTTTGAATGTATGCACGCATATATATATATGCACAAATGTACTGTACATACATGAATTTTAATATCTTTATGCTGGACAAGTTTTGTAATGAAATAGCTTCAGATATCATGCCATATCCTGCTGGAAATGTATGTGACGTTTATCTACAATTTATCTGTGCCACATTCTGGCACCTTCCTCTGGCACCATCGAAACTCATGTTCATGCTGTTACTAACAAAATACACACACGCACACATACATATTTGCATGTACACGCATGTGTACATGTGTATAATCACCGTTTATGAGTATATATGTGAACATGACTCTCCTGCATGTACATTATACAATGAAAGTCATTATATTCTATATTTGACTCCTTGTATTGAAATTAATTTCCTGTCATGTTTGCTATCATTGCTTCCTACTAAATTCACAGCAAACACACCAGCAGACAAGGATTAATGTTTTCAGAATTTTTTGGAAGCAGAACTGGACCTTAGAGATAAAACGTTAGATAAGCATAAATGGCTGTAAATGTACCACACTTCCTAGTAACAGCTGCATATATCAGTAGAGCAGAATTCAACACCTTGGTCTCCTAGTGCTTACGTACTAAACATCCTTTTTCATTTCCTCTGAATCCTTAGTAAGATCAAGTAAGATCAAACCTGACAGTCCCCAGTAAACAACAAGAAGGTAATAATTAAAACGGACACCTAGGATTTATTTATTAATGGAAAGAGACTTTTTTCCCCTTGGAGACACCTTTCAAAATGGTAATGAAAAGTACAAGAAATCTATTCACTGTTCAGGCATCTGCCGTATTTTGCTGTGATATGATAGGACTAAATATAGCCTTTCTCAGGCTGTCACCCAGTTGTGCAGTGCGTAGCATTGTTTCAGATATTCTCTGGAATCCGACATCGGCATGGCAGGGCTGAGCTGGCTTCTTGTACTTCCCTCCCCTCCTCTTGGGGGCAAAGTGAGGATAAATTTCATTCATGGCTGTAAATCACTGGAATGCTGTAGTAGCTGGCCCATATAATAAGCAAAGCAGATCTCAGAGACAGATTAGATAGACAAACCCACATGTTGATGAAGAGACTCCCAGCATAAGGGTGCCAAAAGAAAACGTTCATAAAAAATGTCCTGAAAAGACATGGAAATCTGGGAAGCCCGGTTAACAAAAAAGCGAGCTACAAGCTGATCTGAGGGGAAGCCGAAGCCCAGATACCACTGGCATGTTTTGCTCAGCTCTCCATCCGCATTAGGGACACCAAACCACTGGGAAAACCAAACAGATGAAAATCAGTCAGTGTCTTTAATATTTCAAAATTTCTTTATGAGACTGACATCTTACCGCATTTCTTCTGGAAACTTCCACCAGCCAAGGGCATGAGAAGTAACTCTAGGGTGTTATAGTACACAGTCATGAGTAAATTTAATTGCTTTTACTGGTACGTACATTTATGTAGTGTTATCTCTTTGTCTGAGTGACACTACACTGTTGATGAGTTATACCTCCTTTTTTCAGGACTGAGAGTGGATAACCCTTTCATTGTCTGCCTAAGAGCAATTATTTGAAGCAACGTACAACACATGGAAAAACAAGGACTTTGTAAAGAAAATACTACATTGCTAACACTCAGAAGTTGCAGCTTAGTACCCAAAATTTTTGTTCCTGTCTGTGATCCCATACGAAGTGATGCAAGAGGAAGAATTGGTTAGAGGAGACATATTTGATTAGTTTTCTGCACAAGTTCCATTTAGCCTATTGTTAGTAAATTTTCTTGCTGTGTGGGAAATAAGATTTTTTCCACTGTTCATCTCCAAGGCCTGACTCTTCAGTGCGTGCACTTTTGAACTGACAAAGCAGTTCCATGAAAAACAGTACTGGTTCATAAATCAAAGGTAGGCTGAGATCACTGTGACTGACTGCCTTCCATGCACACAAAATTCAAAAGAAACAGTTGCTAACAACAACAACAACAACAACAACCAAATGAGCATGAAGAATCATGAAACCATGGGTAGTGACATTTTATTTCCTTTTTCTTCACTGTGAACATGACTGGAACTCAGTATTGTGTATTAACATTGCAGTCTTCAATTTAAAAGAGTTTATTTTTTCTTTATAATACAATTAACAGGGAATACAGAAACAGTAACAGCTTTTTGGGTTATTCCCAAAACTAGTGCAGTGTCCCTTCTCTGCAATGGCATAGACATAAAAAATATTTGGATGAGTTAATATGCAAAAAAAAATGCCACAAAATGTTCTTGAACATTTTTGATCTGATTTTCACCTTTGTTGTTTTTGAAACCATCTAAATGTTCAAATATTACTGGAAGGCATATTTTGTATGTTTGGCTATGTCTTTTTATGAAGTTACTTCACCTTTTCATTTGTTTCTGTTTTTAACAATTCCAGTGTTTATTCTAATACCATTGATTAGAAGATCAATCAACATTTACAATCATTAGTCAGATTTAAAGAAATAGTGTAAAGCTCGGGAGCTAATTGTACTTACTGAATTTATAAAAGCTGAGTAACAGAGGTGATTTCCTACAATTAAACATTATACAGGGTTTAGTCCTTGCAAAAATTTTAAACATATTTTCCCATTCCAACCTGATATCTCCTCAGTATTTTGGTTGACCTATTATTACATAAGACAATTCTAGAATTTTAAAAATTTTGTTTCTTTATCATCAATTTTTCCCATTCCAACCTCTGATATCTCCTCAATATTTTGGTTGACCTATTATTACATAAGACAATTCTAGAATTTTAAAGGTTTTGTTTCTTTATCATCAATTTACACACACCCCCCCAAAAACCTCCTGAAAGGAATTGCCAGAAAAAATGCCACTAATTTAAACAGGGCCATATTTCATTTGGCGTTTTTTTTCTGTGCTGACAATAACAGAGAATACAAGTACATGGTAATAATTTACACAATAGCTGAGCTTTATAGTTTCCTTGCTATAAAATTTGCCTTTGACTTCAGTAGGCAAAGAACTGCATAAAGACGTGAAAGACAAGTGAAGCTGAAGTTGGTGAAAAGGAGTTAATAACTACTGCACTTGTTCAGCACAGGTCTAGCACAGGCCTTATGCTTTGGTTCAGTTCACAGGTGATGGATATTTTGACCGGGTCTATTTCTTTAACAGATATTCACTTCACTAACTGTATTTGCTGAACCAATTTTAACCATGATTTGAACATATTTAAAATATGTCATGGCTTTCTATTTGTTGAGTTTTTTGTTTTGACCATGGGTAATTGCTATTTCTACAAATGTCAGAAAGTGTCATGTTTTCACTACAGTGTAAGCAACATTGTCAACTTAAGGGGACATATTCTATGAAGGACATTTTACTGCTTTATTTTTTAAGAATAATAGAAAGAATACATATTATTTACTCTATCCCAAACTGGATAGAGTAAAAAACACTCTAGAAAGTAAATAATAGAGAAAATGTGATGGAAAGTATTACATGAAGTGATTTCAACTATTGGGCTATTTTGAAATTATTTTTTTTCCTGTACCCTCTTCAAAGCCACCAAAATGTTGCTTAAGCTCAAACTGCTCTCCAGTCTATTATTCATTTATACTGCATGTGATAAATGCAATATATCTTGAAGGATTGATTCAATTGTCCACCTGCTGATGGCTAGTGACATTTCAGATGCTCCTATCTGCCATCCAGAGGTATTGCAAATGGCACAGATCTCCCACAGGTACTAAGCGCCATCACAACAGGATATCTCAGATATTGTCATTAGGTACTGCATTAAGTACCTATTTGTGAGCAATCGAAGTAGGTTGCAAGTAACTGCCTTGATATTTGAAGTGAGGTTTAGCTCACAGAAATGAACTCAAACACCATGTCCTAAATGTAAGCTTGATGTGCAGACATCTATTCAATACTAGATAGAAATAGAATACAATAGAAACTTTAGAGATCTTTTCAGTTTACCCCAAAGAAAATACTTGATGTTCAACTCTCTAAAAAGCCCTCCAGACCTATGTATCAGCTAGATCTCCATTGACTATGGGGGTTTAAACACCAGCTCACACCAATAAAACAACTTAAACTTAGATGAAACAGGAGTTCCATCCTTGTATGCAGTCATTCTCACTGAAGTAGAGCCAATGAAGAGATACTCAAAAGTTAACTCCTGCAGTGCCTCGGTTGGACACCTAACATGTACAGTAGAGATGAGTGTTTGGGCTTCCTGTAGAAAAAATGAGTAGTAGGTGCTTCAGGAAGCAGTCCAGCTAGGCGGCCTATGGGACAGAGTTGCCTAGATCCAGAGGACAAAGGCTGAGAGCAAGAGGAGGCCTGAAATTCTGCCCTTTTCTTGTCTGCAGGCACAGCCGTCTGTATGGCAGCCATGGTCTGAGGTATAAGATGGGGTTCAAGCCTTCCTTCAGCCACCCTCTGGGAAGAGTAAAGGTGGTGCCCAGCTACACACCTGGCCTGTAGCTACAATACTTTTCTAGGTTGCAGAAGATGCAGATTCAATTTTTCTACTCAGCTATAAATAGGTTCAAGCACATTTCTAATGCTCAGGCTAAAAAGTGTACTGAGTGCTGGCAACCTTCTACTGAAGTGGGGTTTCTACTTGCAAAAGTATTTGAAAGCCTTTGCATTAAAATAAAAGCCACAAAAAGGAGTTTATTTGTGCAAGTACAGAACTGGAATGTGGTTTTTTTCCCCAGGCTTGTTGTTATGTATTATCTCATGACTGGTACTTTATATGTGTATAATTTCTCTCTTCCAATTGAATACTCTTAATAGGCTTTCCCCCTGTCCCTTACTGATCATTTAAAAACTCTCTTTCATACCATTTTCTAATTAATCTACCCAGCTTGTCATTGATCATCTGTGCTTCATTGCTTGAGCCTTGTTTCATCAAGTCCGACATTTGTTAGGGGACTACAATTAACACAAATCTAAGCAGTCACAGTTAACAGCCTTAGATCATCTGTAAAGTTATTATTTCTTGTTCTAACCATTTCATTATCACTTCACTTTTTTTTTCCTGCGGTATTCCCTTCTAGGAACTCATCTGTAGAGCCAGTATCTTTTGTGTGTTGTCTTGCTTTGTGGCTTCCAACCTGTAAAAAAGTAGCTCATATGACTATAATCATGACTTTTATTTGGGTTATTTTTACTTTTAAAAAAAAATTTTTTCTTTCAAATCTTGTTGATTTTTACAAATTCAGCAGTAACTAGACTTCTTGTCTTATATCGCTTCAGTAATACATAATCTTTCAAAACTCAACGTGTTTTTTTCCTATCTGTTGTAGTCCTTGGTATCTTAATTTTATATTGTTTTTCTCCTCTTATCTTCCAACTGTCTAGCTTTTTTAAATTTTTCCTGATAATCTTCACTTCATATTTTCTGCCTTCTCAGTCTCCATCATAAATTAATCTTGATAGATCAGCTTCCACAGCACTGAGATCAATGCCATCAGTGAATCCACAGTTCCTTACTACTCCCTTAGATAGCATGATTTCTATTTCATGTCTGAAAGATAAAACTATGATTTCTTCTAGCAGTAAAATGAATATATCTCATGACAGAATGCTACAGTCACTCTGAACACCTTGCTACAGTCAACCTCGTCTACTCTCACTGCACCCCTCAGCTCGCTGGAGATGCAACCTACCAGCCTGATCTATTTCTCAGGAATAATATACATTTTGAAAACTTGCCTTCTTTCATATACTATCAAAAGCCTATGTAAAACCTATAAAATTTTAGTAATGTATTCATTTCTGTTCTATGAACTTCCTCAGGATCTGCTTTATCACAAAAAACTGAGCAGTTGTGTTGATCTAAACTTGGTCTGCTCTTTCACCGGACCTACTCTAATGGTTATCGGAATTTATTCTTGAAATGTCTTACTAAATACACTTTCTCTCACATTTAATAAGCTAACTCTGCTGTAGCTTCTGCATTCATTCCTATTTCAACACTTGCCCTTGTTTTTAAATCTTCTTAGAGACCTACTGAGTTGATCAAGCTCCATGGTTTCCCAGGATCTCTTGCTTTCTCAATTTTTGTACTAGAATCTTTACTTCTTCTAAGAAATCTGGCACCTGTTCTCCCTTGGTTGCACTGAGTGGTTTTGTATGTCCCCTAATGTGCCAAAGGATATTCTGTGTCTTTTACACACTTCAAAATATTTTTTCTGTCTCTTACTTTTCTTCAGACATCCTTTATCATTGCTGGTACTTGTATTTCTTTGCACAAATATCTAAGTTATTTCTTTGATCATGTGATACAGCCCTGAGGTCCTATTTCCTTTGTGTATTCCTCTGAACCTTTGTACTCTTTGATTATCAAGTCACCTCTGCCTTTTCTTCCTTCTCTTCTTATCCAATGACTCTGTAGTGTAAAATCCATGAACATGTACAGCCAGTTGTTCTTGCTAGATATTTAAGAGTTACTTCAGTGCTCAATGGTAGGAGACTGCCTAAGTCTGGAAATCGAATACTTAAAATAATACACATAGATGATGCCTTGGTTGCCTTACTGAATGTTTGGGCTCCACTTCAGAGACATGCAAGTCTCTATGCACAATACAAGGAGTCTGAAAGCCAAGCTGAGAGCAAGTATAAGGTTCAGTGTTAGGATACAGGAGCCTAAAAGCTGTTTCAGTGTCAAGGGCCTATTTTACATCTAGCCTTGATTCTCGTACATCTAGTTGTAAAAGAACTACAATGCAAGTCCGCTGAGAGTTTCTGGCTTCTTTACAGTTTGGTAGGAAGACACTCAGATTGGGTCAAATGTTGATAGCTACCTAGCCATAGAAGAGGTATTTGTCTTTCCTTACAGTATGTTACTCTTTTTTTTTTTTTTTGTGGAAATGAAACACAAAAGATGTAAATAAAAAAGCTAAAGATCCATGTCTCAGAATTTGCAATGCAGAGTGTTTTTCTCTAGATATTTATACTTTTATTATACTGTGTTTTCAAGTCTCTCATAATCATTTTATCACCACTTTGACCTATTAGGAAATTGCAGTTGACTATATTTTCTTCAGTATGTAGGTCTTCCAATTACTTACCCTTAATCCATCAGCAGTTTATATTAGGAAATAATCAAAAGTCCCATCTGCAAACTTAGGTGACCAACTTGAATGAATGTGTTTTAAGACCAAGGAGGATATCAACCTCTATCTTATAAACTACTTGACCTGCCTCTAGCTGCAACCATAGACACAAATCAATCATTCAGACTATCTTGGACCCAATTTTGTCTTTCTTCTGTATGCTTAAATCTATGCTAGGTCTCTAGGCATACTTCTGTGCTCTTACAACAGGATGTGGTCGATTTGTAGTCAATTTTCTCACTCATAACACAGGTTAACTGACCTAAACAAGGGTTAAATTCCCTTCTAGAAAAAAGCTCACCTAAACCACCATTTTTCTATTGCAAGATATTTGGAAAGCAATTTTTGTACCAGCCCTGTCTGTGACATTTTCCCTAAAGAAAAAAAAAAAGGGAGTGTGTGTGTGGAGGAAGTAAATGTGTAGTGTCACAACTGAAGAATTGTTCTAACAGTTGTTTTTTTAGAAATTAATCAGTGGTATGATGCAAAATAGATGTTCATTATTATTACCATGGAAGCTCATGGGCTACAATAGAAATTAGATAAACTGAAGTTGCTGTAAAGAAGCTAAGAGAAATTGCATACATCTAGGAAAGAAAACCTAAGTTCTGCTGAACCCAGCAGCTAGTAGAACAGTGGAAGTGGGGATGATTAACTGTATGAAAATGCAAACTGAAAGGATGTACTTAGTGTTTCTTTCCATTTGGAGAAACTCCAGGGTCTATACAAAGCTGCATGCATGCCCTGCTAACTGTGTAGCCACCACAGAGCAATTAAAATGATTACTGTATTTTACAGCTATCCTAAGACTGCATACAGTGAATGCATGCCTAATTTGAATATGGGATTGAATCCGTTTCCTGGTAACCCATATTTCATTTGTTCATTTATACTTTTTTTCCTGTCACTATTGTATGAAGATTTTATGAAGACTTTCTTTAGCTTCTGTGAATTTGGGAGAAGCCCTTTCATTGACTTTCAATTACACAGATTTATTAAGCTTCCTAGCTCAGGGAATGTACCTATGAAAGATGATCTAGAAAGTTTTGCCAGGTCTCATTTCCATAATGCATCTTTTGGGGTTATAAATACGGGTGTATGATGTTTCACAGCTTTTTCTACCTATTTCATGGCTTATTAGTGCATCTCAAATGCATTTTGCAAAGGAGAGGAGGATCAATAATTTCATTTTACATATCAAGAGACTGGGAGAAGGAAAGCTGAAGTGAATTGTCCAAGGTCAGCTGGAGGCTAGTGGCTGACAGAGAGGCAGAGTGCAGGTCTGAGATCTCAATCGTTTTCAACAGGCATCTGGAAATGCTGTCTCTCAGCTGGGAGAATAAAAGAATACTGTCTTCTGATATCTACTGTCTCATCTATATGCAAACATGACTGTGTGTGTATGCCAGGTACACACATGTACCCACATATGCTGAGTATGTAATGTGTAATTTCTTTCTTGTAGAAACTACCTTCTAAAATCTTGGAATTTTCTCTACCTCACTCATCCTCTGCTCCAGCACACTGAAAAGGTCTTGACAGTATTTCATCTCATTCATGTGTTATCATTACTACTGTCAGGAGATTTTGGATAATAAATGCAGTGCTTTACCAACTAAAAACATTTTCTTTTTGCACTGACACAGACTCGTCAATAAAACCCCACGGCATGTTAACTTCCCATCTCTCAGATGTGGCACACTGACATTTACAATGCAGAGAAAGGTAACAAAGTGTGAAACAGATCATAAATCATTTAAAGAGAGTTAAAAAGAGACTTAAAACAAAAGCCTCCAGGAAAGGAAGAAAAAAAAAGTGGAAAAGTGAAATGGGCACCAAAAATTATTTTATACGAGAATGAAACAATGACCTTTTCACCTATCATCATTCACGTTGGTTTGCCTTTCTCAGCCTCTGGAGTCTAGAACAATTCAGTCAGTGTGCAGAACGCTGCATGAGGAATGAACCTTTTATTTTATTATTACCCAGGGCATGATACCCTTGAGAGGAATGACAAAAGCAAGTAAGAACAGAGTGAAAGGGAAAGCAATAGTCACTACTAGATTGGGATAATAAAAGCAAGCAGTGAATGCAATATACTTAGAGATAGTCTTCAATTCAAAGTTCACAAGGCAGGCAAGTGCACTTTATTGGAAACTTCTACATTTCAAAATATGTTTTACAATCTTTTCACTCAGCCATTTAAATATGGGTTTTGCAGATGCCTGAAAATGTAGCGAGGGAAAGGGGCACACTTCATCATAGCTTGAAAATGTGAACGTACAAACAGTACTCTTCACGAAGGCACAGAACAGAAGGTTGGATATTTATATGATCAGCTCTAAATCATGATGTTTTACAGGCAAGCTCTGTTTCCAATTAAGTGGAGCTAGCGGGGTGATATAGATTTGTAACCAAAATCAGAAGTTGGATGTCTGTGTCAGAATCCTCAACACTCCCACCCCAGAAAAAACCATTTAATACCACATAAGTGAAAGCATTTTAATACAAAATGTAAATGATAACAATTAACTACTGTGGGCAGCCTGTTAGAACCCTTTTTATAGACAAGAGAAGCAAAGACTGGAACTAGGAACTAAGACAAAGAAAAGGTAGTGAGGTCACAGGTAATTCAGCTGTGCCTATACACATGCCAGGTAGCTCTTATTGAGAACAATAACATGCATTTATATAAAGTCTTTTGTTCTCAAGTACTTTACAGACATAATACATAAGCTAGTTCACCAGATTCTGAAACACCAGTAGTGGTCTGAAATCTAATTATTGTTAAAAAACACAGAGCAAAAAAAGTGTAACAGTTTTTGGCAGGAAGAGATGAATAATAATATATCCAATTAACACTGTAGAAGTTATTTTAGGTAGACAGACTGACATTAGTAAACTAGAACTTGAAAATGACTTCACAGTTAACCATTAGCTTGGCTGAGTACATTAAGGAAAAGAAAAAGAAAGCTATTTCTTGGTGTGAAATAGACTCAGGCTTGATCCGTGACTTCTGTTTGGAAGTGAGGTAAGCCACAGCAGTAAGTAACACAGGCAGAGACTTAAATTTCCACTTCCCTGATCATTTCTGCTAGTTTCTAAGTCATCAGTGATTTTGCAGCAAGTTATTCCCAGGCTGAAAGCAATAATCTAACAGAGATAAAGGACTGCTAGAGATCAGCATTGTCCAAAATGTACAATTCTGAAAACACTTTTTTTCCTTGAAAAAATTGAATTTAATAAAAAAAGCAACAAAAATAAAATCTCAGTAGAAAACACTTGGGTGATTTTCACTAGCTCTAGAAGTTCTTCCTGTTCTCCATTGTGCCTCTTTTTAGATTTGGAAGTGAACGGCACTGACTCTTTCTTGCCAGCCCTTTAAAGTCATGTGCAGCTTGCAGTTTGCTGTCACAAGCTGGTCATTTGACCAGAGCTATTTTTCATCTTTCTCCCTACCACTTAGAGTGCATTTTGAATTCCAGTCACCACCCTGAGATTTATTAGGTTACATTTGTCCAGTCTGGATCTGACTAAGTGTCCAATGACAATGTCGCCTTTCACAGCAGGGCATCCTGTAACTGTGCAGGAATACGGGTACAGGACTGATTCAGACTGTTGTTGACTCACACAAAAAGTTCCACCCACCTAATAACCAATTTTAATATTTTTCTAGTGACATTAGACTGCTTATGTCTATTTCTTTCTCTGATTATTGAGTTTCAATATAGTACTTAATTTCAATTTTCCTCCATTTAGATTGCCAATAAAATGAAGTCTCTTAACTCTGTCAAAGGGCTGGGAAGGAGATGTAATTAGCTTGTGTTGTATACCCATTTTAAGTTTGTTTCTAAAGCAGTTGAAAAAGGTCAGAAGAAAACATGATACAAACATGTATGAGCAAAATAAATTATTAATTTACATCTTCTCAATGTTCAACTCTCCATCACTGCTTGCATTCCTCTGATGTGTTTCTCAGCATGCCTGATCCTCCATTTTCCATTTGCTCCAGCAGAACTCATTGTTTTCTGTAGGCATTGTGTCTGGGTAAAAAAACTTGGATCTGACTAACAATTATCTCTTAGAACATATGATATGCCACACAGATCACCACAGTAAAATAAAACTGAAGAAAGATGCTATAAAAATAGTAGCAAAGGAGAATGCAAACTTACAGTTCCAACAAGTCAATTTGCCATAGAAACTTTCTATATTCAAAGTTAAGTTTCTTCAGTTACTATTCTTTTTTAGTTCTATAAGTTTTTCTTTTTCCTTGCCCAAATATGGCTTTAATGACTGCGGCACTTACAAATGTCAGCTCCTAATACAACTGGAAGTGCTGGTAAAAACATACTCTTGTGATATTTTTCCAGTTGTTTAGTGACTGCTTTCATTTGCAGCAGCAGTGGTATGACCATAGAAATGCTAAGACTAATACAAATGCTAAACCAGGAAAATAATAATGATTATTCCTAAGGTTCATTATAGCATCTTACTCAGCACTTTAATTTCTGGATGCAAAGCAGTTTTGTGCAACTGGAAAGACACAGAATGCCTTTTCATTTTTACTCTGTCTCATAAATCAAAGACACTATAAAACTACAGCAGTAATAAAAATACTAATAATGCACTGTGAATCTCTTTAACCAATTATCCCATTTCCTGCCTGGCTATTAAGCTGCAGTCAGAATTCTCAGAGAAAACGCATTTGCATTGTACAGTAAAAGGCAAGTTTAAATGCATTACATGACAGCTAGTGTATTAATGTCACTTGTGATCAGCAACACGAATTGCCTATCTGAGAAATTCATGGACAGTCAAGACAATGAGCTGAGTTATTCGATGGGGAAGACTTTAGTGCCCTGTAGGGCTCCGTTAAGGTACATAAATATAACTTATAATGGTGACCCATCCTATAACATTGGAGTCCTTTGTGATTGCTATTAGTAGGGGGTCAAAAACCTACAGTCTAGGATCCAACACCTTTGAATGTTCAGAACATGAATTCTGGGCCCAGAAATGTCTGTGGTTTTGTTTGTTTGGTTTTGTTTAAAAAAAGACAAAAAAATCTCCTAGTGAAGTTGTATAGAGAAATTTTATGGACACCCAGGGTGGATCTTCTTTTAGGGCTATTTTTTCTTGTGTAATGTTATGATCATGAATGTGGAACAGTTCAGAATTTTTAATTTTTTTTTTTTAATAAGCCTTTGTCTAAAGATCTGACTCTTGGTCTGTGTCCATAACCACCTATATTGCATAGATATGTTTTAGTTCCATGATTTCTATGCTTAGATGTTTGAAACTTTTCCACCAAATACCAGTAGTATGGATACATTTTCTGTAATGAACCTTTTTGTAAAAAACACTTCACAAGAGTTAATGAGTGATGTGCAGGAAATAGTTTTTCACACTTAGAAATCCCTCTTTGTAAAAATGATTATAATATCAGATAACATGATTGAATACATCAGAATTCAGGGTCTTAATGACTGTTTATGAACGGTATTTGCAACACTCAAACAGAGAAAAACTTTTTAAGTCTTCCGTGTAATTCCCTCTACGATAAAAACCTGGCTCTATTGAAGTCTAAAAGACTTTGAAAATTGATTCCAAGTAATTTGTATGATGACTTCCATGTAAGTGCTGATAAATATTGTTGCTCAATCAACATCATGAAAGACAGTGATTTCATGACTTAATATTTGGCTTTCCCACTGGTTGGAGGCCAGAGGACTCATGCCCATTCCTCTTTAAAGGACTAGATGTGGGCAACAGCTACACTTCACACATTCTCTGTGAAATTTGTTGTGTCCCTGAGACACTAAATGTGCACACACATGCACATATTTACTTTTTTTCCCCTGCTCAAAGTGGCGAGGGAATGCTGGGCTTGGTGTGAGAGCATGTGCAGACATTAAAAAGACAGAACATGCTAGAACAGTGTTGGAGGTGTTCTGCATAGACAGAGGCAGACTTGCCGTACTAACTCTCTGAAGTGGGCCTGGAAGATCAGAGTCTAAGAAACTCAGGAGCCAAGTCATTTGGCAATATGGTTCATTCAAAGGGAAACCTACCTGAGGAATCCTCAAACTCAGTGTATTTGCTGGAGTTCCCAATTCTTTTTCAGAAATATAATTATCTCAGTTTCAAACATTTAGCTAAGTTTATTGCTGTTGAGTTGTGAAGCTACTTTGGTTCTAGGCCAAATTTATTTCAGGACAAGATTGACATAGGAACCATAATAGCTGAGCGACATAACGTTGTAAAGGAATTGACACATCATGCTGTCAGCATGACTGAGAAAATCCATTGCCATTATTATGCATTTTAATACCTTATCAACAAAGAGCAATGTCTAAAAGAAACCTTTATCAGGGTATTAATTTAGATTTATTTTGGCCCAGCTTTTCAGTTCTCATTATTACACAAAAATTCTCTGAAGTCAGTGTGAGTTCTGTTCAACTGAAAACTTAATTTCTGGCCTCTAAGTAAAGCTTTTCATGTTGTCTGTATTGCATGTCTTTCTAAAAGTGTGCTCTGGTTGCTTTTTTAATGTCTGTAACCAATTCTCTGAAGGGATCTATGTTTTTATGTGCATAAGGAGAATGTTTGTCTGTGTGTCTACAAGAAAGTGAAAGACCCAGAGTTGCAAGAAAGATCTACAGTACTTTATGTTTCTGCAACAGAGAACACAGAGTCCTGAATAAAGAAAGAGCCAAATCTCCAAATACATATAAACTCAACATATTTCAGGAGAGCTCATGACAGGCATACCTGTGGGACTGAGATCACAGTTTTACTCTTGTAATTACAGCAAGCAGGATCAAGAAGACTCTGTTTTGGAAGTGAGCCCAAATGCATGGACCAAAGGACGTGGTGTTCCTAAGTACTTCTCCAAATATTTTTCTGTTCCTTTATTGTTAAGTGGGTGAAACCATTTTCATTGGTGCATGTTCCAAAAATGTATTGTTGGCATTGAAGGATGTTGAACCAGATCTCAACAAGTAATTTGAGAATGCTTCTTTTTGAGAAAGCATAGCATAGGTTTCTTTTTTGCTTTCAAATATTTTCAGACTTATGGTAGGTGCTTGACTGACTGTTTTCAGTAAAGTCATGACTTTTTTACCAGTACAGGAGATAGTCAAGACCTCCGCACCATTAACTTCTCTTCCTAAAACTCTATTAGCAATGTGAGGATAGTATACCCTTAATTTATTACTTTTTCATACCTTATGATGCTATCATTCCATCTGTAGCCAGTCTAAGTGTTATGTTTCTAATACAGTTGATGAAAGTTTCACCTGCTCTTATGCAGAGCTGGCCTCTTACTGTACACTTAATTGTAACTGCAGCTACTATATAAAATTTCATAGACCCTGGCGGATTAAGTCTAGTTATTAATTTGCATAGTTTTATGAAACATTTATTGGATTTGTCTTCTTTAGTGTCTTAGCATATTACTGACAGAGATAGCCTAATTTGAAAATAACAACAAGGGACTTGGAAGCTTTATGAGGAATTATAAAACTATTCCCCAGTGGAATATTATAGGAACATAGCTTTTCAATGTAGTTGTGCTGTGACATTTTAGAAGTATATGCTATATCCTTAATATATGAAAGCTATTCACATCTATTGCTTCTACATGAAGCCCTTACATGTACACTGTTTCCTCTGTGCTTCTGATTTTGATAATTGTTGAAGGGAGAGGGGGGAAGGCACGCTGGTCTTTTATTAGCAATCTAAATCAGTGCAAACCACTTCCTTTAACTCCCTTGGAAGCACACTCCTCTTCCCTACTTCTATATTGCTACGCAGAAAGTCAAACATTATGTACAGTGCATAATGTACATATAGCTCAATACCTAAGAAATTCTACAGTGTTAAATTTTCCCCTTGCTATGAATCTCTGTGATGTTTCTACGTTATAAATATCTCTTAGTTAATTTTATAATGTTTGGTATTGCATTGCCCAACAGGGAAAGAAAATGCTAAAACCTGTAAATTCAGAATTACATATTTGAAATTAATTTTGTACAACTGTAAATAAAAATAAAAACAGCTGCATTGTTTGCTCCTCAGCAAGCTGGAAATAAATATTTAGCAGACTGAAATGTTTCTTAGAGTTTCCTCTTTGCACTATGGAATGCTTTTGATAGCCCTAGAGTATCACTTCTATTGTTGCATCTGACGTGTAGAAAATTACCTCCTTTCCTCAAAGGTTGTGAAAGAGTATTAAGCAAGGCTTTATGCTCCTGTGAATAAAAGGACCTGAAGTTCCTGGTGGACACATAGTTGAACATGAGCCAGCAAAGCTCCCTTTGAGCAAAGAAGGCCAACAGCTTCCTGGGCTGCATTAGGCAGAGCATCAGGTGCAGGGAAGTGATCCTTCCCCAGTACAAGAGAGACATGGACATTCTGGAATGAGTCCAGTGAGGGGCTGTGAAGGTCATTAAGGGCTTGGAGCATGCCTCAGATGAGGAGAGGCTGGGAGAGCTGGGACCATTCAGCCTGGAGAGGAGAAGGGTCAAACCATATTGCTGCCTACAAACCCTTAATGGGAAGGAGGAGAGCAGACTGTCAGATTCACCTTAGAGATGCACAGAACCAGGATAAGAGACAATAGACACAAGCTGGAACAAAGAAATCTGACTGGATATTTAAATTTTTTATTTCACCAAGACTGTGGTCAAAAGGGTTGCCCATAGAAGTTGTAGAGTCTCCACTCCTAGAGATACTCAAAACTGGACAACGCAAGGACTGGAGCAACGTGATCTAACTTTGAAGCTGGACCTTTGCCTTGTAAGGTGGTTAGACCAGATGACCAGCAGAGGTCCTTCCCAAACTAAATTACTCCAAACAAATGTGATATTAACATCTTACAATGGAAGTTAAGAAAGGAAAAATCCAGTTTTGAGCTAGGACTGAATCTATGAGTACAGGAACAGCATCACGTCACATATTTGGCCTGCATGACAAAAGCTCCTTTTGTCTTAACCATTTCTCAAACTGCCTACATTCTAACCTTGATCTGAAAAAACAAAAACAAGAAAGAAAATTCACTGCTAACTGGAAAGTCTTAGAGGGACAAAGCCAAGAAATAAACAAAATTATGATGTGTAAAATTTGGAATTGCTCCTACAACCTTAATTCCTTACCTCTTTACTCCTGTGTGCATTCACCGCTTGTGTTGTTCAAAAGTGGCTCAGACTTTGAAACACAAGTCTCTTTACATGGTGCTCATCACTCAGCCAGAGTCTTTTGTCTTCAAGCTTCAGTTGCATAATTTTTCACAGGATCCCTGAGTTTTTCAGTGTCTAAGATGGACATTGTTAATCACATCAGTCAGTTTCTGTATTTTTTACTTTTATCATTATTGAGAACATTGTGCCACAATGTTAAGTTCACAGTACTTAATCTTGCTCACAAAGAATAAAATCCCCCCAAAACCCAAGAAATGTTGCATTAAATTGTACCTGTTGTATATAATTGCATTTATTGTAATGTATTTAATCAATTTTGTGCCATAATGAAGGTATTTTATAACTCAGCTTTTATCCTTTTAAATCCTTACACCTTAGACATTAGCATGCATAAGTACACGTTTATACTTAATGTGAATGTGTATGTAAGCATATACGTAGCAGACACACATACACAAACTTATACTGGAGTTAAATATTACCGTCTCAGATAGCACTTGATACACCTTTTCTAAGTTGGTGTTTTGTACTCTTTATCAGTAGACATCAGCTTCCTCTAAAGTCTTTTAGATCCAGCTGTTGAAAGGGCTGCATTTTGGATTAATTAGTATTACACAGGTAATGACAGATTTTGAAGTGTCCTTTGCAGTAAAAAGATAGTATTTCCAGTGTTGTTACTGAAGTGTTATAATGTAATCAGGAGAACCATTGTGTTTAAATTCCAAAGTTCTCAGAAAAGTATGCAAATCTTATCATTTTCACAGCATGTTCCATTGCACGTTTAATTACTTATAGCTCCCTTAATATGAATTGGTTGTTTGTTTCACACAGGTTTTGTTTACACCGGTGATACCCTTTAATCTTTTCAGTGAGGCAGTTAATATGAACCGTTCAAAATGTACCCGAGTTGCAAACCGGAATGTCCTTTCCATACCCTCCAAAATGCTGTTATTTGCAGAGCAAACGTTTTCATTTTAGAATTCGCTGTTTGAGGATTTGAACACCTTAAGTTCCCCATGAATATGAGGGTGTGACAATATACAGAGTGGATCATTTTCTCAGTCTCTGTAATTCCAGCAGCCACGCATGTTAGGAACTCATTTGACATAAACCAACCATAAATTCATCTAGCTTTAAAACTACTTTTGAAAGTCACAGGGAGGATTTAGGAACCAAATGATTCTTCAGGAGACAAGGACAAATAGAAAATAAGTGAATCAGGATTTGCAGTTCTTGGGTGTTATACACAGCACATATTATCTTGGCAATCATATAGTGACACATTATTACTCTAAATATTCAACTCTCCTTAGTGTCAAGGGGGCATCGTGATAAATTGCAGTAGATGTCTAAGACTTTCTATATGCGAAGAGTATATCATTACTCAAATTCAGATAATTCAGTTGAAGATGGTTGCACTTGTATAATTCATTTGGACGGAAAAAAAGTGAAAATTTGCTACATTGGAATCCAATAAGAATTTTTTTAAAGGTTTTGACTCACTTACATGCCTAATCTTAGTTAATTAAATAAATACTCCAGAATTTAGCAAGGAATAAATTTGAAATTAACCTGTCATGTAGGTGAGCTCTGTGTCCACTGAAACAGGATTAAGGTCTTAAAGGAAAAAAACTAAATTAGCAGAATTAAGGTCATAATATACCATAAGAGGATTTTAAAGTTGCCAAATTTCATGGGATACTTCAGAAAATCAGATTTAAAACAAAACAAAACAAAAAACTCATATGCCTTCAATTAATATAAAAAAGAGGTGAGTTTTTTGTTTAGGCTTTTTTTTTGTTTTGTTTGGGTAATCTCCTGAAGGACTTAAGGATTATGTCTGATAAAAATTGCCTTAAATAATTCATTCTGGAATAGTCCCAAGTGTTCTCTCTAGTATGTCAGATCAGGTCCATTAAGAAGTGAAATGTGACCATCTCCAAATGTATTCTGCTTTACTGATGCGAAAACATTTTATGAAGAGGTAGCTGAATATAAAATAGGCTTTTCTTCTCTTTGATGAGATCTCAAGTAAAAGCTATATACAAAATCAACTGGGTGTGTGGGACTTTTTCATAAGCTGTTTCACTCAGATAAGTTTCATTTCTATGGTGAAGGCAGAAGGGAATCAGTAAACAGCATATTCTGGCTTACTCTAGTACGGCATTTTCCTTTTTGCTGCTTAACATGAATATTATAGAGTAGCAGACTGCACACCCACGGAAGTCCCATCTTCCTTTTAAACTCTCAAAATAGGAGTTAATTAGAAGGTCAAACTCCAGAGAGTTTTCAAATAGATCCCTGCTCCAATGTAATCCCAAATGCTGGACTTGCTTGTTTCATTCTTCTGTTGAGCTTTGGGATCCCAGCCAGGAGGAACAAATTTCCACTGGTGATTACCAGCCATGATTTCATTGCCATTGCAGGACTACAGTCATTTTCATCTGAGGCGAATGTCCAATGTAAACCAGTCCATGAACCAGTTCCATGAACCTATTGCTACATTCAAACGTGAGTTTACTTGCTTTCTTTATTACAATGTTCTGTCTAAGAGGTACCTTTTTTTTTTTTCCAGTCTTTATTGTTGACTTTTAAATTCAGTATATCATCTTTTAGATCTTACTATCATCTATAATTAACTTAATTAAAGAAGCTCTGGTTTTGTATTTGTTTCAAATTCATAACAAATTACTCCACATTTTTATTATTTATTTTTTTAATAATGCTTTAATTGAATTGACACCAGCCTTAAAATGACATTTCTTTCTAAGTTTGAACAATATTAAAAAAAGTGCTCAGTGCCAGACATATTCAAAAGTTGCTACTTTGTCATTGTATTTGTCTTCCAATTTACTCTTCAACATGTTCAGTGTTTGGATCATAGTGTGTGGACTCAACTAAGACATAATTAGTAGCTCAACTTTAATAGAGAAAGGTGGTCTCATGGTCTAAGTAAATTGCAGTCAGAACAGTCTTCAAGGAGTTCACATCACACACAAGGACCTGTTTCTTCAGTACACAGTTGGCTCTTGCTCTGTAAGAAACCACAGAAGCAGAACTGATAGGAACTTTGTATTAGCTCAGAGCTCTTTAAAGTGTACCTATGGTGATGTGGGCATATTCAGGTTCTGTTGGGAAGGTTGCAAGTGCAAATTCTCATTTACTCCCATTTTTCACATCCAGAATTGTTATAATTTTGTCATGTAGTCATGCTGAGTTGATATATCTGCAGATATATGTAATGAATTTTTTGCTTTCATGCAATAATCACGTGGAAATTTTCAATAGTTAAATACATTTCTTTTTATTCCCTCCAAAAAATTTGCTAGGACTGATGACGATTTCTGATCATCACTGGGCTCTGATTTGGGGCTTTAGTAGCTGTTACCAGAATTCTATGGACAAAATGGATCTATGAAGTCTAAAACCTATTGTGCAAAGGTTTGGCATGTTTTTGCCAGAATTGAGGAGGGAGATCCAGCTGAGAACCTTGACAAGTGCTGGTTGCTCTTTCTACTTTCACTTCTTTACCAGCGGTGAGACTTTCAAGAAAGGCAACATTACCATTCGTCTAAAGACATAGGGGAAGTTTCAGTTCTTGCCTGTAAAATTTTGGGGTTTGGACTGAGAAGTCATTTTCTGAAATCTATAACCCCTTTTTTTTTCTTTTTTCTTTTTTCTTTTTTTTCTTTTTTCTTTTTTCTTTTTTCTTTTTTCTTTTTTCTTTTTTCTTTTTTTTTCTTTTTTCTTTTTTCTTAGCTAGTTCTGATATGCAAGCTGAAAATACCCATTTCATGATTGGTGTCCAGAGACACAGAGAACTAATGCTTCCAGTCCAGGACCACACTTCAAGTGACTGGCAGAGCCCTAACTGAATTACGGGGTGGTTACTTCCAGTCTACTCTAAACTTTCAACCACTTTTCTCATTTTGTATACTGGTAAACTGGAAGAAGAAGTGGGATATATTTTCATAGGCATTTGTTAACCAGTTCCTATAAATAAACTATTGACCTGTGCATAGATTGTTAATGACAGGGGAAAAAAAAAAATGCTGGGCTGAGAAATACACTAAAACACATGGGTCAGAAATAAAGCGGAAATGAGTTTAAATGTGTATCTAATTACTCCAGAAAAGCAAAAAGAACACCTGACAATCTTTTTTATTCAAATAAGACCAGAATAACTAAAAACTATAAAATTCTCTATCTTCTCCTCCCTAGTAATGAACCACCTTCAAGCATATATATCTTAACACCGAGTACAGGGTATTTAGAACAAATAATGAAATGACAGAGTTAATGCCCCTTAACATGAAATTTGATTGCAACTGATACAGAGTGTGAAATTTCCATTGAAACTCTGTTGAGATCATTGTTTTCTTGGACAGAATGCAATTTCAGTATGTCAACAATATATTATGCCATTGAAAAAAATGAGGTTTTAAGACTTTCATTGTACTGATCATGTCTTCAGCTAAAATGAGAATATTTAAATGGAAGACTACATTTAATGTACATTAGAAAATAAGTTTAAAGGAAAATAAATAATAAATAGTCCATAGTCTGCTATTTAACTAAATACTGAAGATATTTTTAAGGATGTCAATGAGCTATTAACTCAGGCAATTTTTCTAAGAGCAGTTACTTAAATGTAGCCTCTCTGTAAGTATAAGTAAACAATCTGTCTTTAGAGTACAGATTTTATATTTTCCTCTAACTCCATTACAACAAATTTGGAATTTTTGCATATCTTGTTTTTCAACAAGGTAGTCTGTTTTATTATGAATTTGAAACAAATTGAACAAGGTATTTGAAAGATATAGAAATTCAGAATGTGTCATGATTTCTTCAACTTTTTTTTTTCTTTCCATTTTTATTTGGGTTTGACACAATGCTGATCAAATCCAAAGTTCAGAAAGTGGAATGGCACAATTTCCACTAACTTCAGGGACCTCCGGGTCATGCAAGCTGGCTTAAAACCTCCTGGCACAGAAGCTGCAGCTGTATTCTAATGTTTGCCACAATTAAAATATGTACTTCTATTTTCAGCTGAGTAAGGATCTTCATTAATTCTATCACTTTGCAGAACTGTATACTTTTCAGTCCTGTGTATATTGCAGAATGGGCATGGGGGATTCTGAAAGGTGGTTAGAAGTACCAGTTTGTGAAGTTCTCAGTTCTGTTTACTTTTGAGAAGTTTAGGGAGTTTTCCATGTCTGGATATAAAGCCTTCCAGCAACCAAACCGTGCTTCCAATGCTGCCAAGCCACATGAGGGTAAGAAAAATCTCTTTTGTCTTGCAATCCCTTACAGAAACTTTTGTTTCTCCAAATGAAGTTCTGGGGCATTCGGAGATACATTGGCACTTTGAAATGTCTGCATGCAAGTTATAAATTCTGGGGGCCAGAACAGCTCAGCCATTTGGCTCTTACTAATGAGAAGCCATTCCATTAAATAAATGACTTTTCATGGTACATATAACTGTGACACATCAATACTATATTTTACTCTCTTTCTAAATGCATGACTCAACTGGCAGAGTGACGAGACCTGGGGTTTTTGACATAATTTATAACATTTTTTTTTATTTATAAAGATGTATGTGAGGAAGATTTCTTAAAATTGCCATTATCTTAGTCATCTTTTGACTGTAAATATATAGAGATTGATCCTATCAGCAAACTGATGTAACGGGGCTGAGGGAACCTATTTAGGGTTAGAGGACCTGGAAGGTGTGATTTCTATTTAAATTCATTACTCTGGTTTCTAAGATGAGAACAGCAAAGCCTGGAACATTCCCTTAAGACAACTCCCTTCTCTAGAAGAGCTGTCTGTGTTGAAGACCATGGTGGGCTACCAGGTCCCTTGTCTATTCTCTTCCTCTGTTGAAAAGTGCTGTTCCTCTGCTAAACATTAAGATTTAGGAGCAGATACCAGCTGCTGGTACCTGCTTTCTCCTGGAATTTGTGTTCACCAGTAGCACTATGTCCCAGTTTTTACTCGTGGTATACTTGTCAGACATCCTACACCAGACGGTGACTTTTACAACAGCTGCTGGGGTAACTGGAGCTTTATGTATTTGGCTTGAGATTCATAATGTAAGTTCCCTTAGCACATCTAGGGGCACAATGCCCTCATAGAGGTGACAGCATAGCATTATCAGGGTCTGAGATTATTATGAAACAATTCTCATTGTAATTACTCTGATATTCTGTCAGTTTTACTCTTTTCTTAGGCAGGAGATTCCCAGTGAGTATTATCTTGTCTGACTGACTTCAGTGAAACTAGTGGTGCAGAAAGATGCTGGTATTTCCTAAAATTTGCAAGATCAAAGGTTCCCATTGTACTTTACAGTGTGGATATGTCAGGTTATTTTGCCATTAAGATTCAGCCACCATCATGAAGAACCCCATGGAAGTCACAGCATCATTTTGAAGAGGACTTTCAACAACACACAGTGTTAGATGTCTTCCTTGGGCATGTAGCTGACAAACATTGCAGAAAGGAGAAATGCAGTGTGTCCAGCTTCGAATAGGATAAAAATCAGAGGCTGTCTTGAAAAACTCCTGTAATATCTTTTCCCCTGTGCCAGGTTTATCTACAAAACCACTGGTAGGAATCTATCATTGATCATGAAAGATGTAATTAAGTGGTGTCTTCTCACTCCATTCTTTTAAGAGGCGGCAGAGTGTGAATCTATGTTACTTTTATTGCCACTCATTCATTTCCTATACTGAAAGCTGTCTGGGAGGCTTTCCAGGGAAAGGGAAAGGGCATTCTCAGACCACTTCCACTACAGCTTCTGTGTGTAGTGGAAAGGGAAGGTATTGCACAGCTGTAAATGGAGATTTGTAGTGGAAGGCTCACAGTGGACTACTCTGCAAAATTAGAGCCTTGCAGGGTACAAAGAAGCCCATGGGGTGATGATAGAAAAAGAGCTGTGAATGAATAAGAGAAAGGGAGGTAAAAATAAAATAAGACATTGGGTCCCTTAAATAAATAATGCAAATCCATCACTTCATTTTTAAGCTAGATGCAAAGATTTTGTGTTCCAAATGCTTTCTTACACTGCAAGATAGACATCTTCGAGTTATAGCTTGGATATATATAGCTTGGAGAACCAGATTCCCTAAAGATTTATATATCCTTTGTCAGAACGGAAATCCTTACTGCTACAAATGGGCCAGATCCTAAGAAACTGCCTTTTTCTCTTTTTTTTCTTTGGCAAGCTTACCGGACATGTCAGAGGAGGAAGGAATGTATTAGCAAAGGAAGGGAGTGGGTGTGGTGGAACAGAGTTCAAATCCAATAATTCTTTATTAGCACAGTGGCCATTAAAGAAATTCTTTCCTATAAATGCACTAACTTAACCCCTCTGAAATTATGTGCCAGTTGCACAGCTGAGAACAGCTAGCCAGCTATGCTAAATCACAACAGGGATGGGTGACTTTATACAGCTGTGTCAATTTTCGTTATAATGCAGAAGGCTAAAGCTGCCATTACCACAGTTAAAACATTGGCTGCAAAATTAGCAAACTTGTCATTTATTCATTTTCTCCCCTATTATTCATATTTAATGGGAGACACTTGACTTTAAGACTTAAAAAAAAAATAGCTGTTCTGAATGACAGTCTCTCAGCTCTTTTCTTCTTAATTTAACTGCCTTTTTGCTCTCAAGTTCACTACAAATACTGAACTACATTAGGGATCTAGTGTAGAAGAATGCTTTTACTGGATTATCTCTAGGTTGAAAATAAGGTTCTAACAGAATTTATGTTCCCCAAAAGAACAGTAATGTGATATTTTTTGAAGAACAGTACTCCTGTTGATCCAAAACACGCAAGAAAATGTAATGACCAGCAAATGCGTATTTTCTGGTGTTTTTCTCTGTCTATCCCATGCTTTCTAAAGGGTCATCTGATGACCCACTTAGACGCCAATACATCTGTTATTTTTAAAGGGAGGTTATGCCTGGCAAATTGACTTGGAAAAAGAAAAGCTATCAAGATTTTTTCTATGGCAGAAAGAGAGTAAGGTAGGTGAAGACAAAGGTTTTAGTTGTTGGTTGGGTGTTGCACAATCTGAAGATAGGACATGATGCAGGAGACAGAGATAGCAATGACAAAGTTCTGCCTGCAGTCTGATATCCAGACACCTCTGCTCTTTACTCTGGTTGCTCTGCACCCTGTTGAACCTCAGACAGCAAAACATCAAGGATTTTCTCTAGCTTTTAGTCTAATTTAGATAGATTGGTTTATAATTTAGATATCTGCCATTTTTCTTCCTCACGTGGCTTCAACATTCCCTAGTCTTAATCCTATTTTATTACTGGATCTAGCCATATGTAAGATGTGTATATAACCATGCAAGTCCATGAACTAGATAGAGAAAGAATCCAGAAGGTCAGAAATGTCTTTCTTCCCTTCCACATTGCCTGGTGCCTATGACCTTATACAACCAAATGAGGCTCTGTCACTTCCTGACCCCTTTCTTACCTCTCTGCTTTCATGAAGGATGATGTGTGGGATTACAGGTTTTGGCTTTCCACTTCCTGCAGCAAAGGGAAGATCTTAACTGTACTGCTCTGTCCAACTGGGTACAGGGCATAACAATCTGGTCCTTTGTGGTTAATAATGGAGCCTGAGTATGAACCAGAGCTTGTCTATCTGTGATTTCACATCATTCCGACAAGTGCTTGCTGACTTTTTATTTGTGGCCTTCCTTGCCTTCTGTCACTAAACCCTTGTAAACAGATTTTAGTCCAGTGTTTACTAATATCTTCATATCATCTTCTGGACAGAATGTTGTGCTGTTATTGAAGCCAAGAAAGAGACAGCGGCTGAGATGTGTTGATGATGTTTTGGCTGCTTTTCAAGAAAGCACAGATGCTCTGAACACCTTTCTAGAATTCTTAAGTACTAAAATGTCCTTCCATTAAAATTTACAAAGGAAATGGAGAAATAAAGCTTAATGTCTTTTTCTAAACTGGTATGGCTGTATACTGCTGATGGTAAGCTCCTAATATGTTCTGGTTAACAGTCTTGTACATAGGAATCAATATATTCTCTAAACACTAAAATTCATACCCTGATTGGCAAAGTAAATGGTCTAAAGACATCTGAACAACAAAACCCAACCAACCAACAAACAAACAAAACTGAATGCTCTTGCAATATCAGTTGTTTTGAATAAAGTTCTTAACAGAAGCAGAAGTCTTTTTTCAGTCTATTATATAAAATTAGAGATCTCATGTCCGTTTTTTTTTTTTAATGTATGTTTTATATCCAACAGGTGAAGAAGCATCAATCCTTACTTTGTGAATGTGAAGGGAATAGGGTCTCTTTAATTTAAAGAAGAATCTACTAGCATTTTTAAAAAAGATAGAGGGCTGAAATCAATCTTATTTAGTAAAGCCTTAAGGAACCACAGAAACCATCTATCTTTTCTTTAACTGCTTGTCTGGTAATCACCAAGTACGAGTCTGTCTTTCACTTTAGATGGAAATGAAGCTGCAATTAGAAAAGGTGCTTCAATCATTTATTGCTGTTCTTAAACTAAGCATGGGAAAACTTGCATGGGTAAAAAATAAGAACTGACCCAAAATTGACCATAAGGTCAAACTGAACTTGAACCAATTACTCCGAGGTTTTTTGTATATTGAGAAGGCATACTGAATTACAGTGAAAAAAAAGGCAATTCTTGCTATAGTTCTGAAAAAGCCAAAAAGTCCTGAAAATCTTCCTGAGAATAACAGCTTTTGTGAGGTTTCCAGGTAGAACCATGGGAAATGTTAAGCAAAAAAAATATTAACATGCCCAATTTCACCTAACTGCAGATCCTGGCTGTCTGGACAGGATGTTACCTGTTTAGTCTTTTTAACACCAAGTCAGGGTCCTAATGAGCCTTCCTGGCCGGTTTCCCAGCTGGTCTCCAGCTCTGCCACAGCCCTGCCCTTCCCGGCCATCTCAGGGACATCTCTGACCTGAATCCCCATTCCAGGCTCGGCCTGCATACCTGCTCACAAAGCTGTAGCAGGCATTTTGACACCGGGTGCCAGCTGATACCTAGTGCTTCCTCCCTGTTTGCACGCTTTCTTTCCCAGTAATTCCCCTAAGGACTCATGTTGTAAGTCTCTTCCCTGAGGGGTGAATAACCTTCAGAGATAAATCTATCTGCACTGCAGCTCCTGATCTGTGTCTGGAATAAAGTGATGGCCAAGAGGGAGCAGGGCCAGCAAGCTGGGGAAAAGGAGGACTTGCATCTGCATGGAGTGAGGCAGCGTATGGAGTGAGACAGCATGGGGACGTGGTGGGGATAAGCCACCCTGTGCAATTACCCGAGCAATTCACTGCTTGAGGCAGCAGTGCCTGTTAGCAGGGTGCCTGGTCAGCATCTGGTCAGCCACGCTGCTGTGTCTGAGCAGCCCTTTTTCAGCCCTTTCTAGCTGAAAACATGTTACAACTCCCCACTTGCTGTTAGCCCCAGGAACAGGCTACACCAGAGCAGAGAAACAGCCTTGTAGCTAAGTTTAGTTATCTGCTTATGTACAGCAGTTAACAGCCCTGCTCAGCAGAGAGAAGTTCCACATGGTAATAGCTTCTTGTCTTGTTTAACAAACTGAATGCAGGTCTTGGTTTACCTTGTCCACAGTAACTTTCTTCCTCGCTAAGAGCTCCCTATTCTTCTTCTTCCAAAGTCAGATCAGTGACTTCAAAAGTCCCGCTTCCATGGCTTACTGGCAGATAGTCTTTAATTTTTAGTCCTTTCAAAAACCTTTCAACACCAAGCCCACCTGTGCCCATTTAATTTATGGTTTTGTGTTTTGGGGGATTATTATTGTTATTATTTTAAACAAGCATCCTTTTTTGTTTATTTATTTTCTTTTATTCTCACTCTGATCTTACCTCAGGACTAATCATTGAAGTACAGGCACCAGTCTGTAGCTCTTTAAGAAGCGATAGCTGGTGGCTTTCAGTTATAGCCAGGCCTAGAAATGTGAATATGGAATGATGCAGCAAAAGTGGAGACTCTACGGCTGCCTGAACAATAATGGTGTAGGTTGTAACAAAGTCTATTTGCTGCCATTTCGATCAATTGTAGCTGAGCACGGAAGAAACCTAAGTCCTCATGGGTATGTGTAGCTAAGGAAAACCTGGCCGAGCAGTTTAACTCAAGTAATCTTTCCTTCTTTCTTTTATCCTAGTTTCTTATTTATTTTCTGGCAGGCATCAGCACTCCTGGGAAAACATTCCTTGTATGTAATAAAAATAAGATTACTTTTGTGTAGCTTTTGATTGCCAATGTTTTTCCAGCTTTCAAAGAGCCCTACTTCCATACCCTTTGCAGAGGAGTGTGTTGTTGTTACGCAGTTTGGTTTAAGTCCATGATTTGTAGTAAATATGTTTAGTGTTTGCTTTGTTAAAGGAAATAGAATAAGTACATGTCTTTAAGCTACAACATTTCTCAGTTGCCAGTAAAACCTATGCAGAATGAAAGCCACAAGAGGTGGCATCAGAATTACTCAGTCATGTAGCTTTTTAACATATGAACAAATACATGGATGATACGTTTTTTGCTCCTGAAAGATTCCTAAGAAAGTATGATACACAACTCTGGAATAGTTTATGCTAGTAAACTTTTAATTCATGTAAAAAATTAACTTACATTTACCTCAGTTAGGAATCATCCACTTAGTCCTATAATAGAGTTTTAGATACCCAAAAGAGATAATATGCACAACTGGTTTCATAAATCCATGCTTTACTGAAAGGAACAGAACCTCTGTTTTCCATAACAAAGTACAGTCATGTCGCTGGCTCATTATTGACCAGTCACGTAACTGACAATAAATGCTACTGTTTATCATGCTGTTATGAGATCCACAGAAAGATCTCAATATGAAATAATTCATGACTCTGCAACAAGACCGTGATTAATTTAGGTCAGCTCCTTGAGCTAAATGAGAGTCTTTTTGTTTAGCTGAGGATACTCCTTAAAAACAAAAAAAAGTATAAATAGGTATAATTCATTAAACTCATAAATATGTATAGCACTATAGAGGCATAGACCCATGCGCACCAGTCATACTTCTGCTGCTAAAATCTTTGCAATAGTTAAACTTGAAAGGGAGAGTAAGACATTGTAAGACATAGTCAATTATTCTGGGGTAGGAAGAAGTGTGAGAATATAGTTTGTCTGGAATTTTTCAAATTTATTGAGATTGAAAATGTTATCGAGAACATAGTAATTTTGATGTTACATTCTCAGAATTTCAATCACTGGTGGGAAATAGCTTGGACTGGCTCTAATCCAAGACCCTATTCTAACCATGAATAATAGGTACTAACCTGTATATAGGCTATTTATGAGACAGGGAAGCCATTTTTTCCCAATGCTGCTTTTCTTAACTCAGAAGAAATCTTGAACTTGGGTATCTCAGGCTATAAATCCAACTATAGAAATAAAGAAACTAAATCCCCCAAATCCCAGACTTCAGTTCTTTCTTGTAGCAAGGAACTTCACAGCTAAATTATTTGGAAGTCCAACATTTTAATTGCTTTCTCATGAGAACTGCATCTGGTTGCTTTTATAAATTCCCATCTAGCCTACAGTTCATTCACTTGCTGAATACAAGTTTCAAAATCATTTCCAGTGCTCCAGCAAAGTTCACTGAAAATACAGACTTAACTGTAAGCGACCCAGGAGATTAATGATCTGCCTATTCTGCTTTGCCTTTTCAATCCTCACAGAAGCCCCTGGCACTTTAGTGTGTTAATATTTACCAAATGGAAAAAACTAACAGTCTCTTAAGGCAACTGTACAGCTGCTAATTGGAAATACAAATTATTTTGGATCTTATTATATTTGGGTCAGTAGACTAAGTTTGCAAATACTGTAGAACATAGCTATGGGGTTTATATTTGTTATGAAAAACTTGTACTGCTTGGCATTTTGAGAAAGTTATTCAACATATTTGGTCCTCTTAACTTTGCTGAGGAAATGGACCTAACTTTCAGAATGTCATCTGTAAGAAATGTTGAATCTCTGCTGAGTTCTGCATGTGCAGAAGGCTTTTTTCAAAGTGCTGCACCTATTAGTCATCCAACTACCAGTAAAAAGCAGATTAACATGACATTAGGAATACAAAACTGACTAGCAATAATAAAACTGAAGACAATGAAACAAATATCCATCAATTCCTCAGTAATACTGTTATGATTAATAATGTCAACAATGAACAAACTATTTCAGAAAGAATGTTTGCTAACAAGGTTCTCTCAGTAGATATTAAGAGTTCACTAAGGAGTTTTTCTAGTTCCAGTTCTAAGGAATCTGTCATTCGTGGCTGGTCTATGCTACAGACTAGTCCACAAAATATGCAAAGAACTTCACCCTGGATGGAAGAATCAACCAACCAATCAATCAATCAATCTGCTAATTTTGATACTGCAAGATCAGTCTAAGACCTACTAAAATGACCAGAATTTTAATACACACTCTTGCAACTTGAAGGTACTCAGTTAATATCAAAAGTGATACATTTTAACCCATGCTGTTGTAAAGTCAGCTAGGATTTCCAGCTGCAGAAAAATTGATGGCATCTTTAAGGAAATTATTAACTTCAAAAGTTGTTAAGGAATATCCAAAAGGCCTTTTTAAACCACATGGAATTTATCATAATGACTAGTCTTTTTCCTCAAAGAAAGCCTTTTCTCCGAAATACAAATTATTCCCTTGTCAAGTTTTAAAATCTATATGGAATGGGACAAATCCTAAGAAAAGTTCTGACTGATGAATAAATTCAGATCTTTTCCCCTTACTTTTCAAAACTACAGAAACTCACAACACCTTTTATTCTCCTATTTCTTAATTGCATTTCAGTATTGTAAACAAAGAATGCCTTTTCTCATACACTCCTGTTTCATTAAGTAAATGCAAAATAGTTATTTTCTTTCCCCAAAGTTAACACATTTCTCATGACATTTTATTTAGCCAGCTTAACACTCTGGCATAAATAAACAAATACATAAATACACACATAAATAGGAAAAAAAAGTAAGAAATTGATCATTTTGCCATCTCACACCATGGAAGCAGAGTGGACCTTATTGTTACCTACACCACTGACTTCTTTCTGGTATTCATTACATTTGAAGCACTTTTTTCCCCAGTTTTTCCTCAGTATTCCAAGCTCAGTTCAAACATCACTGCTCTCTGCAGATAAATTTGGAAAGTGCCCAGACTGAACAGCAGAGTGGGTGGACTAATACAACTGAAAATCATTGCCTGAACTGATCCTGGCATTTTAGTTTGCTTCATGATTAAATTCAGAATGAAGACCTTAAAAGCCAGGCAAGTTGTGAGGAGAAAAAAAGTCTGGAGGAAAGTGTCCACAGTATTAAAAGACTAGCCAGTGGAATATATCTATGAAGTCTGGGCCACATTCCAGGGTCTGGTCAACTTTTATATAGACACAATGTATTTCTGAGCTCATTGTTGTACTCGTCTGAACCCAGAACTACTTCTTGCAAGGTACAGGACTAGTGTGTTCATGTAGGACAATTTGCTGACATGCATATGTGTGTATGTAGGGGCACTAGGTATATGCTTCAAAGGACAAGTCCATTGTATTAAAAGTAATTTCATTTTAAAAATAACAACAACAACAGCAACAATAATAGTAATAATAATAATAATAATAAACCCCACCTAAAAATCCTCAAACAAAACCCACCGCAATACTGGACATAGGGAATCCCACTTCTAGTTGACTATTCTAATCCCTATGCTACTCCTAAGTAAGGAGTTGGGGGTCCTTCTGCTTTTTCTCTCTCCATACTGAATTTTGAATCATATTCAGTCCTATAGAAAAAGAACTTAACTGAGAGTGTTGAGAACAACCAATAGCCTGAAGCAGGCAATACATTGGTTTTGAAAACACTCCTCAAAGAAACAGGTGATATAATTCCCCTCTCAGACTGTGGCCAGAACTGGGTCTTGAAATGCTGTGACCATGAGGTTATCATAGACAAGAGAAGGGCACCACTTACTTTGCCCTAAAGGGAAATGATTAGAGGCAGACTTGCTTATCAGGAGGAAAGGCTTAGCTGCTTCCTCCCAGGGGTCATATACCCTAAGGAACAAAATGTCTGTTCCATGCACTTATGGCACCTGAGAGGTGGTTGTTAAAACTCCTGTTTGTCCTGGGTCCAGGCTGGTTCCTGCTGAGCTTTCCAGTTGTACTGAGCATCCATGCTACACCTCTCTGTTTTATATAAAAAAGATATCTGTGGCAGCCAGGTTCAGACTATCTTTTCATGACCCAGCACTTGATGATTGGGTAGCATAGAGCCTATGGTCTTGACTGAATCCAGCTCTGATGACTTTCTGTTATAGGAAAGTCCCTGAACATAAGTAGCAAAACAATTCTTTTGACAATCAAGTCTCCAATTTTCTCACTGCACTCAAGGTAAGGGCTCCATGATTGCAAGAAGAGCCTAAACAGCCCATAGGGGGACTCGCAGTTATTATTATTGCTATTATTACTTCCCAGCTGTGTTCATCAACACACCTTATAAAACTCAACCCAGCCTTCTGTCAACATTGTGCTGTAACTGCTCTGTTGGTTGTTACGGAACATTTTAATACCTTACTGCAGCTAGCCTGCTTTCCTCAAAGTGTTCAGCTGTGTTTCTTGGACCTGTCTCTGTGCTCGACACTGTCACCTCCTCATCAACATAAGGTGTGGTCATATTTCACATAGGATCTGGCACAATCTGTGAATCTTAGAGGAAGACTGGACTTTTTTTTGGACTATGATTACAGAAAAGCCCCACAGTTGGAAGGTGTTCACACTTTCTGGTATATAAAGCCCTCATGTAAGAACTCTTCTTCTGCCTCTTCAAAGTTCAGTATTTTCTGGATCCTTCCATTTGATATCACATGATTTTCTGTATATGTAATTTGTGGATCAAGAAACAATGTAGGCAATATTTCTGCCAAAAAATCTACAGATTCAGACTAAAGCAATCTGGTATAAACAACACCTAGCATTAGTCATTTCAGTCTCATTAGTTCCTTGTAGCTTTATAAAATGTACAGATGGGGCTGACCTACAAAATTTGGATTAGACTGGATTTCAAAGTCTTCAGATTTTGGAAGACTGAATTCTAGTTTTTTCTTTAGCTCATGATGTCGATAGCCAACATTGAGAAATATAAATGTTCCAAGATTCTGTTTTAAAAGAAAAGGTCTTCGGTCCTTATGATTATTTATTATTGTTATTTTAAGCCATATTTGCTTAATCTATTGTTCTCAGTTTACTGAAACCACATTCTTACAGACCTCTGTAGGAAAATACCATTCATGAATAGTCATGGACAGATGGTGGTATAGTGAGGCTACAAGATGTAAAGGAAATAAACCAGTCATGACCACAGTGAAGTTTCCGTACCCTGTAAAGTTTCTTTCAGTGTAAATCCAGAGGGATATTGTAACCTAAATCCCATCTATACACATGTAAGTTTGAATGAAACCTTTAGTTGTTTAAATTGTAACTTAAATCCCATCTATACACATGTAAGTGGGTTAGAAGTTTGAATGAAACCTTTAGTTGTTTAACGGGCATTTACACAAGAGCTTCATTTCTGGTCCCAAGCACTGCTTATCCTGCAGAGACACTAATTTAACCCCTTAAAGTTTTTAACGCATTGAAGAAAGAACAGTGTTTTCAGGACTTTCTGGGGTCTATTGACTTTCAATTAAATTTTGTGACAGAGACACCTCAGGAAATATCATTCTCAAATACACAAAATATACTCACGATACAAATCACACACACATTAAAACCAGTATTTCATTAGTTTTGTGAAAGAAAGTATATTTCTATATATTTTTCTGCTTTTAGCATTATGTACAGTTTGCAGTTTTATATGGTGCTTAATTTGTTGCTCAATTGCTGGGAATATTTTTTCTGATCTTCAGTTTCTTTAGGTCTTTTACAGTATTTATAAGGTAGTGGGCATGTAGTAAACATATCTTGAAACAAACGAGAGAAAAGATTTAGGAAAGCAGAATAAGAATTTAACACTCTAAGTGGTGAGGAGGAAAAAGCAGTTGTGTATGTCAATCTATAAAGCCTTCTAAAATGCAGCTGGCATAATATTACATTGCATATTCTTCAGAAATATATGTGGTTTTACTGTGGGACAGTAAATAGCAAAATCATCAGCCACAAATAATCTTATGTAGATTAGATGGCAAATTTCCTTAAACATTACAAACTGCCAAAGGAACCTTAGGCAAAGTAATCATTTGTATTCCCAAATCTGGATGCCATCAAGACCTACCTCCAAGTCTGAGTCATTTCATCTTGAATATACTGTAAGCCTCTTCAAAAACCTTTCAGACGATTCTTAATCCTTGATGAAATATGCGTTACTTTCATGTCTGATCTGCGTTTCAGCAGGAACCATGTAGGCATCTTTATTTTCTTCTCTACCTTGAACCTTTCTTCCTCATTGTATTGAAGTTAGAAAAAAATAGGTACAAGATTCGTTTGTGCAATTTTGCTTTTTTTTCATGAATTGCTTCTGTCTATCCTCCTATCCAAACTTATCCAAGTGCGTAATCATTGCTTTCATATATGCCTCTAAATAGTTTATGACTTCTCTTCAAGTAAATTACAACATTTGTATTGCAATTTTTCAGCATTTCTTTGATTAATAAAACAAGGCAATATCTTAAAACTCTAAGACAATTATCATTATATTTCTTGTTGAAAAATAATGTGTTTTGCATTCTCAAATTTCTCAATCCTGTAGGATGTGGCTCTTGTTATCATCAATAGTTTTATGGTAGGCCTAAGCCAAAAAAAACCCCACCCAGTAATGCCTTCATTGGGCTTTCAGCTTAATTCTGATGTTGGGGTCTATTTATACTAATATATTCAGTCTCAGAAATAAAGTCTAGATGTAGGGCGAAGTATGGACCTTTTCCCTTGGGAGAAAGTTTATCTGAGGGATGGAAGAAAAGGTGGATAAAGACCTTGTGTCACACCATTGATTCCATGATGAAGTGGCCTCCTGGTTGCATAGTCTCTTCAGCCACATTTTGGCTTTGTTCAGCTTTGTTCATGCTAGTCATAATGTAGATGCCAGAAGTATCTATTAAATGAAAATTATAACTTCATTTTGTATAGCTAAAGAAAAACACCACAAACTTATTTATTTTAAACTTAAAAAAAAATTGAACTCTGTGATGGTATGAGGTAAAACAGCATTGTTTATATGGAGAGGTCTTTCTAGCAATCAGCATATTTCTAAGCAGAACAGTTAGGAATCTGTAAGATTCAGAAAGTCTCAAACTATCTAGGAAGACACTGGGATGAAAATTCACTTGAGTATTGGGGACTGAATTTATCAGTAGTTCCATGCAGACTCTTCTACCTGACCTACTTTCCCTTTTCTCCTTTTACACCCTTTACACACCGACCCAGTAGTCAGTGACACAATTTGTCTTATTCTAAAGTAGGTCTATGAAATAAGTCAGACTAATCATGTTCTAAAAGACGTCTGTTTATAAGAAAAGCCTCAAGACTGATGTGGTCAGCTGCAGATATGTACGTACATTGTCGATGCCTACAGATCTACTCAGGCTGTAAGGTTTTCTGTCAGTGGATCTCTCCTTCCTGCTTAGCTCCATGAAGCTGTGCTGTGGCTTGTGCTAGATGAAGAAACACAACAAAATTATTACTCTTTTCATGAGGAATGGCATCTCTCTCACTGGATATTTTATGGATGGACTACATGAACGTGTGCCATGAGTTAATGTAGGCAGATTTGGCCCTTCTACGATGGAAGAAGTGAAGACTTTAGTGGTTTGTGGAAGGTCCTCTATTCCTTCATGTCATCAATTTGCACTGTGAAAGTATTCACAGTTGTTTTCAAACAGGTCAGATGTACGACATCTGCTTGCAACATCATGACATTTTCTTGATGACATCACACAATAAAACAATTATTTTCAAATATTAATATCTTTGTTTTGGTTCATTTAAATATCCAGCATTTGTCTCGGTTTTCATAGGGCAGGTGGTAATAGGAGATGAGGAAGTTGATGTATTTTTCAGACCAAAAGAATATTCTTTAAAAAAATGTGGATATAGACTAAATTTTCAGTCTGTTGATCTTAGTAGTAGATTAAGAAATAAAACTGTTATGACATTCTACTGGCCTAGTTTTTTTTGTGAGGGGAAAACAGGGAAGTAAAGGAGGTTTTATATAACCATAAATGTTCTGCACATAAAATATGTAAAAAAGTACATTTAAAATGTTACTAAGGATGAAAAAGCAAGACTCGGAATTAGGATACTCCACAGTGAAGGTTGCCTGCAGAGTCTGTCTCTTCTATTCATAAACTGTGACCAAATCATTAACTATATGATCATATACTTCTTTTCTGATACTGTTCCTGCCTTATTCAACTCATATGAAGAAAGGTGCTTTATTACTTGTTGCATCGTGTCATTCCCCATACATTGGAAACTGTTAAAACCTGCACTGAAGAGGTAATTATTCATTTCCTTCTTGTACTCTGATACAATGTGCTTCACTATAGCATGTGACCGTTCTTCATTTTCACAATGGACCTCAGAAGCAAAGGAACAGCATTATCCTAATTTTAAAGATGGGGCATAAAAAAGCTAAGGACAGAAACAGCTGACTGAGTTACTGCATGAAAACACATGGCCACAAAGGGATTCCACTCACAGGTTAAGACACCAAACTGGAAGTTTCTAAAGATAAGTGTATTGAAGGTCTCACTATAGTCAATAGAGATTTGTTTAATACAGTTGGTGGAATGCAGAGAGCTATTTACCTCACTTTAAAGTAGACATCCAGAATTCAGCTTAGTTGCCCAACCATACAGATTTGATGCCACCTGAAGTCCCTTATCCCAACAGCTCTCCAGCAGTTCCTTCAAATATCCTGGGGGACCCGAGTCATAGGTGTTGGTCCTGAGGGACTCGGCTAGAACAAGGAATTTCACTTGGCAATCAATGCCTGTGGTTAGGCAAGCTGAACAAGCTAACTCATGTCTATCGTTGGTCAACTGGATCATTCTCTGAACTCTGCTGTTGGGCAAATCCTCTTCAGTTGTAAGGGGACCTTTAACACCCAGCTTATGCAGCCAACTAAAGGTAGCTGTCGTATTCAATGAGATGCTGAATCCTGCTGTGTGTGTTATCTAAAATCATGTTAACTGAATGTGTGTATGGCAAAGGTACTGTTAATGAATCGTCAGCCAGACTTCCGTTAAAAGCTGTAATTTGATTGTATTCTCAGGCCCACAGACTGAAGTCTTCCCAGTTCTTCAATGTGAAATCCCATCATTGACTTGGCTTTCTGCACCAGTCTGGCCAAGATACTTAGTGGTGTGTAGTATTGTGTGAGCACACAGCATCCCTCACTTCAGCTGTGCTTGTGAGCATATGCATCGCAGGCCCTGAACCTCATGCTGGATACACACAAAAAGAGCAACATCTAATATCCTACCTCATCCCTTATTCCAAAGTCCAGGTTCATCACCAGATTTGCCTTGTCCTGAGCACTGAATAAGCAGTTTCTGAGGTTAGCATTGGATGTGATAATGTAATTAAAGACTGAGCCATGCCTAGAGTGTTAAGAAGTGAGGTACTACCTCATGGGGTAACTTTCCATGTCTTTCCGTGCAGCAGCTATCAGAAGCCTACCACAGTAGCAACACACCACTTTTCTAGACCATCAAGGTCACCTTTTTATTTTTCCTGTTCTTGGTATCCTGGAAATCAAAGCCTAGTCAGCAACGAGAACAAAATCATACTACAGAATACAATGAAACAGAGGGTGCTTGCCCGGGTGGGTGACGCTAAGCCAGCAGCCTGCAACACTTGTGCTAAGAATAATTTTATTCTTTGGAGTGGGTGAGAGAATAGAAGTGTAGAGTTATTTTGGACAAGATAGTTTATCTGACAGTTCAGTGAAGGATTCTGCTACCTATACTGGAAGATTTGAACATTATTTTATGACCTCAATATTATGTAAAAGATGACTGTTTTGCTGAGTGTAGTGGTCACCAAAACTATATCCTGTAGCACAGCCTTACAGACACTATTAAAGCAAAAAACAAAACTTTTGCTGAGACT
>NW_008795194.1:7556593-7589739 GCF_000699145.1 Aptenodytes forsteri
GTTTTCATAGGGCTGGTGGTAATAGGAGATGAGGAAGTTGATGTATTTTTCAGACCAAAAGAATATTCTTTAAAAAAATGTGGATATAGACTAAATTTTCAGTCTGTTGATCTTAGTAGTAGATTAAGAAATAAAACTGTTATGACATTCTACTGGCCTAGTTTTTTTTGTGAGGGGAAAACAGGGAAGTAAAGGAGGTTTTATATAACCATAAATGTTCTGCACATAAAATATGTAAAAAAGTACATTTAAAATGTTACTAAGGATGAAAAAGCAAGACTCGGAATTAGGATACTCCACAGTGAAGGTTGCCTGCAGAGTCTGTCTCTTCTATTCATAAACTGTGACCAAATCATTAACTATATGATCATATACTTCTTTTCTGATACTGTTCCTGCCTTATTCAACTCATATGAAGAAAGGTGCTTTATTACTTGTTGCATCGTGTCATTCCCCATACATTGGAAACTGTTAAAACCTGCACTGAAGAGGTAATTATTCATTTCCTTCTTGTACTCTGATACAATGTGCTTCACTATAGCATGTGACCGTTCTTCATTTTCACAATGGACCTCAGAAGCAAAGGAACAGCATTATCCTAATTTTAAAGATGGGGCATAAAAAAGCTAAGGACAGAAACAGCTGACTGAGTTACTGCATGAAAACACATGGCCACAAAGGGATTCCACTCACAGGTTAAGACACCAAACTGGAAGTTTCTAAAGATAAGTGTATTGAAGGTCTCACTATAGTCAATAGAGATTTGTTTAATACAGTTGGTGGAATGCAGAGAGCTATTTACCTCACTTTAAAGTAGACATCCAGAATTCAGCTTAGTTGCCCAACCATACAGATTTGATGCCACCTGAAGTCCCTTATCCCAACAGCTCTCCAGCAGTTCCTTCAAATATCCTGGGGGACCCGAGTCATAGGTGTTGGTCCTGAGGGACTCGGCTAGAACAAGGAATTTCACTTGGCAATCAATGCCTGTGGTTAGGCAAGCTGAACAAGCTAACTCATGTCTATCGTTGGTCAACTGGATCATTCTCTGAACTCTGCTGTTGGGCAAATCCTCTTCAGTTGTAAGGGGACCTTTAACACCCAGCTTATGCAGCCAACTAAAGGTAGCTGTCGTATTCAATGAGATGCTGAATCCTGCTGTGTGTGTTATCTAAAATCATGTTAACTGAATGTGTGTATGGCAAAGGTACTGTTAATGAATCGTCAGCCAGACTTCCGTTAAAAGCTGTAATTTGATTGTATTCTCAGGCCCACAGACTGAAGTCTTCCCAGTTCTTCAATGTGAAATCCCATCATTGACTTGGCTTTCTGCACCAGTCTGGCCAAGATACTTAGTGGTGTGTAGTATTGTGTGAGCACACAGCATCCCTCACTTCAGCTGTGCTTGTGAGCATATGCATCGCAGGCCCTGAACCTCATGCTGGATACACACAAAAAGAGCAACATCTAATATCCTACCTCATCCCTTATTCCAAAGTCCAGGTTCATCACCAGATTTGCCTTGTCCTGAGCACTGAATAAGCAGTTTCTGAGGTTAGCATTGGATGTGATAATGTAATTAAAGACTGAGCCATGCCTAGAGTGTTAAGAAGTGAGGTACTACCTCATGGGGTAACTTTCCATGTCTTTCCGTGCAGCAGCTATCAGAAGCCTACCACAGTAGCAACACACCACTTTTCTAGACCATCAAGGTCACCCTTTTATTTTTCCTGTTCTTGGTATCCTGGAAATCAAAGCCTAGTCAGCAACGAGAACAAAATCATACTACAGAATACAATGAAACAGAGGGTGCTTGCCCGGGTGGGTGACGCTAAGCCAGCAGCCTGCAACACTTGTGCTAAGAATAATTTTATTCTTTGGAGTGGGTGAGAGAATAGAAGTGTAGAGTTATTTTGGACAAGATAGTTTATCTGACAGTTCAGTGAAGGATTCTGCTACCTATACTGGAAGATTTGAACATTATTTTATGACCTCAATATTATGTAAAAGATGACTGTTTTGCTGAGTGTAGTGGTCACCAAAACTATATCCTGTAGCACAGCCTTACAGACACTATTAAAGCAAAAGACAAAACTTTTGCTGAGACTGTGGAAATTCTGCAAAATTACCTATCCCCAAAGCCGCTTGTGATTGCAAAGCATTTCTGTTTTTATAGATAGAATCAAGAAAATTAAACATTTGTTAAATATGTGACTGGATTAAAGCAATTAAATGAACATTGCCAGTTTGGAGCGAGTTTAAATGATGCATTAAGAGAATGGTTAGTGAGTGTTATGCGAAATAATGCAATCCAAAGGCAGTCTTTGATGGAAGCAGAATTGACCCCGAAATGTGCAGTAGATGTTGCAATTTCAAAGGTGCCAGAGAGTTACAACACAAGTTTATACAACAAATAAATTAGATAGCCTCAGAAAGCATAGCACAGAGAACTGAAAGATTAGGTGCCTCCAGTGAGAAAAACAATCTCCCGATACTAATCATTGGTGTTTCAAGGACAAATTCTGAAGGAACTGCCAGTAACAAATACATTCAGAAAATGTCTAGCTTAGTGCAAAAGTAAAACTACCATCTCATAAGGGCAATTATAAAGAATATCTGATTCACCATCTTGCAAATAACCACTATGAGGCTGCAGAGGATACTGCAAAAAAAGAGAGGAATAATGCTTAAAATGGAGCCTGAGAAGGGTTCTCTTGTTTCTGCACTTTAATAGCAGAATTGTCAAGGCCTTGTTTAGGATACTAAAATACAGAAAAACCCTAGTACTTCTAAGAATGTGTACAGAGGAAATTCTTAATCTTCTGGGTGTTTTTCTGCAGGAGTAAGTGATAACTGTAAACAGCATATGCTAATCCTCTGTTTTGTAATACAGCAGTCATGCATTCCTCAATAAAGAATGTCTGAAAGAAATTCGGCTGGACTGGCCAAGTGTAAAATGTGCAGGCTCCAAAAATGATTATGAACTGTTGCCCAAAGGAAAAATTAACTGAACTTTTGAGCAGCTGATATCTTTCTGAGATGGTACCCAGAAGCTTAAAACATATGAATGCAAAATATTGTAATTGCTCTCTCTTCAAGCACAATTTTTGCTATGCTTGTCCAGTACCTTTGTTTGCACAACAGCCAAATATAGAAGGAAAACCTCACCACTTTTGTAGCCCTGATAGCCTTTTACCCAAGTTTAACTGAAGTAAAGGGAACGTGCAGTATTAGCAGTAATGAAAAAGAAAAAGGCTGTCAGGATACGTGGTGATTCGCATTTTGTTAACTGAGGAATGCATAGTGTGCTTTGCCAGACTGGAAGATACTCGTCTCGTTAGTGATCAGTAAGCATTTCCGAAGGATGATACTGATTTAAGCCTATTGGCAAATGGATAATGGAGATAGTGACAAGCAGTACCTTACAGCTTTTTCAGCCTAATAGGCTAATGTTTAGAATGGCATATCTGCTTGCCCTTTAGTATAAACAATGGCTGTTGGTTTTCATGACATATCTGTTGCTCAGTGTTATTTGGACAGTATATACACATGGGGGAGGTAGTGCTGAACACCTTGAATGCGTGTAAAATGGAGTACAGTTTAATGCAAATGATGAAAATTTTCAATGCTTCAAAAAATTAACTTTATTCGATGGTTGCACCATAAAAAACCCCTGGTTTGCGTGCTTTAGAAAAAATTAAATATATAAAATAATTGAAACTATCTTTAAAGTATTGTAGTTCTTAAATCTCTGATTTTATAGCATGGTTACTCTGCAGCATTGTTTTTGCATTAAATAACGTTGGTTACTCATATTTAGTTTATGTCACACAGTAAACAAAATGGTGTTAGTCAGTGGATGCTTTTGACAAAGCCTAGGTACTCAGTCTTCAAAAAGTCAGGTTAACATCACTTCACCCCGTGGAATAGTTTCAGCAGTTTCACAGCTGAAAGTCCCAATACCTTTGCACCTAGATCTCTGATCACTACATAATCTCTATATTATCTCTATATATCTAATTTTAATCTTCATAGTGCTCAGGTAAAGAAGCTTAGGGTTGAATTATCCATAAAGCCAGGATAGACTAAACCAGAGAGCTGATGACTACTGGAGGAAAAGAAGGGCAAATATTCTTGTTTGTTGTGCCTTCTTTTACTTTTAATTTTTTCTCTAGATAAAAAATGAAAGAAAGTAAATAGCTACCTGGCATATATCATACTTGGCTTCCTACTGGTTCTTTCACTTCCTGGTAGGTCTGCACCTACTAGAAAAGCAAAGTGTACTGCAGATATGTGGAATGAATTATTCCAGCTCCAATGGTTACATTTTGGTGACATTATCATGGACCAAAAATAAGATTTCATAGGGAAAAGTGTCAGTTGGCCTTACTAATTGTTGATGCTGCCAACTCAGTGTGTCATCTATATTTTCAGTCATATTCACAGGAGTATTTTAAAGAAATGTTTGTCTAAGTAAATTTGATTAAAACGCAGCCTTATGTGTTCAAAAGTCACAAGTCAGGCTCCAACAGACTTTTTAAAGTGATACCTCTGGGGTTCTTTTGGTTGTCTACCAGCATTCGTAACATTACTGTTCACATGATTGTGTTCCTCTCTACAATAAATAGGTAATTAATAGTGAAATTGAATGAGTTAGGGCTATAGGAAATACTATGCTACAGGACATTTTGAGAAACTACCTATCCTTCAACACTGTCAGCATCACCATCCAGACTGTAATAGGAAGTATGTCAATATTCTATCACAGGTTTCATCTATAAGTGCCAATGATATTACCCAAATAATTAGGTGGCAATACTGTCACATTATCGTGAAATCAGTGCTGCTTCTTTTTGTCATCCTCTGTAACCAGTCTTAGAGCTGCTCTTCGATACTTGGTTTTACTCTTTGTGTACAATCCAATCTCTTTCTCCAGCAGGCGTCATTCAAACCTTCCCTGATAAAACAGGGAGGTGTCATGCATGTGGATCTCCAGATGTGTGTGCATGTGGGAGGGCAGGGATGAAGAATTTTGGAAAGGAGATAGATGATGAAGAGAGAAGCCATGTATCACAGCATAAAGCAAAATTTCACAGCACAGTTTCCGTTACAGGTTGAAATCTCCAATTCATGATCCATCAAGGGAAAACTTTTCAGTGAGATTGTCTGAGAAAACACATGAAGTGATTACAGAAAGAAGAAAAAGATCCATGCCATCCCTACCAGCACTCCAAAACCACTCTCTTTATCCAAAAGGCTGAATTTCGTCTCAATGTATGGTGGTATCATGGCACATTTTTTGCTACCAGTGAAAAAGAAAGGATGAAAGAGTATTGCATTTTGTAACCCCAAACCGGGAGGAAATGCTGTTTTAGACAGACTCTATTAGGTTTCTTTGCATCTGTATCTCTCACATATTTAAAAAATCTGCAAGGGAGCAGGACATGAGAACTAAACCTGGCCTATGCAAAAACAATCTTATATGTGTGTGTGTGGGTTCAACTATGTATTAAACATTATCCAGATAAGGAATTATGTGGATGGAAATCGGAAGATAAAGTTCACTAGGAAATTAAAGAAATCAAATAGTAAGGAATTTTCTAGTGTGGCCTGAAATTGGGAGAATTTCTCTTTATTACACGTGAGCACTGATGCCATGTTCCAGTAATAAAAGAGGACAAACACAAGTGATGCAGGCAGAATCACAGTATTATTGATTGAATAGAAATGGTTGATATCTTCTTCACAGGAGGACATTGCTGTTTAATTATCCCACCAAAAACCCCTCCTACTTTTTTCAGCTATTTTTACAGGACTGGTTCTGTGTTCTGACCGATTCTGTCAATCAGTTTGAAATATTTTAGTCCCTGCATCTTTTTTTGACCATAGGAAGCACTTTACTTACATTACTTAAATGTTTCATAACTGTCCTTTGACATGTTTCAGTACTGATTATCAGATAAATTAAGTAAGGTATACAAGGCAGTTGTATGTAATATACTGCTATGAAACCAGTTACTAATAAAAGAATGACAGTGATTTCCAGAGATATATCCTACAGGCATAATAGCTCTACATTCCACAGATATTGGGGTTTATCTCAAACCTCCTAAATAAATGGAAAGAATTTACTCCCAAAGGCTTTGAATCAGGACCTGTAGGGAATACCGATAATTTTAGATGCTGTCTTTTGTTATTTAAGACTCTGAAAGAACATGGATAAAAATAAGCAGTGCACCAGGACTGTTTTGCTAGCTGGAAGGGAACGATCGCTGAATGCACATCTGACATCTCGGGCCAGGATTCTGGAGGCAGAATTTCACAATGTCAGAGTGCCACGGATGTTTGAATCAGCAGCTCTTTCAGTGAGACAGACTTTATTATTGCGATGATATACTGTGATATTACTGAACAACCATGGTCAGGAAGCAGTATATCTCACTGCACTAGATGTTGTACAAACACAGAGCAAATAGAATTTCCTTCCCTGATAATGCTTAAAATTTTAGAAAATCGAGTGGGACAACAATTGGGCATAGGGGAAAATAAGGAAATACAGTGAATGTATTGCCCACTTGATAATACCAGTCATATCCCTGGCCTGACTAAAGGCAAATTTTCTGGCATTATAGAATAATAGAATCATAGAATCATTTAGGTTGGAAAAGACCTTTAAGATCATTGAGTCTAACCGTAAACCTAACACTGCCAAGCCCACCACTAAACCATGTCCCCAAGTGTCACATCTACACATCTTTTAAATACCTCCAAGGGATGGTACAAAGGACAATTTCTAGGAAAGGATTAGAAGGATAGTAGTGAAATGGCTTTGCAGATGATTTCAAAGAGTTTTTTAGCACTATGAATGGCAACATCAGCAAAGCCTGAAGGTGATTTCTTGCAAATCTAACAAGCTGGTAAGTGAGGCTAGCACCTCCTCTTACAAATTAGAGACAGTAAGCGAACCTAACTCTAGCGAATATGGCAGTTCAAAAATGCTGGATTATTCACAGTAATTTTGAAGCTCAAAGCAGCAGTCATTAACACTTATGTTCTTGCGCTTCAGTTCTGCCTATTTTTGAGGTCTGAATTAAAAACTTAGTGTCTCTACATGCAGAGCTGATTAAATTCAAACTCATATATTAATATTCCAGAAGATGGACACACAGCAATATCATGAAAAATAGGATTATTTCACATAGAGCTAGCCGTGAATAAAAAGCCCGTCCATGTACAATATGAGCAGGCATGCTGTTAGGATGCCAGTTGGCTTCATCATATGGAGATATTGCTGCCTTTAGTGTCTGTTTCTCCACAGACTGACACAATAAACCGAAGCTCCAAAAAGCTAAGGGCTTCTTAACTGCTCATTGACACAAAATAGCAGTCTCCAAGTACTCTTTCAGATGTCATTACGCTCTATCATGTCAGTGATCCATGGATAATAAGAGTGCCTCATGTAAATCACTGGGGGGTGTTCTGCTAGCTTGTTAGGTTCTCATATAAATTTAATAACAGATTTATTTTATTTCCCTTCTGAGAAATTAAAATTGCTTGAAATGCTTTAGATATAGCCACAAAAGTGAAATGGTCTCCTGTGTTTGACAGTGATGTGTGCATCCCTACTGTTCTGCTCTCCAGCCCCTTTCCCTCTGATTCCCTTCTAGTTCAGAAGAGAGCATGTTTCACCCCTGTTTTACCCTCTACTGGCATGCTGCAGCTCAGCTCACAGTGTTCTTGTTCTTTCTACCAGTATCTTCAGTCCTTTCTTCATCTACTCCTGGCTGGCCCTGACCAGTAGTGCTAGTCAAGGGGTCCGATGAGCAGGGCTAAGTCCCCTGTGGACAGGAGGGTTTTGCCACTGCTCTGCTGCCTACAAGCCCTGTGTGCAACACCTTTCATGAGAGAGTCTTCCCACTTGCAGGACTTCTCACCAGAGCACCTTTCTTGACACTCAGCAATGATGTGAACACATTTCATTACACAGACTTTTGCTGTTGCTCACGGCCTTTGAGATACCCTTCATCTGCCACAATATGTTATTTGTCCCTGTAGTTTCGTGTGGAGGATGTGTTGGTGCAAGCTCTATAGTTGTGTCCAATATAAAAAATCATTATTATTTTTCTAATAATGTTGGGAATTCTGAATGCCAATATAAAGATCAGGTAGGAATACTTGGTGTATACCAGAAAGAACACATCAAGTCCTTCAATTTGAACAATTACCTGTACTGAACTTTTCTATTGCACACATAGAAAGGCACTGTTCCATTTCATATCCCTTCAATACAGTTCATTACCGTTGAAAGTTCTATATCTTCTGTAAGGACTTTTTTTCAGGGTCTTCAGCTCTCTTTGAAACATTTGATTTTGGATCATCTGCCTTTTTGGAGAAAGCCTCCTCTATCACCCCCATAGCAAGTAAAAGCTGCACCTGCCCCTGACATATTGGATTTAATTAGGTAAAATCAGCTGACTGACAGTTGTTTTGCCAACACTGCAGAAATTTGGATGTTTCAAAAAAGCATTAATGATTCTTTGTTCTTCAAATTGCTGAATGATACTTGTATGGACGTTATAAGAAATACACAGAGTTCGAATTTAAATGCACATTTTCATTCCTGAAAAATTCAGATGACTATTTTTTGAAAAACAATGAAAATAAGAGTTTAAATTTTAAGAAATTCTATGATCAAGTGGCTTATATTTTTCCTTTTAACTTAATTTAATTGGAAATAATTGACATTGGAAGTCCTTAAGACAATTTAAACAAAATTAACTTATTTCCAAATTTCATTTCTAAGGAAAAGATTTCTGTTTCACAGAACTATCAGTATATATAACTGTATTATAACCTTACTAGGAATAGTCATAACAATACAAGCTATGTCTCTTTATGGGCTAAAGGACTGTTGTGACCTGATGACTGGCATGATCGGAACAATCAACGTACTCAGAAAGTTTGTGAGGTTTGATATTGCTACTAGGAAAATTAATTTCCTTTATGTTGGTTTCTGTGTGTGTACTTAGATTCATCCAGTAAGAGCAATTCTCAATGTTGACATCATTCCACTGTATAAATTGTCATGACACTGTGATAACCTGCTTGATTCTCTGGTAATCTTGTTGGGTGTGTACATTCTAAGCTTGTCAGAAAAAGGTGAGGAGGCTGTGTTTTAATGAAGGATTAAATTGATTTTTAAGTCCTTAGCTAGTTCAAGACTTCCTTGTTACTCACCAAAACATAGTTAATCCTACAGTGGAGCTGAATGAGCTTTTAAAGGCTGACAGAAATATCCTGGGCTGGCTGCATGTTATTTTTGTTGGAGCCTTATAAGGCAACTGGAACCAACAGTTTGTCAAATATGTAACTGCATGATGAAGAGAGGGTGAGAGTTTCAATGCTCTTTTCTTTCCAGATTAAATGGTCACTAGTAAAACATTGGCTTTTTTTCCCCTTTAAATTTAATAATGCCATTGCTTTAGTGGCCATCAATCCTTTTGAGACACTGACTCCAGACCAAACTCCTCGGGGATAATCCCAGCTGTCAGATGTAAATCACAACAATTATCATCACTCCGTGTTCAAATGGAGATCATGCTGAGGGTGTGCTAATTCCAAGGGAGAGTTAGATCTGGATTGTTGCCACAGTGGTAAATGCCACAGATGCAAAATTTCTTATGCCTTATGTTTTCTCCTCCTTTTCTTAAACTAAAACCTTGAATTCAAGTTTTCTCTTGAAAGCATAATAAAAAATAAATTCTAAATAAGGAAATTAATTTTGAGCTGTCATGAAATACAGAATCACAGTTCTTTCTACAGAAAAAAAAGATTTGTTGAGAAAAATAATTTACATATAGATAAACCCTGAGCTTGAGAGCCACAGAATCAGTCACAGAACCACTGAGGATTGAAGGCACCTCCGGAAAGCATCTAGTCCAACCCCCTGCTCAGAGCATGGTCACTCACAGCAGCCTTTTGGTTTTTCTTTGGTTTTCACAGCTTTTTATTTCTCCTGTACACTCAGGACCACTGACAGTTTGAAATGTGCTGACTTACAGTTAGTCTAGGTAACTGAAAAACATTACTACAAGAATATCTCATTACAGCAAAAGTCCTCTATTTTTGCCTTTTTCTGTCTGTACACATTAGAAACTTAAGAAAAGAGTGAAGTTTTCTTTTTCTCTAAAGAGCAATGTCTTGCGTATATTGCAAGCATGTTAGCTGTAAATAGTATTCGGAACTATTAAGTTTTCACTTTTGTTAGTATGTGAGGTGGTATAATGTTATCAGAGTGTCTATAAACATTATTGTTGATGTAGCTACAAAGAGGAAAGGTACACTATTAAATTTTGTGTAGCTACATAGCTGTTCAGGAAAATAAACCAGACTTACCTGGAATACAAATAACTTATACAATGAAATATTTAACTGTATTGAAGAATCTCTATACGGAAAAAATCCCGCAGACTCTGGGAAAGACAATTACTTGGTAAATCTCTTAAATCCAAAAAAGCATAAATGCCATAAACATAATTCTTTCAAATCAGATAATCCATTATCCTGCCAAAGACCCAAAACATAAAACAGATGAGAACTGGGAGCCGTCCCCTTGACAGGCTTACGAGCCAGTGTAAAGCTCTGAAAACACTTTGCAGCCACATGAGAGGCGGACACAGCCTTTCAGTTCCACACATGAACACTAATCTAACCCAATGTATAACTATTGACTGCTGGCACCAAAACTTCTCACTCATGGATCAAAAACTTATAGAGAGGCTTGTGAGCATTTACTTATGTCTACACGGTGAGAAGGAGACCGTCATTACAGCAAGCTGAAGCAGCTCTTATTTGTTTACTGATGTAGGCATTTACATTATGACAGTGCCCATGCTAATCAGACTTTGAAAGAGATGGGCTTGGGAGGAAATATACATGCGTATGCTAAAATGTTTCCAAGCTTTTGTTTTACAGACAGACAGAGGGACAGTGCAGTTATCTGCATATGAATGTGCAGCCACACAGACAGAAGAAGTTGCCGAGAAAGTGGTGTGAAAAGATACCCCAAGTCACACTTCAAATTTAGAAGAGAGGCTTTTTGGGTTTGTCCAGGGAAATTCAACTTGTTTGTATACATGCGTATGCTAAAATGTTTCCAAACTTTTGTTTTACAGACAGACAGAGGGACAGTGCAGTTATCTGCATATGAATGTGCAGCCACACAGACAGAAGAAGTTGCCGAGAAAGTGGTGTGAAAAGATACCCCAAGTCACACTTCAAATTTAGAAGAGAGGCTTTTTGGGTTTGTCCAGGGAAATTCAACTTGTTTTCAGAACTAGAAACCACAACTGATAAGAAGGCGAAGGGAGCAGCTGTCCGGGGTGTAACAGTAAATGGCAGAAGGAGAGATGAGAGCAAATCCCTGCCTGTTCACTGGGTGAAGTCCATACCCCTAGCAGAACTCAGCTAAGAAATTCCTGAACTGATGGGGTGCTCTTGCATTGTGCCCGAGCTGCTTCAAAATGCTGGCCATCGGCTAACTGTTACTGGAGAAATTTGCTCACACAGGCCAGGGACTCTGGAAATATAGTAGTCTCTTTTCCGAAAGAATAACATAGTGCTTATCAACAACTGTATTTCAGCAGTGATGATAGTACAGTCATTGATAACTTTTTACCAACTGATGCCCAAAATTCATTTAGAACATTTATTCTCAGAAAACCAAATCTTTAGCTGATGTGGATTAGTGCAGCTATTTCGAAGTTGATAGAGCTAGGCTAAACTAGGCAGCAGAAGATGGTAACAAGAACACAATAATAAAATATGAATATATATAAAAATTAGCATTATTATTATTATATAGATAAAATTTGGCATCATTATTATTATTATTATCATTATATAGATAGAAAGTCAGATCAGAGTGGGCCAATAGTTTGTGTTTCTTTAAGTTAAAAAAGTCTTGCAATAAGACTCAAGGATTCCAGAGGTCTTATTTTCACTTGTTTCAATATTTTATATTGCCTTCTAGTTTTACTTTATAAAGATATTATTAATCTCACAGACTATAGAATAGTGTATGGACTAGAAAATTAGGATTGGAAAAGGTATGCAATTTTTTGCTTTCCATAGATATAAAATTCCATAGGTAAATAGAATTATTTTGGATATATAACCATTTTTTTAAAGTTTGTTACTCAGTCAATGGTATTATAAAAAATTAAGTTGGTTAGTAATCTATGCCATAGAAATTGGGTATTGTTAGTTGTTGATCTTTTTCTGAATCTAAAGGCTTAAATGTCAAAAAAATGAAAAGTAGGATATTTTCTCTCTAATCTGCTATAATTTCATTTTTAAATGGTTATTTAATTTTCATCTAATTTTAAATGGTACTTTATACTGTGGGGGTTTTTGGTGCATGTGAACTAGACAACTGGTCATTGTTTAAAAAAAAAAAACTGTGGAAAATTGTATGAAAACAAATAACTTGATGTTCAAAAGATATTTTTCTCCCTAATATTTTATGGTATATTTTGCAAAGCAAAACATAATCTTTTATTATAAATGTCATTCTGCCAACATACTGCTGCAAAATATAGTTGAAATGCTTAGGAAATCCAAGCCTTCAGTAAAGAAACATTTAACACAGTTAGATACAGTGATTTACGTTAAGAACTTTTGGTTTCCTGTGACAGCATATCTAGAACTTCTCCAAAAGTTTTACGGGAATGATTTTTTATTTCTTTATCAAAGGCTTGTCACTGGAATGTGTCTGCCTTTGTAATTGCATAATCCAAATCTTCTACTTCTAGAAAATCCTTGTTTTCTTAATTCAATCAGTTTAAAGCAATACACTTAACTGATTGTTTTCCATCTTGTTTTACAGCAATCATATCGGTCTGGCATTGAATTAGGTACTAATGGTGTTTCTTACCATTAAAACTGTCACTTCAGAAACCAGGTTAATAATGGTATTTCTCTTTGTTCCATGGGAATTATTAAAGGAAAGAGTTTTCTTGCAAGGATTCCCGCTCTGCAGATGCAAATTCGTTTCCAGTATGGAAAAGTGATATCTTTAAAATGGAGGGAAAATGTAGTTAAAAACCACAGACATACTTGATATCCAAGTGAATCCTCCATAAGAGAAGAGGTCCATCTCAGGAAGAAATAGCTGGGTTTTTTTTATTTTATTTTTTTAATTAGAGACATTTTATCACACTAAGAAAACTCTGCTCGATCTTACTTCTGATATCAGACATGAACTTGTGAAGGACTTGTCCTGCTAGGAGACTGAAAATTCATAACTCACTGTCTAAGCTTTGATGCAGAGGTTGAGACTGAAATTAAAACTGTTCCTGAAGACAGATTGACATTCAGGGCCAAGTTTATACCATCTCTTACAATTGATGGGAAAATTTAACCAGATGGGCTCAGCTGGACAACTTGAAAAATTATTTCATATCCTGAGCGCAAATGATTAATAAATATTTGATTCTTTGCAATAAATCACAGGCTTATCAGGCAAAAATGAACAGCCATTGCTGTGATCTAACACTGCATCAATAAAGAATTTTATATATATATTGAAGAAAAAGTGAACACAAAAAGATGTAAATGTTGGACATATCACTGAATCCTTGAAATGATAGGGTAGAGCCATCTCACTTGCCATATCCATGGGATGTATTTTAAAAAAATGTTACATATCCTGATTCTTCATGCAACATGATGTATGAAGAATCCTTGTCCCTTGTAGGACTTATAAAGATAATGGAGAAAATAATTATGATTAATCAGTGCAAAACGCACATTCCTATAATCAGATTTTATTAGCTGCATGAAGTTCCATATTTAGTTTTGTAACAGGAATTTCAACTTCATGAGTCTACAGGAACTTTTAAGAAGAATATAGAGGCACATGGAGGCATTCATTTGTTCTATTACTTATGGTATCTGGTTTTGATTCATGATTTGCTATGACTGCCTCTGACTCTGAATAAATGGGAAAATGATCATTTTAACATGCGAGGAGCACGGGATTGAATTCAGAGCAGAGTCCAGTCCTGCTCTGCAAGGCCCTGTAAAGATTCCATTGATTTCATTAGGCTGAATAAAATAAATCTCCTTTACAAGTATACTGTATTTGTAGACCTGAAGCCAACATTATTATCATAAAACTACTGCTTTCTCCTCTGTACAAAGAGGACTTTTATCAAAGGGAGGAGAAACACAGCTCTGCCTTAGGGAAAGACAGCAACCCGTATGCAGCATGTTGCAACCTTGACTAAAACACCTATCTCAACAGCATCGTGGGCAGTGAGTCAGAATTTCATTTTTGCTCCTTTGTCCTTGTTGCAGCAGACTAATAGACAAGCCCCACTCATGCACCCCAGGTTTTCTGTGGGTAGTTAGTGATCTGCTTGTGTTGTGCCTCATTTTGTGCCACCCCTATATTTTGTGCCACACAGGACCTGTGGTAGACAACTGCACACTTTGTCCACGCCCTGGACCAGCCCTGAGCTGACTAACACAAGGTCAAGCTGGAGACCCTCCCCACGGCACGCTGGGTGTCTGCAGCTCTGCCCCGCGACCAGGAGGGAAACTTATGCACACTCTGTATGTAACAGGGAGGAACAGCCACAGTCTTATGCTGACCTCTCCTCTCTTCCTGCTGGATGAGTTCTTTTGCTCTTTGGCAGTCTATTGATCTTTTGCCAAATAACTCTGTCAGATTACAAATTTTTTTTTTTTTTTTTTTGTAGATAGGTAGATAACTATTCAGATGAACTGTAAAACCATGTTACAGCATAGTCAATGGAATGAATGAACTCAAGAAAAGAAAACTTCAGGCAAAGTTATCAGTTTATGGTGTGTATACACGTGCATATGTGTGCATTGTATCTCCAGAATCACTTTGTTTGTCCCCTGTCATCCTTGGTGTTTTGCTGAGAGCTGATTACTCCATTTGTTGTGTTTGTTGATTTTTATTTTTTTTAATTAAAAATGGTTACATCAGCTCTTGCCAGCCCAAATTAAGATTAAGAATTGTGCTGATGGCTGCAGAAGACAGTAACACATCCTGAAATGTCAGCCCTGTGTTTGGAATTTGGGTTTCGGTCTGGATTCCTTGCCCCTTACATAACATGGTAAATCCTGTCATCTGTTTTCTGATAGCATCAACTTGTAAGGCTGGAATGAGCAGTGCAAACATTCCTGAAATCTCTCCTGTTTGTCATACCGCTGGGCTCGTAAGCAATCACAACTGCATACCTGAAAAAGGATACGCTGCTTTGAATGTTTACAATATATCACTGCAGCAGCTAGAAACAGACTGCACCAGTTGAGCAAGAGAGAAAAGAAGTTGGGGAAAGCTTTTTTTTTCATTTTTAATAAGTCTCCAAGTTCTGTTGACTTTGGCTCTCTTTTTCTTTAAGTAAGCTTGTCCCAATATCCCCATCGTACCTCGTTTTGAACTGTTTCTAAGTTTTCTCTGCTAAGATCATCTAGAAATTCTGATTTACATATTTAAACTCCCTATCTTCTCTGAAAAATGCTGATATGCAACAGATGAATATGAGAGCTTATGCATAAATACCCTGAAAGCATACAGACGTAAGTTAGTGCAGCACTTCTGAGCAAGGCAGCTCATGTTAATTAGCTTGCCTCAGTGGAAAGGCACCGACTTTTGTTTTCTAGAAATGCTTGCTTTTCTGCTGAGATGAAAACAACAACAACAAAAACAAAACCCCTAAACAAAGAAAAAAACCCAAGAAAACAGAAACCCCCTGAAATGATTCAATTAGAAATAAGTTCTTTTCACCTATATCACTATTTCTCAACTTTAAATTTTCACATCTTTCCAAGTTACAGCCTTGATGAAAGCAGAGGTTCCATCAAATAAAAAATTCAGATTGTCGTGGTTTAACCCCAGCTGGCAACAAAGCACCCCCCAGCCACTCGCTCACTCCACCCCGGTGGGATGGGGGAGAGAATCAGAAGGGTAAAAGTGAGAACACTCATGGATTGAGATAAAGACAGTTTAATAGGTAAAGCAAAAGCCGCGCACTCAAGCAAAGCAAAACAAGGAATGCATTCACTCCTTCCCATTGGCAGGCAGGTGTTCAGCCATCTCCAGGAAAGCAGGGCTCCGTCACTCGTAATGGTCACTTGGGAAGACAAACGCCATCACTCCGAACATCCCCCCCTTCCTTCTTCTTCCCCCCGCCTTTTTTTCTTAGCATTGTGTTATATGGTGTGGAATATCCCTTTGGTCAGTTGGGTCAGTTGGTCAGTTGGTCCCCTACCTGTCACCTTAATGGGTCAATAATTTTCCTATTTGCTTGTAAACCATTATTACTATTTCATTTTGGACACTGTCAAAGACTAAAAAAGCAGTATGATATGTCATTTGAAAGTAAATAACCTTGCTATTTGCTGCTATCTTACTCAGTTTTTTGAACAACACCTATCTTCAGATCAAGGCTCAAGAGTCCACAGAGCTTCTCTGAAGAGTTATCCTGGCAAAGATAATGATGGAGGTATTTTCGCATCAAAAGTCTGTTTTCTGGCTGTGCAGTGTAGCTTTCATGATTCGATGAGGACATACATGGAAAAGTACGTATAAGTGCCTGAACCAGAAAGCTGAGAGCATGTGGGCATCATGACAGCTTTCAAAGCCAGCTCATACTGTCAACAAGTGCAAGTGATGGAGGTAACTCAGTGTTGGACACCCCAGGCATCCAACACTTGTAGGTGTTATTCTGTCTATGTTTGTGTAAGAACTCCGATGTAGAACTGGATCCTGCATGCAACTTTTCAGGCAGGCTCTTCTATATATGCCCTCCAAATGATAGACCAGAGGCAGATTCCTACTGAATTTCCCAGTATTTGTCAGGTCTTTCATTGGGTGGTCATGATTCTAGGCCTCGAAATCTTAGAAAATCTTAGTGATCTTAAAAAATGCTTAACTTTCTCTGTATAATGCGTGAAGGGTCAAATGCTTATCCTGTCTTCCTTAAACTTATTCGAATATGACTACTAGATTGTCTGCAGCTGCTTTTCTCTGTTTCTTTCATTTGTACAGTAACATGTAACAGCTTTTCAGAAAGAAAAATAGAGAAAAGAAAAAATGGGGAGTCTGGGACAGGCTCAGTTTTCCGCATGAATAAACACACTGCATTGGTCTGTGCGCAGTGGTGATGCAGTAAGAAAATTCATAGAATTCCACTGTTTGATGCTTCACTTCTTCATTGAGTGTTTTGATATTTTGCTACTGTTAAGCTATGTAGAGCATACAGGAATACTACTAATCTCTAGGATTGCTGAAGAGGGGCTTTTATTTCATTTTTATGGCACATAGATAAAATTATCTATCTGCTTTTCTGACTGTGGGTTTTTTTGAATTTTGATTCTAAGAGTGGATGAAAAGCATCATAATTTGTTCTGGTGTAAGCTAAGGGCAGAATTTGTCCCCGAAGGGTTTATGAGGCTTGTTATGAAAACAGAAGTATCTGAAGTGTAAATCTTTACAGCAGGAGAAAACAATACGAGCATGATATGCGATGACAGTTTTGTATCAATTATGAAACCATCCTAAGGTATACTTTAGCACTTGCTAGGTCATTTTTTTCACTACTGCACTAATTAGGAAATATTTCAGCTGACTTTTTCAATAGGCCATAAAAGAAGGTGAATAGGCAAAAAACAACCAGATGTAGCTACAGCACAAGCTTATAGGAGAAGAGACAAAAATTGGTAAAGTGACGAGAACAGAAATAAAGCAGAACTGAAATCATTGTAATCTTCATTGTTATTGCTGTTATTATTTTTAAGTTTTTCACAAGACAGTTTCATACAAAAACTTTTTTTTTTCTTTTTCCAGCTCACTTCAAGTTGTTTGTGTATTTTCCTCCCAATACTGGTAATTGACAGCAGTAAATGTTGAAGACTGACTTTAAGAAGGACAAAATTAAGCTATTTGTCACCATGCAGCTGGAAATAAAGGAAATACAGAGGACTACCCAAGATATATGGCAGAGTAAAAGTTGACAAGACTGCCTTCCAGTATGTCTCTGGTAAAGAAACAGCAATAGGAAAAGTAACTCTCTGGGAGACAGCTGAGCTAAGAGGCCCAGGAGCACAGATATCTCTCTCCCAGCGTGTCTTTACAGACATTTGGGATGCTCTACCATATTATCTGTAAAGGAAAGAAAAGCTAGGTTAGAGTTATAGATAATGAAAACCGAATAGGGCACATTTGAGGCAGAGAGATACATATTTTGCCAGAGGAAGAAGGATGGAGGCCGAGGACATCTTCCAGCTACATGGAGGTAGCAGAGCTGAGATCCCAGCTGCAGGCAGCCCAGAGGTCCGGGACTGATCCTGGTGCCCCTCTTCAGTGGCCACTGACACCTTCTCCAAGGTGATTAGCGTTTCGATGCAACTTCGGTGTCCCTGTCAGCCCCTTGTGTCTCAACCATTGTTTTCATTCCTCATTCCTTCATTTCTCCTCCCCGAAAAAAAGAGCAGGTAAGAAGAGAATTTTATCCCTTCTGATGTGAAAGACAAGCATGAAGCTGAGACTGTTAGAGGGACATGCAATGGTTAGAAAGTACATGGGAGATAGTACAACTTACTGTCCTACCTCAAACAGCTTTCAGGAGTGATTCCCTTTGGCCACGCTGGCTCGGAGACCCAGACCAGTGCTGTGCTAGAAGAGAGCATCTTTATGTCTGAAAATCCTGGCCACCCGGCATTTTTAGTCCACAGACCATTCCACTTTGACTTTCTTGTGAGCTTTTTGCCTGCCTTTTAACTTGACTTCCATGTTAGATGAGGTATGCAGGTGTGGTTTTCCTCCTAGAAACTGTTGATTCCTTCCAGGAAATGTCTTCCGTCTTCCTGGAGCTGGTGACTCCTCACCGTGATGCGGCACATACTCAGCTCTGCTTTTAATGATGCCTGCCGAGCATACAGATATCAGGTCTTGGCAGCAGGACGATTCAAAGGAAAGGAGTGAACTCACCAGAGGATTTTAAAGACTCTACAGTTTCTTATTCTTTTGAAATTGCTAAGAATGACCATGACCCTAACTTTTGTGACCATGAGACTGTTATAATCCTTTAAAGACTGACATGAAACAACCAGGTTCAGTGAAAATTATTTGGTGTTCATATCAGCGTTGTGTTTTGAACTTCTGGGCCATAGCACCAGATTGACATATTTTTTGATCATTCAGGTTACCTGAGTCTCTGCTATTATTTCGACAGGCTCTGTAAATAGAAATTTAAGAGTTGGACTGAGTGCAGGCAAGGTAAATTTAGTTTTTGGGTTATACCTCTGCAAAGGACTCCTAAACAATTAATTCCTCTGCCTTGTAAATGACATTTTCTTCACTTCAATTAATTCCCTGTTCCAGCCTTTTTACTTCTGACTTCTTGTATTGATCAAGTCTTAGCTATTTCACTGGAAGTCCTCTTTTTAACCTTCCTTGTGTTAAAAGCTTTCCTTTCTTCTTGGATTACACTATAATTCTGCTTTACTGAGGTCTTACTTTGCTGCTGAACCTTGAATCAGAATTGCTTTTATATGTCCTCATGTAATCCAGCCTGCCAGGATGATTGCCAAAATTTGTCCTGTTTTTGACCTAATGTTTGCATACATTTAAATTACTTCCTATTCACTTTTTTAACCAGCAGTGAAGAGGTAGATACAGGTGCTCACAATATATAATGGACTTTGGTTTGATAAACTAACAGTTATCTTAACCTTGTTTTTTACATGTTGGCCTTTTATAAAACTCAGGCAAAAAAAAAAGAGTGACAGACATGATCTGCATTGCCCAAACACTACTCAGTAAGCCCGTTTCCAAAAAAAGTAAATATCAGATATGGTTGTTACTGCAGCACTCTGATATATAGAAAGAAATACATCACTGATTTCTGTTGAAATTAAAAAATATAGAGATCGTCTATCCCTATAAATTATCATAAATATTTTTACAAGAACAAGAGCAAGCTCTTATTTTTCCTACCTGTAGCACATTCTTCGCATTCTACTCATTCATTTGATGTATCTGGTGATATTTTCTATAGTACATCCTCACTTTTCAGGTTAGAATAGTAAAATGCTTGGTTTGTATTTATATTTAAGTAATCTGTACTAAAGGAGATTGTTCTAACAAGGTCCATACACTGATCTCAATAACATTGATAAAAATCTCATATAAATCCATTCATTCAGCATCTGTTCATCCTTTTTTTTCTCGTTCTAATAAGAGAAATATCCACTCTTTACAAAAGAGGGCTTAGAAGACAAAAAGGACAACAAAAAACTCTAACCTGTTGCCTGAGCACAACATGTGCTTTTCTGAAACTACAAGGCAAATGAAATGCTTGTGATAAAATTTTTGACATTCCTGCCAAAAGTCATGTTTTGTGTTGATTACTGAAGTGCATGGCACCGTTTGTCAAAAGTAACTATTATTTCTCAGAAATCCTGTGTTGCAGAGACACAAAAAGCCATAGTTCCTGAAAGATGTACACTGGCAAATGTTTATATCTGTTCATATCTGCAGTCATTGCTCATGTTTGTTTAACAAAAAAGGCAAGATCCTGAAGACTTCATGATAATGCTGAATTATTTCTTCTGTAACTGTCCAATTAGCATCATGATGCTACTGAGGGAGATATTAGTGCCATATGGACTACAAGATGCTGAAGACACCTAGCTTTGTCTCCCTCTCATGAAGAACAGATAAAGCAGTCGTTCAGTGGTTGTAATGCCTGACAGATGTGGGAATTTAGCTGACAAGTAGCTGTTTCACACAAAACCTCACGAAGTGAGAGACAATAGAAGCACAAGATGGAAAAGGTCCTTCTGCACCATCAAGCAAAGCCGCTGACAAATGTGTGCACTGCATTGACTCTTCCCTCCCAGAAGTGTTGTAATAAATCCAGTTAGATTTCCTTGTCTCAGAGTGAAAGGTTTTGTTTGGATTTAATTGCAGTGAGAGTTAGAAACTTCTAATTTTAATTTTAAAACGTTTTTGTGGATATTTTTAGGTCAGCTTGCTCACATGACAAAGTTTTTATCTTCTGTATTTCTTATGTTTGAATGTGTTACTTTATAGTTTATAGCAGTGCTTGTATTTTATTAGTTTCAAAGTACTTTTATTATTTTCATCCTCATATTTCATATGGCTAGACATTAATTTGTTGTTATTATTCCAGTCCCAAGTTCAAGTTCATCCATTTCTTTCCAAATGTTATTCTTAGAATTTCTGCACTGATGATGTCTCAGTTTTGTGTTATTTTCAACTTAGCCACTTACACTTTTTTTTTCTTTTCTTTTTTCTTTATATCCACTTAAAATATTAAATGAGGTCAGTTTTGAGTGAGATTCTGGAATTTCACAATTGCCTTCTGATCTGATATCTTTCCAATCAGTCTTGCCCACTACTTTTCCTAATGTACAGTCATTCTACAATATTCATGTACCCCATCTTTTTTTTTCTATTTGATCTCCCATATGCCATCACACAAAATGTTGTATTAAAGTCCAGGTAGATGAAATGTGAATTCCTTTTGTTTATAAATTCAATTATCTTAATAAAGAGAGTTATGAGATTAGTTTGTGAAGGTCATTCTTGGATAAACTGAGGTTTTGTTTTATTCATCTTCTATTGCATAATGCTGAAATTTATATTCTGTCCCCATTGCGGCATGGAGTGAGCTGAAAGTCTACCTTGTCTGCTAAAGGAAAAAAAGGGAATACTCCCTTACTCTTCTAAAAGGTACTTTGAGTAAAAGAGAGAGTACAGGAATAAGAATTAAAATTATGACGTTCCAAGACTAAAATCAATATTAAAATTTATTGAAAAAAATCCAATCTCCATTTTTCTTAAGCGGTCAAATTCCTTTATTTTGTTTATTGATTTACATGTGAGAATTAGATAGAGATGAAGGAAAAAGGAAGGCTATATTAACAGTGATGATAAATTCAAGAAGAACAATGGGAAGTAAAATTTGCAAAAACAGAAATGGAAGAACTTAGCCATAAACTTAAAGGAAAAAATTTTGAATCATCACAGAATTTTGCAAGCACAAATGTACCCAGTTGAAAAGATGGTAGTAAATATAATAAATAGATCCATATAATCATCATTAATGTCATAAGCTTTGAAGTAATACACTTCAGGATGCTTGCCATTCTTTGAATTTCCTTCTATTAAAGAATGACCATGAAGAAAAACAAACCAAATGAGACAGCTTCCTCTGAGAGTCCATTCAGAAACAATTACTGACCTCTCTAGTAAAGCTTTTATACATTTTACAGTAGCTCTGTGTGCAACACCTGCATCTTCCAACTCTACGCAACCTCAGCCTTCTCCACTGAAGAACTGGCCAGCACAGTGCAATGCCTTCTTGAAGGTTATTATAGTTAGCAGAGCCCTTAGTACTTATAGAGACAGAAGGAGGATGTTTCCCTTTGATCAGCTGAAGGCCTCATATGGTGCCTTGTGTGGACCATCTGTATCAGGACGCAGCTTGTTTTGCGTAAACAAACGGGACTTCCAGGAACTGAGGCTACAAATCATCTAGGTATTTTACCCTCAGTTCTCAGTTGTCTGCCCATATGGACTTAATTTATGCTCATGAAATAAACTTTAAAAGATTTCAGTGTATGTGTCTTAAAATTAGCCTAACATTAGTCAAATAACATTTGGAATAATGTTTGGAAAGAATAGTACCTGCAATGTACTATTTATAGTCTCCCTTGGAGCCACTATTGTGTAAAACATAATTAAAGAGCTTCTAAAATGCGCAGTACAGTCTAGGTCAGGTAAATACGTAATCAGGGAGTTATTAATGGAGCTGCAATTAATTAATATGCCTCCATCGGAGCCATTAAAGCTGATTAATGTTATGGCACACAAAGAGAATTTGTAGCTAACAAATCAATGACCCAGTAGACTGTATTGTCTCCTTTGGAGCCATTACACTGTACCATATCAAAGCCTCATTAGAGAATTTTTAATTTACTGATCATCAGCCTCAGTAGTCATTAGTTGGCCCAGGCTGATGATGCATGTGGATAGAAGAAATATAAGATAGTACTCCATCGGGGGATAGATCTCCTCCCAGTTACACTGCTGTAAATCAAGGATAACTCCATTGGAACCAATGAATATACATAGATTGGGGGGAGGGGGAACCAAAAACCAAAACCCCCAAAAATACTCCAAGAGGAGAGTCAAATCAGTTGAGAGTTTCAAAAATTCATTTATTATGCTTATTCAATAACTCATTTCTAATGGACTAACTAAAAGGTTTGATTTTCTTTTTAACCTAGAAAGGGAACCCACTCAGAACTCATAAATATATGATATGGAGGCAGGGAAGGGCAACAGATTATATAATTTCATGCCTTATATATTTGCATTTCATCTGAGGGATGGGATCTGAATTTATATATTTATATATATTTGGATTTCATCTGAGCTTGGGCTCTGAATTTTCAGTTTGCAACTGCAGCACCCCTGGGATGCATTTTACTTGAGACTGTTGATACATGCTCCCAGCCCTTGTTCTTTCTAGGCATAGATTTTGTCTGGAAATTCATTAGCTATTTCTCATTAAGGATAACTCTTTCCCTGGCTTTCATTAACTTTAGTGGAGTTACACCCGAGATAATTTTGTCCTAAATGGTTTAATATAAAATAAATGTTCACAACTGCAGTAACCAAGAGTCCTTTGAGGACAGTGCAGAACAAATATTGCAATCTTTTACAAAGGCTGAACCCAAGTCTTTGTCTGTCTAAATTCACAGACTTGCTGTGAGAGGTCACCTGCCTTGAGAGCTCTGCCATCCTGAGAGTGCAGGAGGGAATGGCTCTTGATATACAATTTGCTGGTAGTCACTTTGTTTGTAGGTGTTGTTACACTGCAATCCCTTTCAGATTGCCTAAGATTTATGGACCAGATTCTTGTTTTCTTTTCCTTTTTGAAGCAAGGATTATTATCAACAGTCTTGCTCAGAAATGTAGAGAAGAGTTCATTTCATTTACTTTTGATGTATTGTAGATGGTGTGTGTATTCTGTTTTACATGTTTATTTTTAAAATAGACAGAGCTTAGAGCATTGCTAAGAAGCAGAGGATTTGCTACATATTGTACAGCTTTTTCTTACCCACCTCAGATTTTCTGTAGTCATGGGTTTTACAAGAAGTTTGATTAAGGTAGAATAAAGGTATCACAATATTAGTGTGGATTAGGAAAACGAAATCCACCTTTTGAGATAGCTCAAAGTTAAAAAGAAACAACATCTCCACTGCTTTTCTTTTCTTGTTTAAACAGAGAGTGCCAGTGATATTGGGCTACTTATTTGACATCATTCCCTTAATCATCAACAAGAGTGTTTATGTAAATCCATACGTCAATATGTGTTTCAGACCCACAGAACTCAAATTATTTGAGAAATAAGTTTCTAACAGGTCCCATCAGCTAGATTGTACTCCTGCAACTGAATTTAATTCCTTGCTTCATTTAAGTTTTTTTACTCCTACTGTCCTCAGCTGAGAATTGGATTCTGCCTGATGAGAAAAATTCACAGTACTTCAGTTCTTGACTAGTAGTTGGCCAAAACCTTGTGGTACAGCCAAAATTTACCCATAGTTCATTATGCTGGTGGAATAAATCTATCTACCTGACAATGATATCCTTTTGATGCTTCACTTAACCTAAAAGTCAAAAAAATCCAATGTCACTGGAAACAGGAGAGACTATTTTCTGCTTTGGATAAGGTTTCATAAAATATTTTAGACACATTGTTTCTAGATTTGGCAGAATCAGGAAACACTCCCTAGTGTCAGGGAAATTTGCATTTTTCTCAATTTTTGTTCTTCTCTCTCACCAGATTCACACCACTTTCCTTAATCTTAGAGGCTTGAAATTTTGAGTTTATTCATACAAACTAAAGCTTTGTCAGTCATTATGGGGAGAAAATCTTTACTGAAATAAAATATTTATACTGGGGCAAAATTCATAACAGTTGCAGTGCCATTGAATTTCATGGAGCAGTGTCAGTTCACAGCAAAATACTTAAACTGAGGGTATCCAAAGAAAATAGTGAAAATAGCTGTCTAGCTGTCCAGATTTTCAGAGCATAGCAGTGAAACAGAAATATTGTATATATTTATACGTGTGAGCATCAGTATATATGAAAACAATATGAATACCAGAAATTATGATTTTTCATAAAAAATAAAGTTCTTTAATAAACCACAAATCATACAAACTGGAATCATCATCTTTGAAGATGCTTCTTTCACTTTTTCAACAGCCTACGGTTCTGTTCAGCAGAAGTGGAAAACGGAAGGACTGATTGTGCATATACTGTTACTTGCAAATGATGCAAACCACTTTTCCTGTGCCTTAACTTGATATGTTGGGCTTTGTTCAATATATTTACTGTACTTCTAAATAATTATGCTTTTTTATGTGTATCTTTTTATTTCTATTAAATCATTTTAGATTCAATTTCAATCCTGGTCACACAGTTCTAGTGGAACTGAGCTAAGGAATTTAATTCTTTGTTCTTTTATTTCCTAAATGTACACAACATTAGCATTTTGATTTTAACCTCCTTGTCATCCTTTTTTTTTTTTTTTTTTTTTGCTTTGATTCTCTTTGTGAAGTAGTTTCAGAGTGCATGAACTGGATTCCTTTTGGATTAAAAGGAACTGGAAGCTGTGCTCCAGGAGTGCACCTAATGGACCCTCAACACGCACAAAAAAAATTATTCAGTCCATAGGACCAGATGAGAATTAATCCAAAGTTAACAACCCTGAAATGTCTAAAGTCTTTTTAATGGTCCTCAGGACAAATTGTTTTGCTCTGCATATCTATCCCTTTTTGATCCATGCTCCTTACTGATGTAAAAAACAATTGTGTTTTTTTCTTGCTCTGTCTCTAGACTGTAAGTAGTTTTGGACAGATATTTTTCTATGCTGTGTTAAATGTGAAATGGGGGCCTGAAGTTAACTGATGTAAATTAAAATAACTGTAAAGGGAGAATGATGGTAATAATAATGAAGAGAAGAAAAAGTAGGTTTGAATATTATTTATCTTCTTTTAGGTCAACCCTGATCATAAGGTAAAGACATCCAATTTAGATAATTTCAAATCCAAAATGCTATTAAACATGCAGGCTTGATTAGCACAGTGGCAGGATTAGTATGAAGAACACAAAATGAATCCTTGATGCTTCATCCACTGAATTGGCTATAAGGGTTTTACAAGCGAGGAGGAGGATGTGGAGGACCAGGTTCAAGAACTGGGAGTATCTGTCCATTTTAGCATAGAGATCTTCCCATTTAGCGATGCAACACAGCGTGATGCAGTGGCTGTCTGAAACAGCTGAAAGCAAGCCAAGCTGCGCTTCCTCGCACAGTGCGACTCTGCGCCAGGCAGGCAGGTATCTCTTGGCTGGAAGTTTCACCAGCCCTGTTTGACCCAGCTAACAAAATTTCCACAAGCCCTCAGGTGTACACTGGATTCAGGGAACAATCATTCAACCTATACAAATGCAAATATGTAAACAAACCATTATTCTTGATATTTAAGGCCCCCCCAGTATTGACCAACTGCAGCTGTATCATCTCCATGTCACCTAACTGTTCTCTCCTGACAAATCTATAACATCAGCTATATTTTTTTCCCCTTAGCACACTTTGTATAGCACAGCTAATAAATTCACTTCCTACAAGATGACTCATATTTTAAAAGTGTCAAAAATAATTTCACAGTCATAATTATGGTACTTTGGCAATGTCAGACAAGCACAACACATGATTTATCCTAAATAGGAGATGAAAGGCACTTAATTGTTGTTTTTACTAAGTCAAATTGACCAGTAGAAATTCAGGTAAACTGAAGTTAGGCATTTATAAGGACTGCTGAACTGAGGAATCATGTCAAATTCACTTTTTTTTTTTTTAAATTTTGACAGACGTACCAATCATCTGGGATTTCACATCTTTGTGCAAATACAGCACAACTGGAATGAAAATCCCTAAGAGGTTGGTTTAATTTTATTTGTTCATGATTAAAGCTTTGTTTATAAATAGGTTTGCATTTTCAGTGAGATTCTGCTGTTAGTCTACTTCTTCCGAGCTGTGTCAAAGGATGATGAAAAAGGCATCAGGTGACTTGACCCCAGTCACACGCAGCAGGGGCTTTACTGGCTTCCAGCTCTTTGCTGTTTCCTATAAGCAGAAGATGATTCTTGAGACCTTTCTCCCACTCTGTCAGCCCCCCCACCTCACGCCTGCACCTTTACAATCCTCTTTGTGATTTAACACCAAGGACAAATAAAAATGAAGTGTTTTAGTGCACATTCACATACAGTGAACATACCGTGAAGGACTGACCAGCTGAAGTATGCTGGTTATTTACTAGAACTGAAGTAGAAATACTGTAAATTCTTTGTCTTCCACCCAACCCTATGATTAACTTTATGTGAGGAATATGTGTTTATTTTCTTGCTTCTGCTTCATGGATCAGAACAGCATAGAAGTGCTGGCAACAATAAGAAAAATTCCTGTAATTTCACTTGTGACAAGCTATGTTTGCTTTAGAGTCATTGATATGTTTGGCCCAAACCTTCCTCTGGTACAGATAAAGATAACTAGATTTACATCAGATGAGAACTTGCAGATTGAGAAGTTGTTTTTAGTAATAAAATTACTTACATATACATATACACCATCACTTGCAAACTACTTTTTTACATTTTCTTTTAACATGCTTTTTTTGTCTCCTCCAAATGTACTTTCAGCAAGGTTCACGAAAGAAATGTAGTGCATAAGATGGAAAATATAATACATTATTAATAAAACTTGAAAGCAACAGCTTAAATGGTAATCTTTAAGTAAACTGTAAATCCCTCCAATATGTCCTGGGAGTTATGTAAGCATCCTGAGACAGACGGAGGATACAAATTAGAGAAGTAGGGAGAGAAAAATCAGCAAAAAACATTATGAATTGAAAATCTATTCCTTTGTTTCTTCTTGGTTTTTTCTGCAAAGTAGAAATTATGTTCTCAGCAAATACAGCAAAGAGAGCACATAGGACTTTAAATTCTCATTTAAGTCATAGTAATGCAAATCAGGAACAGTTCTGTGAAGCTCAGTAGAATAACACTTTTGGGAGTGAAATGAAAAGCAAGCTCCAAAACTCAGCTCTTGAACTCAGTTGCAACAGCACAGACCAGCTACTGGCAACTACCCTGAAGGGAATGTGCATCTGAATCATTCAGTCCACTTATTAAAATATTGATAGGAAATTAGTTCTATAAATACAAACAAAATGGGAGGGATGCTGAAGGACAATATCTAATGCACTGTCCTTTCCATTCTTCTTCTTTCTTCCTTCAGCAGTATTGCAGAACCTCCCAATATTCATCGTATTTATCTACGACACAAAAGCACTGGACTTTCTCAATAGAAAGAGACACCATGTCATTATGGCACCTGTCACAGGAGAAGTTTCTGAGCTCTAAAGAAGCTTCCTGAAAAAAGAGGAAGGGTGTTTAAGTAGCTCTAGTGACTGAACTATCTTAGGTACTCAGATGTATTGAGTAAAATGAGTAAAGCACTTCAATGTACAACACAGACACAAGTCTTAGCAACTTGCTAAGACCGTGCATGACTTCTGGGAGCAAAGTTCTGGTTCTCCCATCTCTCAGACTGATACTCCAAGGCCAATGGATTGTGTTTTGATACCACAAATTCCCATGTAGTTCTGTCAGGATTAGTTCACTTCACATGTTGTGCTGCAGCACAATTTTTCAGTTCTGAGTTTATGAGTAAGGAAGAAAGAAAAAAGTGAAGAAATTCTCTCTTCTGCCATTGAAATTCACAGTTTTCCCACAAAAAAAAACCCCAAACCAAACACAATGAAACAAACCAAAAACCCAGAACAAACAGAATAAAACAAAACAAAACAAAACAAAACAAAACAAAACAAAACCCCCGGAAGGTTTAGGTCACAGTGGAACTCTTTTATTTCCTCCATGACTTCTAATTTTGTCTCTTTGCCATTTTCCTCAGCCAGTAATAGAAATCCTGAATAGATAGTAGGCCTTATGGTCATTTACAAAACTGTGCGAAGGAACATAAGTTTACATGATAAATCATAACATTAGTTTTTCAGAATCTACTTTTCTGAATTTAGCATTGTTCAGAACAGTAATTAATCTGCGCTGACATGCAGAGAAGTACAAAATTTCCTGCCTGCTACACCTTGGAGTTGTTCAGATAATTCTCACTAGTATATAAGTTTTCTAAAGTGAGGACAGTAGCTTTGCTCCACTGCAGTTACATACTGACCATATCTTGAAAGCTTTAGAGAAACTAACAAGTCATCTTTTTTTTAATTTTCAAACCTGAAAATTAGAAATAACAAGGAAATTTCAAAGTAGAACAAGCACCAATCTGTTGGGGGTTTTTGTTTGAATAAATATATAGATTTTCAGATCCTATTTCACTGCCAGTTGGGTTTATATACAATCATAGTTGTTTTATGAAGACAGTGGCATGCAATTTTTTGGCTCTCCTTCACTGGAATATATTACTATAGCCACAGTAGGTAGATCATATTTACCTTATCTACTAATTGGCTATATTCTACTAATGTCAGAGCCTGAAATTTCATTTTACCCATGAAGCAAGAAAGCAAACACATTGCAGTAGTAAAAGAAAGGTGGTCCTTAATTGCTTTTAATGACTATTCCAAACAGTACTTAGCACTCATATGCAGCCTGCCAACAACATCTAACATTACATTTCAGCCCCCCCCAAAAAAAATACCAAATAAAAACCCTGAAGACAATGGTTTGAACCAAGAATAAAAATGTTTTTCAACAACAACTTTTTTTTCTTGCTTCTCTCTTTGAATCTTTTATTTCTGTAACACAATGCCAGAACCCCGACTCAAACACCTGGGCAAACACTAATTAACCCCTTGGCACTAGGCAAATGCTTCCCAATTAAATTCAATATTTGCTAATACTGTTCCAATTAAGCAACAGCGGTGCTTTGTAATGTCTAGGGCTAACAGTCCACTGGGAACATCAGTACAGATATCCATTAAATAAAGTCTAAAGATTTTATCTGTCTTGATTAAAAGGAAAATACTGTAGTAAAATGGTTAACAGGTAATAGATTCATCTAAAAATTTAATTGCCACTTTCTATCCACTTCACTAAAATCCTTTCTTTTAATGTAAATAAAGGTTGCCCTGTATTGCAGTGGTGATGCATTGCAATCACATCTTTATTCACACTTTTAGCAAAATGTATTATCTGTGTAGGTCTACCTTGCAAGTCAGTGGCCATAAAGCATGTCAGCTGGGGGAGAAGGATATGGAGGGATAAGGGTGAGGATAAGCAGCAGACAAATTCCAGTGTACCCATCCGGGAGTCCTCCTAAAACCCTCAGGCATCAATCGCACTGCTCTTGCTGGCAGGAAGAACGATGCTGGTTGCAGCCTGAGTGGGAAGCCAGGTCACCCTCCGTGGGGAGCCACATGGTGGGGAGTACAATGCAAAAACAGATCTGGCTGCTTGTGGCAAAACAGCTGATCAATGTTAGGTCCCCTTGCAGAGCCTGCCTAACACTTGTTAAAGGCTTGTTAATGCAGACAACACTCCACCCCTTACACCCCATTCCATACCCTAACTAGCGGTTCTGGCATGAAATGCTTTCCCATCCTTTGAGCATTTCTGAGACTTTGAAAAATGTTTCCTTCTTGGAATAGAAACATCAACACTTTTTATAAATCTAGGGGCTTTTTCCTTAAAAACACCATCAGAAAAGCATGGAATTTTTACTTTAAAAATTGAAAATGTAACATTTAAAAAGTCAAACCATTGTTGTTGCTGTTGTTTTTCCCAAAATGAAAAATAAATCAAAATGGAACTTTTCACATATCCAGATTAGGTTTTATGGCACAGTGTTGTCTTTTTGTCTGTAGTCAGTGAAGAGAACAGCATGTTGAGTAAAGCATTCATCCCAGTTTTATACAGCTCAGGTAATCTTCTCTTTGAAAAGTCTGTTTCTGTTTCCATTGTCTGTAACCAGAGCTTTGGTAACTAGCTAGGATTAAAGAAAAAAAAAAAGTCTTCTGAAGGTTGAGAAAATTAATAAAACTAAGGAAATTAATTCTGTATTTGCCTTTGTTTGATGGCAAACTATCTAAAGAGTGGGGTTTTTAATCTCTAATTTAGGCTAAAATTCCCAAAGGATAATTGTAAAGAGCAAACAAAAGAAATGCACACACTCTATAACTAGATGTCTAAGAAAGACAATTGTTTTATCAGAAAATGTCTCACTGCAAAATTGCCTGGTAGCATTTTGGAGGTTGCCTGTTGAGCTCTAGGAAGTCACCTGGAGAAGGAGGCTGAAAGCTTAAAAACAAGGCAGGAGACAGACTGGGGTTTTCTTAATCTATTTTTATCAAGTGAGAAGGAGCAATATTTGCAGAAGCTTTATAAAATAGAGGGAATCTTGTTCCCTGAGCTGAGAAGGAATAAGGGTAAACTACAAGAATTACTATGATTCTGTGTTGGTTTAAGCTTCTTGTCCTTTAGGTATAAGTGAAAGGTTAATGGCTAAAATTATGTTCATAGACTACATGTATGCACATATTGTCTATTTGCTCATCTGCTTTTCTGTTTCATTTGGCTAATGGACTCTTGGGGGGAATATTTAAGCTAAAACTGAGAAAGGCAGCAGTAACCCAGGATGCAAATTGGGGTGGTAGATGAAGAACTGGACTAAGGTGCCTGAAGTCTCCGAAAGTCCAGAAAGTCCTCAGCAGTCTGAGCAGTCAGATCTTGGGGAAGGCCCAGAGTCACAACACAGTCTATAGAAAAGAACTTGACTAATTCTATTTTAAAAAACACCATCACCACATCAAATATGTGAGAAAATTATAGGAAAGCCAAATAGCAGTAAGGACAGAACAACAGCTGATGTTTGTAAGGCTATAACAGCTATGGCATTCATCTGATCAACTACAATATTGTTCCTAAATAGCTCCTATGTTATTTTCAAGTAAGTCTCCATTCGGTGTCTCAATAAATCACTCTCTCCAAATACACCATGCAGAAAGACTACAATCCAGCCTGACTGTGCTGGGGAAAAAACACCTTGTAGAATCTGAGGATTAGCATCTTTGCCATAAAACAGCGTGCTCTCATGCTTTTTTTTGTCCTTGAATAAAATTCATGTCACAATGTCATTGAAATGTAAATCTCCAGTGCTATACGATACAGGTAATATGTGTTAATATCAATTCTGTTGGAAAGAAAGGATGTCCATCAAAAGCTTTGGGAATCCTTGGCATTACAGCTGGGATCAAACTTGTGACAAATCTGGGTAGACGTTAGGGCAAGAACCCTCTTTCCTGACTCCTACACATGGCATGATTTGCACTGTTCCTTAATCTAGTGTTGCTGTGGTTTAACCCCAGCCGGCAACCAAGCACCACCCAGCCACTCGCTCACTCCCTGACAGTGGGTTGGGGGAGAGAATCGAAAGGGTAAAAGTGAGAAAACTTGTGGGTTGAGATAAATACAATTTAATAAGTAAAGCAAAAGCCACGCACTCAAGCAAAGCAAAACAAGGAATTCATTCACTCCTTCCCATCGGCAGGCAGGTGTTCAGCCATCTCCAGGAAAGCAGGGCTCCATCACGTGTAATGGTCACCTGGGAAGACAAATGCCATCATTCCTAATGTCCCCCCCTTCCTTCTTCTTCCCCCAGCTTTATATGCTGAGCATGACATCATATGGTATGGAATATCCCTTTGGTCCGTTTGGGTCAGCTGTCCGGGCTGTGTCCGCTCCCAACTTCTTGTGCACCCCCAAAATCCAAAACAGCCCCATACGAGCTACTATGAGGAAAATTAACTGTATTCCAGCCAAAACCAGCAGAAGTGTCATTGCCTTTTTCTACATCGTTTATACTGAAGCCAGCTGAGCTGGCTGCTTAGCCCCCCCAAAACTGATTGACTATAAATCATAGAATCATAGAATCATAGAATACCAGGTTGGAAGGGACCTCAAGGACCATCTGGTCCAACC
>NW_008795194.1:7591098-7630492 GCF_000699145.1 Aptenodytes forsteri
GAGCAGGTTACTTTGTCATAGAAGGCCATCAGGTTTGTCAAGCACGATTTGCCCTTGGTGAATCTGCGCTGGCTTTTCTTGCTTCATTTAACTTGTGATAGCCCCCAGGAGGATTCATTCCATAGCTTTCCCAGGGACTGAAGTAAGACTGGTGGGCCTATAATTTCCTGGATCCTCCTTTAAGTTCTTCTTGTAGATAGGGGTGACATTAGCCTTCTTCCAGTCTTCTGGGATGTCCCCAGTCTCCATGACTTCTCAAAGATTATGGAGAGTGGCCTCACAATGACGTCAGCCAGCTCTCTTAACACCCTCGGGTGGATAACAGGGCCCATCGATTTGTAGGGGTCAAGCTCCTGTAACAGTTCACATACCAACTCTTCCTTCACTGATGGTGGGTCTGTGTTTGCATCAACCTGGATTTTTATTCCTAAAGCTTGGGGCCTAACAGTACTGGTAAACACAGAGATGAAGAAAGTGTTGATAACCTCTTTTCAGTGTTGTCGGTGACTAATTCACCTCCTCTGTTTAACAGCGAGCCAATATTTTCCTTCTGTTTCTGCTTGTTGTTTACGTACCTGAAGAACCCTTTCATGTAGTTTTTGACATCTCTGGCCAATTTCAATTCGAGCTGAGCTTTTGCTTTTCTAACTGCATCTCTGCACACCCTTGCAATGCCCTTGTAGTTCTCAGTGGGTATTTGTCTGCTTTTCCATCTCTGGTATGCTTCTCTTTTGGTTTTGGGCAGACTCAGAAGCTCACAGTTAATCCAAGGGTGCCTCTTGCTCCGCCTACTTCCTTTACCTTTAAAGGGGATGAACCATTTTTGTGCTTCAAAGAGAGTGTTCTTGCAAAACTCCCAGCACTTGCTAGCTCCTTTATCCTCCTTGGAAGCTTCCCACAGAATCCCTCCCAAGTGAGCTCTGAGCGAGCTGAAGTTTGCTCTTCTAAAAATCTAAAAACTTTGTCTTAGTACTAACCTTCAGCGTGCTCAGCAGGATCCCAAACTCCACAATATTGTGATCACTGCAGGCAAGGCTATCACTAACGGAAATATTACAAAGCGGGTTTTCTTGGTTTGTGAGTAGCAAGTCCAGCAGTGCCTTATTCCTGGTTGGCACATCTAACATTTGTATGAGGAAGCAGTCCTCTACCTATTCCAGGAACCTGATGGATGACATGTGAGCTGCTGTGTTGTTCTTCCAACAAATGTCTGGGTAGTTGAAGTCACCCATAAGAACCAGGTTCTGTTGACCCAAAGCTTGCTTAAGTGACCCAAATATTGCTTTGTTGGCCTTATTGTCTTGGTTTGGAGGTCAGTAGCAGATGCCTACTGTAAAATTCCCCCCAATCTTGACCCAAGGCATTCGATAGGACTTCCACAATCATCGTAGTTGACTTCTGTACATTCAAGATTCTCCTTAACATAGAGTGCAACTCCTCCTCCTCTTCGTCCCTGCCTGTCTTTATGAACCAGCCTATAGCCATCCATCGTGATCCTCCAGTCATGTGACTTGTCCCACCATGTTTTAGTTATTCCTATGATATCATAACTTTCTGACTGGGCACGGAGCTCCAGTTCCTCCTGTTTGTTCTCCAGGCTCTGTGCATTGGTATACATACACTTCAGGTGGTTGGTCTTGTGGTTCTCATCTCGGGAGGCAGCTAAGGAACAATTTTTGCTGCTCTGGTTGGGCTGGCTTATTCCCCAGTTGGTTGCAATGGTATGACCGTTGCCACTTTTGAACCCACCTCCCGAGTATAGTATAAAATACTATAAACTACAGTTCACAGCACAACTATGTCTTGTCTTAACTAGCCTAGACTATGGAATTTTTGACAACATTACATTTCCTGTCTCTCTTTGTTTCATTAATGATTAAAAGCCTCACCTTCTTCTCATTAGCTTCCTTCAAAACTATTCATTATCCTGTTTCTGAACTGCTGAATAAAGGTGGGATTTTACAAAATTGCCCAAGGTACAGGGATAAAAATTACAAATTTGATGTGCTTTGGATACCTATGTGTCTCAGAGATCTTGTTTTACAGGAACTATTTGTAACTAATTGTTATAACTAATTTAAGAAAATTGACATATTGAAGAGACTTTTTTCTTGATTTTCTGACTTATTCTTTAATTTTCTCCAGTAATGTGAATATATTCAGAACTGATGACTTCTAGAGACTTGTCCAGTAAATTTTGGTACTTCTTTCTCATTGTCTGTGATCCAAACCCAATAGTTTATAATAGGACTTCATCAATACCTGCTGTGTAGGGGAATGGAATATGGTATAAAACTTTTGCAGATTCTAAGTTAAATACCCACTATTTTGCATAAGGCATTAATATGCAGTTTGGCTCAAGCTGTCACGTTCTGTTCTGCATATATTATGATATTCTCTTTAAATTTGATTTAAGCACAGGGTTCAGTTCTCTTGAAAGTGCAATAATAGACACTTTAGGGATGAAGAAGGAAGATACTGTGACTGTAGCAAAGGTGGAAGCAGATTTTAAGTTACCTGTACAGTGTGAGAAAAATAAAAATATAGAGCTCAAAAGAGTAGTAACAGCAGTTTTAAAAAATCAAATTAATAGTAATTCAGGATAAAATTAGAAAAAGAGAGCTTCTTTTAACTAATAGAGAACATTTCATTCTGTTATGTTTTTTGTGAATGATCATCTGTTACATTTCTTTTGCCAGAATACACCAATTACATTTCTAGAAAAAAGTTTCTTTCCTGAGATAGTTTATTATTTAACTTGAGAACTGGGATATTAAAATATCTAATCAATGTTAAAATGCATAATAAGTACCCTATAAATAGAGATTTCCTTGCTATATAGTCTAAAGGATCTTTGTCTTCCACTTCTTTCTTTCAGGTAAACAACAGTGTCTTCCAGGGCAGGTTAGAATCTCCCAAAAAGATTGCCATGAGTTAAGGTCAAACTCAGTTCCCTTAATTTTTCTTTTCAAGTTCTTAAGCAAGTGAACTTATATGACAATAATCAGCTGAGCATAAAACCAGAGGAAAATCATTCAAAGGAGGTCTCTGAAATAGAACAGATATGGTATAAATTATTATCCTGTTTTAATATGGAAGAAAAAGTAGACTAATGGGTGTATTCACTCACTTAGAAAGTTTATACAGTGTCGTTAAAGGAAAATTATACTTTATGTTCAAGGAACCATGTTTCAAGAGAACAAAATTTTCTGAATATTGCTATTTTATAAAAATATGATAGCTGAAAAGCTATTGTTTCATCTTTTTAATTATGACTCATCTGTGATTTAAATTATACATCAAATGTACTGTCTAGAACAAATCATCTAATTTACTTTCCTCCCTTCAAGTGTTTTTTCCTAAGCATTTTAGATTTTTCCTGAATTTTATAACTAATAATCTCCACTCAAACTACAGATCCTTTGTCAGTTCTGTGCAGATGATATTTATCAGCTATTGTAATCTCAGAGGAAGTCACTGCACAAATCAAAAGTTTCAGAGCTCTCCCTGACTTTTTTCACTTACTGTTTGCCAGATTAACCGTGCTAGATCAGCCTTATGATGTATATGAAGAATCATCTGTTACTTCTACAAAGAAGGTTTAATAGTTCTTTGAATATATGAACGTTTCTGCAAATCCTAATTTCCTCCTGAATTAGATTCTCACTTCATAATTCTCTCTTTGATCCTTAGGCCTCAGAATTAGATATATTTCCTTGCAAAGTGCAATGGGCTATTGCTTCCCGAACATATCTTTAGTACTATATGTTCTTTTCTCTTTTCTTTTCTTTTCTTCTCTTTTCTTTTCTTTTCTTCTCTTTTCTTTTCTTTTCTTTTCTTTTTTCAATTTAAAAGAAACATTTATTTTATTTTCCCTTTTATTGATTTTTAAAGCCTAAATATTTTTGGATGAGTTCGCAGATAATATGCTAAAATTTAAAAAAAATGTTTAGAGAAAAAGTTTATATTCTAAGTTATGAACCATTGTAACTGCTGAAAGTTAATACTTGTAAATTAAGGCTTTTAACAGCTTTGCATTTCTCAGATTCCCATCTAATATGATTTAGAGTGTTAAACTGTGTCATAGTGGCCAGCAACACAGAAGAGATTCAGCCCTTCATTTCTGTTTTCATCTTCAGGTTTCCTTAAAATGTAACCCTCTGATTAGTGCTTCCTTTTTATCCATATCCTCCTTTAAAGAGATCTTACCCACCTTCAATTTGCAAATAGAAAGTGTTTGCTACAGAACTGCCTTGAATAGCAACAGTGTTATTGAACATTCCCATCTTAACAAAATACATTTGGAGTAGTATTTGAAAACCTGCTCTTAACTTAGACGTCGTCGTCTTCTTGTAGCGATTGTCATAATCCGCCTTGTCAGCCTGCAGTACATTTCTTATTAAGCCCTGTGCATGGGTATTACAGCTCAGTTTTCCCATTCAGCATCCTATCGTATGAAATTACCATAATGTATCCCAGAAGAAAGCCGGGTTACACAATGGGCTGTTTAGTTGCTTTGTTTGTTAATGGCTTGTTTTCCACAGGCAAACTTTCTCCATTATGAAGAGCCCACTTAATTCTTTTGAAAACCACAACTACAAACCCGGATCCACTACCCTCCTGATTTTGGTAGGAAGCCACCACCTTTTGCAAAAATATGTTACCCTACTGTTCTGTCTCGTGATTTAATGGTTCTCTGGATGAATGACTGTTGTGTCTGCAGACAAATCCTATTGTTCACGCAAAGTGAGTCTGTCCCAAATGTGTTGGACTCTGTGCATATGTTGCAATTGATCTAAACACACAGAGTTGTTTATTGAATTTGTGGCTCATGCCTAGAACAATAGAGCTTAGGCAATAGGTCAGACAGAGCACAGTACACAATGATAGTTTTGCTTCTGGATCTGCCAAATTATGTGGTCTGCAAAACATGCCAGTGGGACATGTTCAAATCTCATTGACCTTGATCTAGTGATTGTATGGAACTATAAAGCACTAAAAACAACTCATGTAGTCCACAAAGACTATGTGGGATGGTAATTTCATTGAAGTTGATTTAAATATTAATTAAATATATCTCAACGGGATCAGGATATTTCTTTCTTCTGCTCAGTAATTTCCAATTTTCTTGCCAGGAGAGACAGACCGATCTACTTTTCACCTGGAAGAGAATGTTTCTTGGAGAACCAAGGTGGAAAAATTGAGGCCAGACCCACCAGTTTACTGATTTTGGAGAACAAAAGAACAAAGCTTTTCTTTCAATCAGCCAGCTACTCTGTCTTTGATTGCCCAAGTAGTGATGCGTTCTATCATTACTATGACTTGCAATACTGCCAGTGAAGTCAACAGGAGTTAAGCATGCACAATCAGTTTTTCTCCAGTGATTAAGAATAATCTATGAATGAAATTACCTCTCCCAATATTTTATGAGACCACTTTATGAATCCAAAAACAAATGCAGAACTGTTTATACATTCTAGACTACAGCAAAGTAGCTATCAATTATAATTAGAAATTTGCCTGTAAACTAACACAAAAGTTCTACTTACTAACTGTAGTGCATTCTGCTTTAAAACAAATGTTGATTTCAGTCAAATGTAATGGAAATTATGGAAGCCTAACTGGCTGAAAGGAAAAGCTAACTTTATTGTTCAATGATTTAGATAAAGTGTATTTTTCTTCTTTGTTGTTAGCAAAGCAAAGCTAATGCTTATAATAGAGTTAATGGGTAAATCAGTCAGAATTATTACCAATGACCAGGTCCCATTAGAAAAACTGCTTCCAGAATTGGAAACTGCACTTAAAACACTAATTTGTCCCTGTTGTCCTTTTTCTTCTTCCTAAAACCAAAGGGCAGGAGGTAAATTGACAAACTGTTTACAGTGACTTGCTAAAATCCATTTCTCGGATTCTACACCCTGAAAGTATTGAAGATCAAACATCTAAGGACTCCTCCCAAACTAAGGGAGTGCTAAGGCTGTTCTTGCATTGCTCCAGCGAGGGCAAAAAGGAAGGAAGTGGCCACAGACTGTGTTACAGGGGTCTGTATCCATTGCCTTTAATTAGTTATTAAGTGTGGCTTAACCTAGGGTAAAATAGCCAACATTCCACCCCACTCCCTGGTAAGCACCAGTGACTGTCCTTAGATGCATTATGATTCAAAAAGATGGACTCAGGGGTTTGGTCCACAGACGCTTGACATCATAGGCAAACTATGAACTGAAAGCTCTACACACAAGTGAATTACAACCACAAGAATCTGGAATAAATTTGGGAAATAAATCCCAAACTTTTTTTATCCTGTCATATCCCATGAGATACTGGGTAAGCGGGTGAAAATGCTGACGGGTGTTTTAAAACCTGAAAGATTGACATAAGTCCCCTTTGATTTGCACAGCCAGAAAATGCATGGAAAATTCTTGCCCTGATGAAGTAGTTTTACCACTGGCTTTGAGGGGAGAAAATTTTTGTCCTCTGCTTCATTGAACATGTGTATTTAATCATGTAGTGATGAGATTGCATCATGGAACTATCCTTATATGGTAAATTCTTAGCCATGGGCTTTTGCTGAATAGGCATTTTAAAGTTCTAGGCATCTGAAAAATTCAGCATTTTCATTTTTAATTTGCTTTATTTTAGGAGCAATGAAGTAAATCACTGCTGCTGTCACTGTAGCCATTTATCTGATCCTGTTTCTTTTGGCCCTTTGTCCATGATTCATTTGCACATGTGACATGTTCATTGTGAAAGGCAGCTGAACAGTTACGAGACAAAGGTGTACCAGGGTTAAACAATCAACAGCACTTTACACTTTGTTTAAAACATTCACTGGCGGTAGTACACTTGCATTTCATAGATTCCTGTGAGTAAAAAATCCACTAACCTGAAAGGGTTACATTTTTAAATCTGAGTGAACTCTGTGACCTGATTTTTTTTTTCCACATATTATTTTTTTTAAAATAAACCCTTTTGATAAGGTCACTTGTTGCTCAGCAGGTGATTGCTGTGTTCCCAGATGCACAATTCTGGTTTATGCTTACTGTAAGCATTAAAAACCCAGCAAGAAAGCAAGGAAAGACATCCATAGCAGCTGAACATCTACTAGTTCCTAAATTGTTCTGAAACTTTAAATGTATTTAATGTTCCCTTAGGTGACTGGGACCTCCATGCTTATCAGCGTCTATATGCTGTGCTAGATACTGTTAAGTCTTTAGGAAATTTGATCGCTTCTTTCAGATGATGTATAAATGAAAACTCAGCTCTTTAAGCTATCTTATTAAGTTATTCTTCAACAAAATAATAATAATAATAAAAAAAGCAAAAATCTAGGTGGGTAGCAGAAACATTGAGATACAAAGCCTATTGAACCAGTACAATTGAGTTAATTCAAATGAAGGGTGGTGATTAAACTGTGGAGGGGCTTTTGAATACCAAACACAACAGGAAGTTCTTTACTCTCAGATGTACTATTGTTGTTGGGAAATATCTTTGTCTTTCTAAGAATAACCTTAAATAACTATTCTCCCTGCTTATTACTTACCAACAATACTTGAGAAAATAGGTTTTTAAAGTGTATAGTATAGATTACCAGAGCTCTCCATTCTGAGAGTTAAAGACAATTAGCTCATTGACTGAAGGGGAAGATTCAAAATCTCCATTCAACAACTTGTTATGGCTACTCCTCAGTCTGATTTTTAAAACAACAAACAAACAAAACCAACTCTCCTTTTATTAAATATGTGCATGCATTTATTCATTGACTTAGCTAAAGTAAAATAGAAATAACTGGTACAAGTAGCCACTTAGACTACTGTGCTGGATATGACTATGAACAGTTTGAAAATAGATTAAAGTAGGGAGATTGTAGAAATTCATTTAAAAGGAATTTGTATATCCAAAGTCCAAAGTGTGCTATATGGAAAATGGAACCTCTTGGCAGCATTCAGAAGTACAAATCCCAAGGTCTTCTAGAGCTAAGTGCTCTCTAAGTGAGTCTGTTAGCAGCCAAAAAAATAGCAGCTGTCTAGCTAACTTCGGGAAGAGGGAAAAAATGTTGTTGAGTATTAGTTTTGAATAACTAACCAGTTATTTAATATTTAAAGAAGGATAGATATAAATCTATATATTTTAATTATTGTTTATGTTTCATAATTTCCTCTTCATATCATTAATTTCGCTTCCTGAAAAAAGCATTTCTGAGGAGGAAGCTATCAAGCAAATTTGAAGTTGCTCATGGTGAAATATAAGAACCCAGACTGTTGCACCAATAAAAAGAATTACATTTTTAGGTTTTGTGAGTATGTTGACCAGATGTCCTTGAATTTAATTTATTAAAGCCAACACTCTTGAGGTTGCTAAATAATTTATAGAGGCATCATTGTAGAATTTTGCATTTGGTGACTTATTGAATCATTTTTCATTAATACAAGGCTTTTAATTAAATATTTAAAACTTCACTACAGTATACAACTGCTTTAGGAAAAAAAAATTCTTGCAATCAATATGTTTGGAATATCATATCAATAATCACAACACATTGTGTTGTTAATTCATAGTCACAAGCATTTCTGTCATTACTCCAATGAATTGTAAGTCATTTCTAAATAGCATTAATATTGGAACTGATGGAAAATAGACACACAAGAATTTCAGGTTTTCACCTTCATAAGAGAGAAAATGAAAAACTTGTAATATTTTCTTTTCTTTAGAAATCCCAGAGAAATAAATAGGTATTGTATACTTAAATTAGCATAAGCCGATATTGTTCAGTTTTGGCTATTGTCTTGTTTTGTACACCTTGCTCACATAAACCCTCTTATGGGCTGACATAACTCCTTGTTGATGTTAAGCACTCCACATTTAGGGTTTGATTGTGGAATTATCTGAATTTTTAGAAACCATGAAGGCTGGCTTGGGTGGTTGCAGAAACAGAAAGAGGATCAAAACTGGTTTGTGAACATAAAGAATTTGGAATCTGAGCATATATTTCTTTATTCAAAAACTTTCTGGTTTGGTTTGAAAGAAAAGCCTGCCCTACTTTTCACCTTTACTATGGAAAGACTTTTTTCTGTTCTCAGATAGTAAAACTGTCTATGGTAGGTGTAAATTCCTATATTCAACTATAAGCAAAATCTTAGAGGATAGAAGGGTGCTCTGAATAGCACTAAGAGTAACTGATCATATCAAAACCAATTAAAAAATGATTAATTACTTATTTACTAAGATTATCACGTATGTATTGAATATAAAGATTCGACAACCTGTTAGGTTTGCTTGGAGTAATTTTGTTTTTTAAACATGTTGATGCACTTTAAACATGATGGCAATGCTAAATCTAAAAATTGTACAGCTCCAAACCTTAAGGTCACACAGATGCCTGAACTTTCATTTCTAAAATATCCTGCAAGTAAACACAATGGTTGTATGCTATACATTATTCAACCAGCATGTCTGTTGGTTTGGCTACATATTATAATGATGCTAGTGTGGATTTTCTCAAGAACGCTTAGCAACAACAAAAAAATCTCTTCTTTTTTTATGGAGGTTTGCTTAGGACTGTAGTTTCCATGGAAACTACTAGAAATAGCAATTTCATTCCAACCTTTACAAACCCAGTGTGAGCCTTTTTCATCTAGACTTTTTTGCTTTAATAAACTCTTACATTCTAACTAGTTAGAATAACAGAAATCATATTGATGTAGATTATTAATAGTTTAATAAAATAATCTCTTTATTTTTAGGCTGAAATGAAAAATAATTCTATCATTGTCCTTTTACTGCCAAATAATATGAAGCAACATAATTTAAAAGAATATTGTTTAAATTAACTGTCCCTATAAACAGCTTTGATTGCAAAAGTTTTGTGCTGCATTTTAGTTCACTATTTGATAGGATATGAGTCACACAGAAAAATTATGTACCTAACTCTTAGAGCTATTAAAATAGCTGCAGCTGGGAGGTGTAACTCCGTCGTGAATGAATGAGATGATAGATAGTAAAAAAAAAATTATCCTCTGTAAGGAAGCTTCTCAATGAAAATGCTGGTAAACAAGTCTGAGAAAAAAGGAAACAGATGCTAAGTGATAAGAGTGTGCCTGTTCTGACAGGGAACACCACCAGTATGCTTGTGTGATGGGTTGAATGTGTATGTCTGTGGGGGGAACTTATTTAGCTGTTTCCTTGCTACACTCAACAGTGAATCAGTAAAACAAGATTTTTTTTTTTTCAGCTAGGAAATGACACTTTGATTTGGAGTTATAAAGGAAATATCCCTTTTGTTCTCTTATGTAAATCCCTCTTTAGGAATTCAAGATGGCTGGGGTGCAGCCAGGATTTGGAGAAATAATTTTTCAAGGCTCAGAAGATGTGTATTGTTACAAAAATAACTGAGTGGCCACCAAGGATGGAACTGGTACCAAACTTTGTGGAGCTCGATTAACTTTCTGGGCTAGCCAGGTGTTTGGGACTATTCACAAAGAGGTCCTGCAGAAAACCTGGTATCTGGAAGCCATAGATAGGGTCTCGTGAAGCTATGTAAACTTGAAATAACAACATTCTTACCTGTACCTTAGAGTTATCATGAATCTAAGTGTAAAATACATAAATGTAAAAATGTAAAATACTTTCTGACAGAAGTTGCTGTAAACATGTAAAATGACTTTTTATACATAAAGTTGTCTTTACCTTGACATGACAAATCTGACACTGGGATCATTCTTTAGTGGCTGGAACTGGTCAGTACCAGTGAGATAGAATTGTGAGATTATGTGCTACTGATGACTCTTAGAATAAAGCAATCGAGGAAATTCTCTCTCTATTTCATTCTACAGGCTAGAGAGAACATGCTACATTTAACATAGTCTGAGTTATGTCAAATTGCAAAATAATTTCCCAGTATGTATTCTATGTAAATCATGAAGTAGTTAATGAGAGAATCTATATGAATATTAACCAGACTGATATTACCTTTACCCAGATAGAAAATTGGGTACTTTTTTAATGGGCAATTTCAACTTTGTTGTGACTGATAGGCTTGAACATGGGATGAGATGGGAAGCACCTGTGTGGTATATCCATATCTTTTAACATACAAAGATGTATCTTAAATCTTCATGTAACATATATGGTCTTACTGCAGAAGACAAGTGCCATACTGGATTTCCATTTTCCTGTCTGGAAAACACATTGGAAACATAGGGTCCTATTTTGATAGAATGGATCAGGTACTCCTTTTGAATAACAAAACGTTAACATATTTCATTTTAACAACTGCTAATATGTTGCTCAGTGAACTCTCTTCATGCTGATTGTCCCACGCATTATCCTCTACTTTTGATCCCTCTTAGAAAAATATTACCAAGGATATTATATTGATGATAAAAGTCTGGCAAAACTGGAAATTCTTATGCTCCTTGAATTCTTTGTTCTGTGTTTATCTATTGGCATCATTCAGAGAACGCAGCAGTTTCACAGGCAACAAGCAAATCAAGAGCAGCTGGACATGGACTTGGTGGTTTGTAAAGGGGATGTGAATGGTTCATTCTGTAATCTCAGAAATGTATATGTGGTGAGTATCTGCAAAAAGTCATTACCTGTCAACTGTGAGCACATTTGTAATGGTTTATTTTACATAGAAAACAGGAGATCTTTTTGGACAGTGTACAAATGTTGTCATTTACAGATCATTCTGCAGATAGTATGAATTAATTCATGGACTTTTCTCTTTCCTTAGGCCATGCACAATCATAGTATTTTGTATCTGAATTATGCCTTCTTAATGGACTTTGAAATATCAGGTTCTTCACTAGGATTCTTTAAATACAGAATAGCTACTCTTTTTCTCAGATCCCAAGAGGGCTGTATGGTCTCTGAACCAAATGGTACCAACTGATTCCCACCCTTTGTGTTGAGTTTAGCACTAAGACCAAGATTATTGTTTAGTCCATTCTTGGGTTTCCTTGTCAGACGGTGCAAAGTAAAGCACATACAGTGCAATAAACCAGGAGTCCAGAAATGGAAGGAAATACTAAGAACTGTTAATGGAAACACTGCAAAGTCAGATACAACCTTTTATTGTTTCAAAAGATACAGATGGATCTTTGTCTCCCTTATCAATATATTGCCTGACTCAGCTGAGCTTCTATAGAGAACACTGTAACTCGCAGATAGTAAAGACCAGCACTGAGTCAATAATTTTTTTTCCTGCAGTTGTAAAACAAATATTCTACAGTTAGGATTAAGCTGCCATGTAACTCCACAGGTAAATATCCTTGAATCTTACGCTTCAATCGATAGAACTTATCTTCTTCTGAGGCTTGGGGGTGGAGGAGATCAACTGTTACAATCATGATATTCTGAGAAAGACTCATTTAATATCTACCATTGTTTCTCTTTTTGCCTTTTACCTCTTCTTGAGCAATGCAATATGCATGTTAACAGCAACACATCTGCAGTAAACTGAGGGTAGTATCTCTCTTTCAAACACATATGGGTATAATTTGATTAAGATGACCCAAAATTTCAGCCTGCTTTCTTCTCTGATGTTGCCCTGTACAGCTATAAGTTAGGGCATTTCTTTGTCATTTTTTTATTTGATCAAAGAAAGAACTTTACCTGCAGTTCTGTAATAAAGTTTGAGTCCCTGAGGTACAAATTCAATCTCTTGTGTTAACAAGGCTATGGAGAAAAGACTACAAGGAAAATAACATCTGTTGAACAGTTCTTGGACAGGGTTCATTTTGGAATGAAGTGTAAAATCCTCCCTCAACATTGTTAGTTTCTGTGCTCAAGGCAAAAGACCAGACAGTGACTTTACTCCAGAACTAGAGTAAGGATTAAACCAGCATTGAACTTCAAGGCCCATAGATGGTTGATTCCTTCCCTTGCACCGATATTCAGCACAACCAAGGGTGCCGATCATTCTCCAGTCATCTCCCATCAGAAGGAGTGGGAATAAGAGCTTCTTTTAATCTGTTCTCCACAAACATGCTATCAGTAGCAATATAGAAGTGCTTGCAGAGAAATAAGGGGGTGCTTAAAGGCCTTTGAGTAGCAGTGAAGGCAATATTTCCAAGTTCTCTGCACTACTTTTGCCTCTAGCAGTGATTTAATTGCATGGGGGGAGGAATGGAAAATGTGGTAAGGAGACACTTTTAGGCTCACTACAGACATGCTTTCTAAATATGTTCAAGGTGTGAGCGTCTATGGTGTATGCTTTCTTTCAGAACCATAAACTAAACTGTACAAAACAGTACTTGTGGAGAGCTAAAACAAAGGCTTAACTTTATTCAAAAGTGGCAATTGATTTTTACCTTTCAACTTTTGGGCTGATAGTAGGCTTGATTAGAAGTGCATTGTACTTTGAAAATGAAGCTAGTACCAACAGCACAGCCAAAATTTGTCACTGTTGAAAATGTCACTACATGATGTGATAAAAAGTTTTAAAGCTTTGAAATAAGATACATTTTCATGTGATTTTTAACAACATACCTCTGAGTCCTGCAAAGAGATGATGACAGAAACAAAAACCTTCAGAAAAAGATAGCAGAAGTTCCTTACAATAATATATTATTGAATTAATATTAAGCTCCATGCATTTTTCAGCAAATAATTAATCCATTACATTTTAACTCAACTGATGCTTACATTGAATGCAGATTAAGTTGAACTGTAAAGCAGCATTTCAAATGAACAAGTCCTTGCTGTGGAGGAACAATATTTTATACAGACAAGGAGCTATTGCTATGAAGACATTTCCATTCCCACTGCTGGCATTCCTGCAGCATGGAAATCCTATAAATAATTATTTCAACTGTTACATAGTTTCCCCTATCTGAGTTATTTTCTATTTTAACAAAAAAAAAAAAAAGTGACTCTATTTGAAGGTCTGTCTGCGTTGTGGACCAGATCTTAAAAAAAAGGAAAGAGAAAGCAAAAGTTTTTAAATGGTATCTAACTATTCCTTTAAAACATTTTTGCAGTGTTAATGGAATTCAGTATTTTATCTGCTTCACCTAAAATTGCCCTAGTTTGAGGTTAGCACAGTTAAACCCAGAAAGATGAGAATTTTCTATCACTGAAAGTCAGCACAAGTGGACTTCAGCTTCCCCATGATAGCTGTGACAGAGAATGTTTTAATGAGGAAGTTATAATAACCCTGTGAACTGAGGGACCTGGAAAAAACATTCTTCCTGATTTCTCTCAGGCAAAATGACAAGAAGAAAGAAACAGAGGTGGCAGGATGACATACCTTCTGAGTCTTTGGTGTATTCTTTGAAAACTTTATGCTTACTTTGATAAGAAAAAATAATTAAGATAACAGATTCAGTACTAAAGAGATTTTAAACTTCTTTATTTATATTAACTTCTAATGCAAAGCCACTAAACCTCTCTTGCACTTGAGGTTAATTTAGATTTGTGGCTTTGGAGGAACAGTTCAGTAGTCATCTATAGAGTATCAATTTAGGTGGGAAAATTTTAGATAAGACATGCAATTATCTTAAAGTCTGATTTCAGAACCTGTTCTGGGAGAAGAGATGCTGCTAACACATCACTATCCTGTGATGTCAGATTGGTGTCTATAATGAATTCTTCTCAAGGTGCATTTGTCATATATTATAGTTATCTTTCACTGATGGATATGTTTAGCAAGTGAGCAGTTACTCCAAGAAGATTAATGCTACAGAGGTGGAACAAGGATAGGAAAAGGGCTGATCATGCAGAAATGCTGAGCATTCTGGAAAGGAATATAAATGTAGCAGGACCTTTTTAATCTTTCTGTTAAAAGATACGGTATCCCTGTATTTAACTGAATGGGATTTTTTAAGTAATAAATAAAATCTTCCACAGGAACTTTGCTATGAGCTTGTGCTTTCTGCAGCTTGGATTACAAATTACAAATGTCTTTTTTAACCAGCTATCAAATGTTCTTTTCTATGTCCATTCATGACTGCACCGGCCTCTAACATGACAAGTGGGCTTTGTTGAGGGAGATTACCCAAATTCCCTAAGTTTCTGGGAATACTAATGAAAACTTTCGTTCCCATGAACAGCCTTATTGACACTGTCCCAGCTAAAGGCAACCAATACCACTATATGCGCTGCTGTTTATACAGTCTGTTTTCTAAGCATATAAGAAAATAACCTTTAGGCCAAAAATCTACAGAAGTCAAGACTCCTCAGTCCTTACGCTGATCAAGCAATGAACAATGTGAGCTATTTCTCTCTAATATGAAAGCTGCATATGTCATCATTAGACATTCACCTGGTGTGGTATATGAAAGCTCTTAATATTACACTTTCTAAAAAACACATTGTGGAGCTGGATAAAAACATAAAAGCTCATCCTTTGTAATCTCTTCCAGTTTGGGGAGGACAAGGTTGGAAGTGGTGTATTTTTGTGGCAGGGCTAAATTTAGCTAGATAACTGTAATGATATCTATTATATCCAGATGAAGGCAGCTTGACAGCTGCATGCATGCTCAGTAACTTTGTAGGGACACAGCGACAGATATCTGGTATTTTACAACAAATAATAGCTTTCTTTGGAATTTTTTTCATTGTATTTTAAATGAAACTTGTAACACTGGTATCCAGGGAGTTTCTAGTTAGAGTATATTTTTCCCAGATTACCCATCCTATCCTCTTATGGATCTGTCCATATGACATTTAAAGACAAAGACTATATGCTCTCTTTAAAGGAAATTTTAAATCAACATACTTTCTTTTTTTTCTAAATATCAAAAATATATCAGATATTCTAGTATCATCACAAATTATACCCTTATATCAATCCATCCATGAGATGTCTTCTAAAGAATTAAGAGGCGGTGGCAGATAAGCGCTAGACAAGAACTCTGTATTAACACCCTGCTTTTCAGCACCCCTCATTACAATATACGTCATGATACCCAGGTATTCACATACTTATTACAGAGCTCCCTGAAAAACCCTGTTCATTATCATTTATGGTCTCTGAACTCATCATTTAGGCCACTAAGAGCCATGTTAACTTCCAAAGTTCAGATCCTTATCACCTCACAGTCCCTTCAAAAAATCAGCAAGTACTTCAGAAAGGTAAGGACATCACTGCTACCTACATTTAACAAGAAAAATGTAAGGGATTGTGGTTGCCTAGAGACCTAGAAAACTTCTGGTAGAGAACAGCCTCCAAGAAGATAGTTTGCTATCACTGAACAACATTCATACCCATTAGAATTATATTAATTGTGGAGCTGAAGGAAATCACTAAAATAATATCATTATTGTATTCTCTATACAAAAGTGTGGTTTAGGTCTAGAAATTTCAATCTGGCCTTGGCTTACAGACTACACCATTGGGGGATGCCCCAGTGAGGAGCAACCGGGAAGGGAGATGATGGCCCAGTGAAGTGCGGAAGTCATGGACTGGGTTGGCAAGCAAAGGGTGTAGGGTGATATGCACAGGAGAGACCTCAAAATCTTCCTAACAGGGTAGAAAGGGGTCCATCCCAACTGTATGACAGGATGCCTCTGAAGTGCTTGTACATTGCTGCGTGCAGTATGGGGAACAAACAGGAGGAACTGGAGGTCTGCATGCAGTTGCAGTGTTATGATCCCATTGGGATCACAGAGGCTTGATGGGATAGCTCACAAAACTGGACAGCTGCCATGGATGGATACAGGATCTTTAGGAAGCAGAGGCTGGGAAAGTGAGTTGCCCATTATATGAGAGAGCAGCTCCTCCTCAGCTAAGTCTGGCTTCCTCTTGGACGACTTGCTAAGACTCTGTCCAATTCTACCCTCAAAAGCATAGCAAGCTGGGATGTTCCAATTAATTTGATTTTCCCTCTCTAAATTCTGTGGACAACTATTACACGTTCTGGAGACCCTTGATTTTTTTCCTCTGATCACAGGGGTTCTGTGGGACATATTAGTATTGTAGGATTGGCACTAGAGGTTAACTAAGGCCTTTGTGTATAACCCTAGATATTTGAAAATAAAGGAAAAGTGAGGAAGATGTATCAGAGTATTAAACCCACTGAGTGTGTTCTACTGTCATTGGAGTACTGTGACTTCCTGAGTACTTCAGTAGCTGTGAAAAAGACCATTACATAGTTGTTTTGTAAGTATCTGTGTACTTACACATCCCCCCAGAAACCCTCTGTTGCTATGTCCTTTCCTGAGTGTATTCTGGCCATCTTTTCTAGATATACTTAGTGTAACAAGCTAAAGACAACACATCACTAAAGAGATGTTGCATACAGGTATCATGTTCACCTCTAGTAAATCTCTGTGATTCCTTTCTTGTCTTTGTAATACACAGTTTACAGCACCTAATAAACATAGCCTGAACTTGCCCTCAGGCTTCCTGGGATTCGATGTATTCTCATACATTCACATACTAATTTAATATTCCTATTATTCCTGTTTCTGCTAGCAAGCAGCTAGAGCAATGATGGAAGTGCTCAACTTTGTCTTCACCTCTACAAGAAAATGTATGCTGATGGCTGTTAGCATGCCCCAGGAACAGGGAAAACCCAGAAAGGATGTCCCCAAAAGCTAAAAATCACTTCAATAAGGCAAATATAGGCTTTGCCAGATATGCTGTGGAGGAGTAGGCTTCTGTACTGCATTGTGTCTGATGTTTCCAGCATTCTTAATATTGTCTAACTAAAGTCACTCTGCCTCCCTAGGTCTTCTTCTTGTCCCTGTTCAGTTGTCCCTAACTCCAGGTCTAGTCTCCCTTTTAATTCTCCTCTCAGTCCTAATAGTGTTCTTACTATTCTCAGACCAAACAAACTAACCTAACTGCTAAACTGATCTATGATTCTCTAACAAAAGCTCAAGATTGTCTCAGACTCCTCTGCAGGCAACTTATAGCTAAAAAATACAGCACAAAAATCCACGTGCTTCATATGACTGCAAGTAGCTTTCCTCTTCTTCAGCATCTCCCTTGGGCACAGTCTGAGCTTTGACCTTAGAAGGGGTAATTGTAGTTGGAACAGCTCTATTAGCAGAGTTGGAAGATGAGTATATTGCTGCAGTGTAACTGCAGAGGTGACTGTGCAGATAAATAGTTTTGTGGATGCGCTAACACCTGTCAGCTCAGATGGACAAGGTGGCCTTATACCTGGGTGATGAATGATGCTGTTGTAGCCAATGACTTGTGTGAGGTACCTAATGTATCTACCTGTGATATGAAACTGAGCTTTACAGAATGGATAAATTCTGAATCAAGATTTGGTTCGGTTCTAGTCATACAGTTAATTTATAAAGCAATGTAAAAAAATCCTTCATTGACTCTTCTCGTACAGATACTGAAAGAACTACAAGCCATATCAACTTCCATTGTAGTCAGCTGGCATTTCTCTGATTTTAGCAATTATTGGATTATTGACTTGATAGAAGAGAAAACAATGAGTATGGCAACTAAATGTCAAATATCAAAAAGTATACCAAGGGGGATTGATAAGTAAAAAAAGGAACAGTTCCCCATGTATAAAACTGTCATCAGAAAAGATTTTTTAAAAATATTACTTAGAAGAGGTAATCATTTTCCCTTATTCCCTCCACCACTGCTGCTATGGTGGGCTTGATCTGGATTTTAGCTGAGAAAAAGTTGAAGTATTTGTTTACCCTTAGATATATGGCTAGCTTCATTAGAACTTTGCCTAAATTATCTGAAAATAATAATGAGATGCTTAAAGATACATTTAAATGTTTTATTGGATCTAGGCCATAAATCTTTGGTCTTTTCAAAAATCAAAGCTTGCAACAAGCAATATCATCTCATACAAGAAAAACCTTTTAAGCCCGATTTCCACACCTATCTTAAAAAAAGCTGTAGGAAAAACTGTAAAAGTGGAAAGTAAGAATAAGATGATTAGGAGAAATATTAAGTAGTTGAAGCTTTTCAGCTTAGAAAATACTGAGTGGGAAAGGCTAGTTTTGTTGGTTTTTTGAAGGTTACAGAGATCATTAGGGAATTTGTTCTATATTTCTAACTTTATAAAGCTAAAACACAGCCACCCAAACTAATTCATAGTGAGTTCAATGACCAAAGGAAACACTTTTTCTGTATAACACCAACTCTGAATGCATAGGCTTGGCCTATGAAACTAGAATAAGATCAGTAAATCAAGTACTGACGCACAACTGTTTGCACTATGTAATTGATGGTCTTCAGCTTTAGGTTGTCTCAGGTGACACACAGACAGTTCTTACATACTGTTCAGGGAATTGCCTTTTACATGGGCTGTGTCCCACATGTGGGATGAATGATGACAGCCTAGCTGGGGTATGAAGAGAATTACGGCATTTGCACTAGATCTTCAGGGCCAGAGAAAGGACTCTGGACTATGTTATTTGCTAGTGTAAATACAACCATGGCGTAACAATGACACTGATAATTGCTCCTTATGCTGCTTGTACCTCAGCTTTAGCCTAACTTTGGGACTGTTGCAACAAGCTCTCTACAAAAACTAGAAGTTTTGGAATTACTGAAAATACTGTTCCTAAAAGACCATATAGATGATGCTGTATGCAGTTTGATTCTAACTATCCTATACCCTATCTCAGAAGGGATTTGTGTTTTGAAACATTTTGCCTACTCTTCTTGTCACACCACACCTGGGGGAAGGCAGTGAATACCCTCCGTTTTGTGTTGTAGAACACTACTGTACTGACCTTCTTTAGTATTGCACAGCCCAAACTTTACCTCAGACATTTTGAACAAAGCTAACACAAAAATAGTTGTCGTAGTGTCATGGGGGACTGCTTGGGTCCATAAGGCCAAGTGTTATGTAATAGGGATGCGACCAAGATACTCATGAGGCTAAGAGGATGTAAGACAAACCATGACACTTGGCTTCAAATGTCACTTTCAGACCCTTTTTTATTTAGCAGTTAAAACATATCCATAGAAACCAAATATTGCAGAGACCAGAAGTAAATATATGTTCAAGAAGGAATTAGATAAATATATAAGTTTGAGAAAAGCAATGGTTCAGACAGATGCAACTTTCATTCTGGAATCCCCTAAACACATATCTGTTCTAAGAGGGAAGATATTTCAAAGGAAAGATCACTCCATGAAAATGTTCCAGGTCCACTCTCCTGGCAAGTGTCTGAGACACTGACAGAGACCTCTGATCTGACCTAATGATATTAGACATAAAAATTATTGAATGTCAAATACAAAAGCTATTTCTGACCTTTGTCTTTTAGGATTATTCTTTTTTTACTTTTTGAATGTGTAGAATTCACATGAACTTTGTATTTTTTGTGTTACATTAGCTCATTCAAAAACTGTCTAATCAAGTCATGCTTTAATTCCTTTGAACACATCTGTTTTCTGCCAACTAAATATTATAAACAGATTCTACTGCTTATCTTAGTGCCAAGAATGTTAGTAAAAATAATACCTTAACTTTCAAATATCCTATTCCTTCCAAGATGCCTTTGGGCTAATGACCACTGAAGATGCATCCTCCTTCAGTTGTTCAATCCCATTTTTATTCTTTTTTTTTTTTTTTTTTTTTTTCCCTTCTTTATGCTATACCCTTTTGGGACACAGATTTGCTACTCCACAGCACAAGGTGCATTTATTCTGCTTTACACTTTGCACCTCACATTCTAAGAATCGCAACTTATTTCCCTGGAAAAGCTTTTCATTCGCACTATTACTACAACCTATTACTGTGGTTTTTCATCATGTCACATGGCAGTCTGTATGGTACTGGGTGGAGAAAAGCTATTCTGTTTTGAAATACCAAGAATTCTTTTTACACTAACTTTAGAATGTTTGCGATACCTCAAATCTTAACCCAAGCAATACAGTCTCTTTAAAAAAGCAGCAGAAAAGCCTTAAGATTGGAAACAGAATTCCACATTCTATTTGCTGTAACGGTAACACACTGATTAGTGCGTTATGCGTTCAACTCTGCACAAGCTCTACATAGGCTGTCTCTCTTAATCCTGTGGCCTTAGCTCCCTAATTTAAGCTTGGCTTAGTGGGTGTAGAAGTTCTTCAGTCCAAATGTTGGCATGCTGACAGAAACAAGCAAGCAAACAAACAAGCAAAACCCCAAAACCCTGACCTGTCACACAAGTTTTCAAAAGGAAATGTGACCTTAGAAGTTAAATGTAGAGTGAGGTTCAGCAAGGTCTTTAACAGAACAACTTGCTCAATGGTTTTCAATCATGATATTGGATAAATATCTTGTTATTCACATTTCATAATGGAATTTTTGCTAAGCTTTATATTGAATTGGCTAGATCCTCTACTGAAATCACAGAATCACAGAATTGTGTGGCAGGAGGTTGTTGGCAGGAAACTCTGGAGGTCATCTGGTTCAACCCACCTGCTCAAGCACCTAGAGCAGGTTGCCCAGAACTGTGCCCGGCTTTTGAATATTTCCAAGGATGGAGACTGCACAACCTCCTTGGGCAATCTGTGCCACTGCTCAGTCACCCTCACAGTAAAAAAGTGTTTCATTATGTTCAGATGTAACCTCCTGTGTTTCAGTTTGTGCTCATTGCCTCTTGTCCTTGAGGCAACTTGACCAGAGCTTGGCTCTGTCTTCTTTACAGCCTCCCTTCAGATAATTATACACATTCCCCCTGAGCCTTTCTCTTCTCCAGACTGAGCAGTCCTCTCTCTCAGCCTTTCCTCATATGAGAGATGCTCCAGTCCCTTAATCATCTTAGTCACTCTTCACTGGCCTCTCTCCAGTAGCTCCATATCTCTCTGATGCTGGGGAACTCAGAACTGTATACTTCTGTATACTTTCTTTTCATGTTTGTGTTTTGCCAGGAGCTCCGTGTTCATCTACACAGGCCTCCTGATATTTTTGCCTAGCTTCCTGCTTGTTGGGATGGACTGCTCTTGAGCTTGGAGGAGGCGATCCTTGAATATTAATCAGTTTTCTTGGACCCCTTTTCTCTCCAGGGTCAATGGTCCATGTTTATTCCATGGTCATGGTCATGTTTATTTCATCCAATGTTTATTTCAATGTTTATTTCATCCATGTTTATTTAACCCATCAGATGGTCCATGTTTATTTCATGAACATGATCCTATGAAAGTATCTATCTTCCATAATTTTTGAAATTATATTGTATTTTTAATAGCCTTTAATTGCTTTTTCTGATTAACAGGTAATTAAGTACTAAAGGAATATTGCCTGTATAAAACATATTTTATTAAAACCTTCTCTTCTCTCTGTTATTCACAATGTACACATGTTTTAAAAAGGGACTCAGTGATTCAGACAGAACTAATTAGTAGTTTAATATCACATGAAATTCAATAGAGGGACCTTAAATTTACACCACTGTACATGAGATCAGAATTTGGCTTTTGGTATTTGTCATAAAGAGCAACTCAAATGGCAGTCTTAGGCCAACCTAATGTAAAGATAAAAAGCATTCATTCCAGTCCATGATTTCAATACTGAAGCAGTGCATGGGGAAAGGTCAACACAATTAAAGGCATAATGTAAAAATGAAACTGTGAGCAAGTGTTTGTGCTTCTTCTCTACCTCAAGATTTATGTGATTGACTCTTAATTGGAGACCTAGGGTTTCATTTCACAGCTTGGGCAGACAGGCTATTAGATCTCAAATGAACAGGGAGAAAATAGCAATACTTTGCGTGTATGTAATAGAGAATTAAAATACTTTTCGACATTCTGTGATGATTAGCTAAAGAAAAAATAAGTTTAAAATACAGAAATTCAAGATATTATTTGAATAGAAGAGCTGTCTGTTAGTTTATGATGGCAAACTGGACAAAACTAAGTCTTTGCTTTAACGCATGTCCATATCATCACATATGGGTGTTATCTGAATGGATGGATGGATGGGAACACTGGCATTTCAGCAAACTAATGGTCCTTTCTTGCTGCCCCCTGTTCTTTGGCTATAAAGTAGCTGCAGAATATAAATTTTTTTTGTGGTTTTAAGCTTCTTTGGATACCTCTGAATGTGGAAATATAAATGACTGCTTAGTTATACTTGGTAATTAATGTAAGGCTGGACGACAGGAGATCATCTGTCTGCCAAAACTGTGAGACTGGGCACTTTCAAATACAGCTCCCTATATCCTATCATCCAAAGCCTGTCAAGGTAGATTATATTGCTAGCCAAACTGGTGCATGTCACAAATCTTCAAGGCCTTCCTGGATTGCTTGCATCTCTATCCATGTTGGTGGGAAAAGAATCTCTCTTTGCAAAATAGATTGCCTTTGCAACTATGTTGATTGCACTGTGCGATAAAAACATAGTGGAAAAAATTAATAATATCTTATCACATTGTGACATATTGTGACATCCTACAAAGTTTTTTCTTTCTTTCTTTCTTTTTTTCTGTGAGGAGGTTGATTTCATTTGTAGGGAGGATGACTATGAGACATAATATGTACACTCTCAGAATGATTCTTCCTAGGTTATGATAGAAGAAGAAAAATACTAGCAGCTCCAGACTACATCTGTTGTAACATAATGAGGCCCTCACAAATCAGGCGGCCTGGGGTAAACGGTTTATTTTTCTTGCTTCTTTCATATGTAAGTAACTTCTTTCAGCTCAGTAACTGAGCTTCTGGGCTTTTACTTTTTATGTTCTTCATTCGGCTTCTGAGGCTTCTATTTTCTCCTAGCATATTCCAAGGCCAATAAGATAACAGCTCCCAAAGATGTAATGAGCAAACTTCTCAGCTTTGCATTTGCTGAACTGCAGTTGGGGATGCTCAACAGAATATTAAACTGGAGAGTTATTATTCCACTATATCATCTCCACTCTTCAAATGAGACACACACGCACAAAAAAAGGCATATCAATGTGGCAACTGAACTGTGGGTGGATAAGCATAGATAGATAGTGTGCAGCTGAAATCTAAATCCATCAATCAAATAAAATTAAAACCATAGTCAGCACCTTGTGTCATAATCTCTGTGAAGAGATAATCAAACCATTTGCTTCAGGTGGGAAGAAGGCAAGTGTGCTTAAACAATCTTGTGTTATTGATCCAGTGCAGTTCTGAAAACAGCCCCTGCAGTGTAATCTCTACAGCTTGATAGATTGCAATAGTAGATACACTTAGACCAGTGAGATTACCTTCCACATCAGTTAAGTAATAGAAATAAAAAATAAAACGACAGCATACTTTAAAGAAGGAAAATCACAGATTGGAAAATACAAAAATACAAAATATGGCTTCCATCAGTGGAATATCTGAATACGTCACCATTTTGAATGTAGCAAGCTCACACATTTGAGTAGAATAGTGCTTTACAGATGCAGGAACTGAGGCCTAAAGATCCTCATCAGGCCATGTAGCCTCACAGGATGCCTGCATCAAAAAACTGAACTGATTTGCTCACAGGCCAGGGTATACGGACAATTCTTCTTTCAATAACCCCTTACTAACAGGAACAAGGAAGTTGTAAGACACTATAGGGATTTCTGGTCATTTTAAGATAATATTAGCAAGCAAAAGTCTTAACTACTTAATTTCATGTTCAAGTCAAAACATCAATAAACTGAGCTGACAAGAAATTCAGCAACTAACAACATGTATCGACACTCTCACATCTCTAGGTTAAAATATGAATTGCAAGTAGTCTGGGAAAAATGATGCCACGCATAATTCTGCTGAGTTACCCTGCTATATGAATGGTGTAATTTGACAAAGCTTGCATAACTTTTTGTAGGGCCCTGTTGCTTTATATAAGATGAAGAAATGGCTTTTCAACTTTACTGACTTTATATTTTATTTATTCACTGACTTAATTTATATCACAAAGTTCATGGCATCACTGGACTTTCAAAGTTTAAACTCTTTAATAAAAGCTACTCACTTTCATATATTGTGCATTTGCAGCCATGGAGAAGAGCAGTTAAAGATTTTTCTTATTGTAGTTACTTTATGTAGGCATTTATTGTGTGTGACATTATCATGAAGGGATAAATGGGTAAAATTTAATTTATTCACTCATGACTGTAAGGGAAAGCATACCTGAAGTCAACTGTTTCTTTCAACTTCGTAAATAACTGGACTTTAGTTTTCATCTGAACAGAACCTAACTTCTCAAGCTTTCCATTTTACCTCTCCTTATTTTAGAGACAGCAGGGACTGAAGTTCAGGTGACCCCGCTTTTAAATTAGACCAGAGCTGTGCTTGCTTTGAGTTCTCTAAAACATAAGCAAAAAGCCCTATGGATATTATCAGCTTTGCTATCAAAGGTTAAAGTAATGGAATTCAGTGATGTTTAAACTATGACAGAAAGCCGTTGGCTATTAGCAAACACTGATACAGATGAAACTGAAAAGGAAGTGAGACATTAAATAGTTTTAAAATGGCCCAGTAACCTTCATGCAATTCTTGAAACTATTGCCATGTTGTTCAAATCCCATATCCTTCAACCTTCCTATTTTTCCTTTCTAATGTTTGATTTTAAAGAGATGTATATTTCTGACCAAGAGGAAGGGGACCTTTAAGTCCAAGACCTTCATTAATACTTTCATTATGCGGCAAACTCATCATCACATTTATATCATGCTGTAGGCTGCCTCCCCATGGGCCTGATCTGACGGAGAAGAGAAATTCTGTGCAGTGACTAGACCCAAATCTTCTTGGGTTAAGCAATCAAATCCTGTGACTAAAACAAAGAGGAGAAAACCATTGGAGGTGTGAGACAGATGTCAGAGGAGGTACTCAATACGAGGTGAGGCAGTGTGAGAAATTTGTCTCCCTCCTGTGCAGAAAGCCTTGGAGTTGGGCACAGGAGGATGCTGTGCAGCTGTCTGCAGATGCAGTCTTCTGCAGACGCACGTGGCAGTTGCAGACCCTGGGGACACAGAAAATCCTGAGAGCAGCTGTGGGGAGGCAATACACTTCCTCCTGCTGTTTTTTTGCCCTGCCATTTGCAGTCCTGCTGATACTGAGGAGCTGTTTAAACCCTCATCCTGTATTTCACAAGAACGTGCTCACGAGGAAAGTTTCCTTGCGATGGACGTTCTGGAGACTAGCATTGAAGCTTTCTATTAATTTAAATAATTTTTATGCTGTCATTTTACTTACTGTTCTTCTCTGCAGTTCCAAGCTCTTTCTATTTCTGCCTCTTCTTCAAACCCTTTCCTGCATTTATCAAACCATATTCCTTGCTCTAAAGTCTGCACATTAAACAATTTCCTCTGTAAAGGTGTATTTGTCTTCTGTGTTCGGCAGAATAACTGAGGATGAAGCTGTACGGTAAACACATAGAAGACTCTAAGACCATGTCCGTGTGGAAAAAGCTAAGCTTTTCTCTTGGCTTTTGCTATCAGATAGATGAAAATTAAGTGAATTGAGAGATCACTTTAGGCCTTGAAAATGCAGCAGTAGAAATGGGCAGAGTAAAAGACTGCTCATGAAACATTCATGTGAGGGAGGTTTCATAGTAACGCTGATGGCCCAGAGTCTTGTCCTTGATTCTCTTACGAATGTACCAAAAGGTTTTGCAGATTAAGGCAGGTTTTTTCTGTCTTAGACAATAATTTTCTCCAGGCAGTGATCAGTCATGTCTTCCATGTTCAGATCTTCCATGAAATGACCTATCAAACATATTAGGCAGGATTATTACTGAACTTTGATTTCTTTTCAATTACAAATGCAATTATTCCAACTTGTTGTGGACTTTTTGTCAATACAGTTGTTTGGAAGCCATGCTAAAAACTGGAGTATACCTCTGTAATTGAATCAGATCATGTTGTCAGTTTTTAAGGAGAAATTTCTGCCAGTTTTGGTGGTGAGAACTGCTTAAAAATTACTCATATGACATGCCAATGGAAAGTAATATTGATGAATTACTAAAGGTCCCAGCTAAGCTTTCTTGGGGAAGGAAAAGAGGGTAAAGTTTCTTTTCAGGATTTCTAAGACTAGCTCTGAAGTATCTGTCATAATAGAATACAAGAGTGGATAGACCATTTTACTGGTCCCATTTAACATTTTTTTTCTCTCTCTAGTATGTTTTAGCTGGCCTGTGGTACTCTATAGCTTCTTTAACTAGAATAATCTTACATAATGTGCTAACCCTGGCAAAATACTGAATTGTATAAAAATAACCTTACCTTGAATTGCTGAATGCAAGGTTATATAAGTTGTTAAATATGGAATAATTATTCTACCACAGGATCATCAGTGGCCACATGTGCTTCATATAAGTGAATGGTAAGATACAAATTCACTGTGTTAAGAAAAAGTCTCTAATGAGCTCTTAAAATTTTAATACCTGAACTGAAAACGTGCACTGCACATCAGTTAAGGACAAAACTGTTAAATTGGTATCAAGAAAGTCTTCAAAAGAAAAGGAAACATGAGAACATGTGAAATAATTGGTTAATTCCCTGACAAGCTTCAATACATAATTATGAAGGGGGAGAAAGAAGTCCCCCTCCCCTCAAACTTGTGCTATTACAACAGCCCAGAGAGAATAGTAACTTGGTCAAACAACCTCAAAAGGAGTTTGCTTTTGGGAGACTCATCATTTTATAGCGAGAAAAGGAGAAGATATGTATGAAAAATCAGAAGGAGCACAAAGGATGTGATGATTCAACAAAACTAAACTCACAGCTTTGCCTATTTACAGTAGGATTCTCTTCTTTATTTAATCACAATCTGCACAGCAAGCTAGCATATGGGCTGGGGGCGAGGGGGGCATGATTTGGCATCTACTGACTAATTTGATATATAGCACATTTTTCCTATCTTCTCAATACATATGATGTTGAAAAGTATTTGAAAATTAATGAGGAGAAAACTGACCCATATTTTTTTTCTTGCAAAGCATGCAGTTCACTGCACCTGGTTGGTGGGAAGGAAAGTGGAAAATAATTGCAAAATTCTTAAGGGCACATTTTCAACCTGGTAATCAGAAAGGAATATTATTAATCAATTACATTTAGTGTTAGAATGCACTAATGTTATAGGAAAACAAGGGAGAGAAAAGACTTGGAAAGATGGGAAAATCTTCTAAGCACATTTCTGATTCATATTGACCAATGTCACTGCACTGAATTAGAGCAGCTTCAGGCTGTGGAAACTGCCTGACCCATTTTGTCAAACTGCAGAAATTCCAGTTCAGCTCCAAAAATTCCACAAACAAACATTTTGAATAAAAAATTTTGCAAAAACTTTTATTTTCCCATTTTCTGACAAATCCAAAAAGCTGATACTATTTTTTATTTTTTTTTAAAACAGTTTTTCTGGTGAAATATCAGCAAAAACATTCTTGAAGTCTTAGTTCAAGTCAAGACAAGTTTCCAGCAATACTGTCATAACACTGGAAATACAATTTAATCTGGTGAAATTTGTTCATTGTCTGTGCATTAGCCTTGGAATGAAATGTGATGTTCAAAAGTGCACATAGAAAATAGTAGTAAAGGGCTATTTTTTTGAACTAGGCATCTCTGTGTTCTTTTTAATATTTTGTTCTTCTATACATAAGTAATTTCATAAAGCAGTATTTGATCTGTGGTATACATGTGTCATCACTAGAGATGAAAAAGTATTATAATCAGCCACTCTGTTAACACACTTTAAAAATAGAACTATTTCTAGTATTTTGTGTAGCTTGGATTTAAAAAAAAAACATACGATGAATGAAAAGTATAATTTCCCACTTATACATTAATAATCAGTAATTCAAAGCTTAACAAAGGGAAGATGTTAAGGCTAGTCCACCTATGGCATATTATACGACATGTACAACTTCTAGTGTCCACACATAATCCTTCCACTTTTGTTAATATGTTACATTTCTTAGGGAGGAGTATTCCATAAGCTTTTATCACCAAGTTGTTGATCTGATCTTCATCCCACAGTTTCTTTCATAGATTTTTTATATTATTCCTTGTTAAGTGTATTAGAGCCACCCTAAATAATTCCTTTCTCACCTCAAGATTTAAATATTTATAGACTATTGTTATATGCACCTGCGTCTTTTGGCTGAAATAAATAAGAAAAGAATATAAGGGGGTTTTGTTATTAAATACGAAAAATGAGATTGTATCTACAGAGTATAAATTGGTGTCTGATTGTTGTACTGTTGTGACCTAAAGCTAGATAGAAAATAAAATTTCCGTTTAAAATATGCAACATACTTAAAGTTTCAAAAGCTTTTGATTCCCTAGTTTTGTTTGAAATTTTGCTTGTGGTGTCACCTAAGGGAAGAAATAGCAATGTATTGGTTTTGGCTGGGGTAGAGTTAATTTTCTTCATAGTAGTTCATATGGAGTTATGTTTTGGATTTGTGCTGGAAAGTGTTGATAACACAGGGATGTTTTGGTTACTGCTGAGCAGTGCTCACACAACATCAAGGCTGTCTCTCCAACATTCCCCTCTCACCAGTAGGCTGGGGGTGGGCAAGATCTTGAGAGGGGACATAGCCAGGACAGCTGACCCAAACTGACCAAAGGGATATTCCATACCATATGACGTCATGCTCAGCATATAAAGTTGGGGGAAGAAGAAGGAAGGGGGGGACCTTCAGAGTGATGGCGTTTGTCTTCCCAAGTAACCGTTACGCGTGATGGAGCCCTGCTTTCCTGGAGATGGCTGAACACCTGCCTGCCGATGGGAAGGAGTGAATGAATTCCAATCTGCACAGCAAGCTAGCATATGGGCTGGGGGCGAGGGGGGCATGATTTGGCATCTACTGACTAATTTGATATATAGCACATTTTTCCTATCTTCTCAATACATATGATGTTGAAAAGTATTTGAAAATTAATGAGGAGAAAACTGACCCATATTTTTTTTCTTGCAAAGCATGCAGTTCACTGCACCTGGTTGGTGGGAAGGAAAGTGGAAAATAATTGCAAAATTCTTAAGGGCACATTTTCAACCTGGTAATCAGAAAGGAATATTATTAATCAATTACATTTAGTGTTAGAATGCACTAATGTTATAGGAAAACAAGGGAGAGAAAAGACTTGGAAAGATGGGAAAATCTTCTAAGCACATTTCTGATTCATATTGACCAATGTCACTGCACTGAATTAGAGCAGCTTCAGGCTGTGGAAACTGCCTGACCCATTTTGTCAAACTGCAGACAGTCCAGTTCAGCTCCAAAATGAATGGAAGTTTGGAATGGAATTAGAGTTAAAAGAATAGATTTAGAAAAATTCCACAAATACAAACATTTTGAATAAAAAATTTTGCAAAAACTTTTATTTTCAAAATTCCCATTTTCTGACAAATCCAAAAAGCTGATAGTATTTTTTTCATTATTTTAAAACAGTTTTTCTGGTGAAATATCAGCAAAAACATTCTTGAAGTCTTGCTTCAAGTCAAGACAAGTTTCCAGCAATACTGTCATAACACTGGAAATACAATTTAATCTGGTGAAATTTGTTCATTGTCTGTGCATTAGCCTTGGAATGAAATGTGATGTTCAAAAGTGCACATAGAAAATAGTAGTAAAGGGCTATTTTTTTGAACTAGGCATCTCTGTGTTCTTTTTAATATTTTGTTCTTCTATACATAAGTAATTTCATAAAGCAGTATTTGATCTGTGGTATACATGTGTCATCACTAGAGATGAAAAAGTATTATAATCAGCCACTCTGTTAACACACTTTAAAAATAGAACTATTTCTAGTATTTTGTGTAGCTTGGATTTAAAAAAAAAACATACGATGAATGAAAAGTATAATTTCCCACTTATACATTAATAATCAGTAATTCAAAGCTTAACAAAGGGAAGATGTTAAGGCTAGTCCACCTATGGCATATTATACGACATGTACAACTTCTAGTGTCCACACATAATCCTTCCACTTTTGTTATTTTGTTACATTTCTTAGGGAGGAGTATTCCATAAGCTTTTATCACCAAGTTGTTGATCTGATCTTCATCCCACAGTTTCTTTCATAGATTTTTTATATTATTCCTTGTTAAGTGTATTAGAGCCACCCTAAATAATTCCTTTCTCACCTCAAGATTTAAATATTTATAGACTATTGTTATATGCACCTGCGTCTTTTGGCTGAAATAAATAAGAAAAGAATATAAGGGGGTTTTGTTATTAAATACGAAAAATGAGATTGTATCTACAGAGTATAAATTGGTGTCTGATTGTTGTACTGTTGTGACCTAAAGCTAGATAGAAAATAAAATTTCCGTTTAAAATATGCAACATACTTAAAGTTTCAAAAGCTTTTGATTCCCTAGTTTTGTTTGAAATTTTGCTTGTGGTGTCACCTAAGGGAAGAAATAGCAATGTATTGGTTTTGGCTGGGGTAGAGTTAATTTTCTTCATAGTAGTTCATATGGAGTTATGTTTTGGATTTGTGCTGGAAAGTGTTGATAACACAGGGATGTTTTCGTTACTGCTGAGCAGTGCTTACACAGAGTCAAGGCCTTCTCTGCTTCTCACCCCACCCCACCAGTGAACAGGCTGGGGGTGCACAAGAGGTTGGGAGCGGACACAGCCGGGACAGCTGACCCCAACTGACCAAAGGGATATTCCATACCATATGACGTCATGCTCAGCATATAAAGTTGGGGGAAGAAGAAGGAAGGGGGGGACCTTCAGAGTGATGGCGTTTGTCTTCCCAAGTAACCGTTACGCGTGATGGAGCCCTGCTTTCCTGGAGATGGCTGAACACCTGCCTGCCGATGGGAAGGAGTGAATGAATTCCTTGCTTTGCTTTGCTTGCGTGCGTGGCTTTTGCTTTACCTATTAAACTGTCTTTATCTCAACCCACGAGTTTTCTCACTTTCATCCTTCCAGTTCTCTCCCTCATCCCACTGTGGGGGGAGTGAGAGAGCAGCTGTGTGGGGCTGAGCTGCCTCCTGGGGTTAATCCACAACAAACAGACTGCCAATTGGGCAATTATTGTCATGGAGGATCCAGATTAACATTGCTGTTCCAAATCAGACTCAAGAGGAGTACAAACCTTGATTTTTCTATACTACAACAGTTATTTTCAGTCCAACTATCCATTTTTAGTGTGATGGTTTTCCTAGATAGAAATCTGTTTTAGGCCTGGAACATTTTCCAGAAAATGTTTTGTTTGTCTGCTTGTTTTATTTTATTTGTTTTATTTTTCAAATCCAATAGGGGTTTTTGGTTTTGGGGTTTTTTTTGTTGTTGGTTGGTTTGGGTTTGTTTGTTCGTTTTTTGTTTTGAAGTTGATTATCTTCCAGGTAAAATATTTTTGAAAAACATTTCTGATTACTTGAAAAATTCTTTCCCAAATTTAGTTCTTCTGTTTCTAGGGAATCATGAACATGTACGTACAGCCTTCTACTGAAGACAACCGTATTTTCCAAGGATGCATTGTGGTCTGCTAGAGTACGTCTGAGGTTCACCACTTTTGTCAGTGTTGGTCACTTTAACAAAAGTGAAAGCACAAACAGTAACATCTGCCAGAGAATATTGTGAGTGGCAATACATGTCAAAGAGGTGACAAATATGGAAGAAATCTTAGCAGTCCAGAATATTTTTACATAATCCTCTCACTTTGTTTAGTTAAAATCTTTGAGTCTGGATGATAGTTCTTGAAATTCATTGTACTTTTATTACTGAATGCTGCACCTTTTTTTCGTACAATAAAGCTCTAGATTTCCAACTCCAGTTATTTAATTGCTAGGTCTATCATATGACAGATATAATTTTTTGAAAATAGATTGCATGTAATTATTGAAGCAATGTCTACTCATTATAATCTTCTTGAAAATGCAGATAGAAAGTCCTTAAAAATTTATAATAGCATGCTTCAGAAAAGCAGCCAGTTAAGCTCTCCATCACTGTTCCCATCAGGTACTGTACATTCAGGGGCATTGCATTGTGTCACCTGCACCTGAAGTGAAGTGTATGCTTTTAGGCAGGGACCAACATCTTTTACACCTTGTCCCTACAGAGCATGGAAAAGGCACTCATTTCATTAAAAACAAACAAGCAAATGAACAAACAAAAAGAGACTGTATCTAACTGTAACTAGATTAGGTCTCCAGGTATCCTGAAAACAGTTCTCAAAAGGTGTTTTGTCTGAGGACAATGAAAAGGAGAACCCATCAGCCCGCTGCTGGAGGTACTTGCTGTTCACTGAAATCAGTAGCCCAGTGGTCAATATAAGGTAAATCAGGGCAAGGCTGTTTCCTTCCACCTTCTCTCTACCCTATTTAGGCACAGGAAAAGACAGGATGGAACTTTGCAAAGCCTGCTCACTATGCCTGAAATAAACTACAGGACTCATGTACAGTGTGGACATGGCAAGGAACTGACCCTCCGTGGGATGAGCTGCAAGCTAGCCTAGCTGTAATCAAAGACATCTCCTCCTCTGCACTTTTGGGCAGGCTTTTTCAGGTAGGTTATCCAAAGCAAGTAAACTGGTAAATGTTGTAATGCTGCTAAGCACTAGCAAAATAAAATGCAAAAAAGTAACCTTTGGATTTTTGTTAAAGCATCAGTTCCAATAGAAAAGTTGGGGAGACACACAAGCGTACCTGTCAGTCACAAGCCATAAGGACTCCAGTCCCATCTTCCTTTTACTTGAGATGCTTACGTATCATATAATTCCACCCAAACTCATGGCAATCACCTTTAGTGGGACAAAAGACTTCAAGAAAAACAGAGACTGCAAAAACTGCTTTCAATGACTGAGAATGAACACAAAAATATGTCTGGCAACATTCCAGAAATGCTTGTGCTTAAGTGGAACTGGAGGAAAGCCAAAAAATCCAGCAACTTTGCTCTGAATGCAGATATTATCACACAGCTCTCATCATAATGTGGTAAAAGATAAAGCCATACTCAAGGGAGCAAAGACATCATCCAATTGCACAAATGCCATGATTCTTTCCACTTTCCCTAGCAAAAGCTAGAAAGCAGAAACTACTGTTTTGACTGTGCATGGGTTTAAAAAAAAAACAAAATCTTTCTCACTGGGATTATATCTCAACTATTTCTTACCACAGCTCTGTCCTGCGAAGTGTCCATCTGCCCCAACTTTGACAAGTGCAGTTAGGCCAACTTGTCAGTGGTGAGCATTTCAGCCAATCACCCGTATTCACCTCTCATTTTTTGCTCAACACTTTAAAATTGGATTAAATGTTCTTCTAGTTCATAGCCTGTGTGCTCAGACTGTTTCAGGATGGACTATCAGCACTAAATCTTGACAAAACTATTACTGACAAATTCTCAGAAGAACAAATAATACTTTTTCTCTCTGCTTTTTAATACGTGTGACTATATTCATGCATTTCTGATAGCAACTACTCTCTTCATCCAGGTTCAAGGTGCCATTCCTAATGGAATCAGTAGAAACTGAATCCAAACAACTGAGGGCAGAATTGCTCCAAATTGCCTTAGTCTCAGATTGAACCAGACTCACCTATCATTTATGTTACACAGTCAGGTGGCCCTATTTCCTAGCACTGCAATCAGAAAACTATTGACCAGCAACAATACAGGTTTCACTTCATATTACTAAAATGAACAACCCCTGCAGTAAAGTGTTTTTTTCATAAATTTCAGCTGATTCACTGAAGTAAGAATCCTGAACTTAAAGATGAGGAGCTTAGGCATGGAGATGTCAAGTAACCTGTGAGAATTAACTATCCTTCAGCTTTCCAAAACCCTTTTTTTCAGTAGTGAGCTGTACTGAATAGATATCTTCGTTTATAGAATTGGTAGCTGTTCAGGAGACTTTGATACCTAGGTTTCTTTTCTGCCAATTTTCCTTTTCTTGCATGGGATGCATCACACCTAAGTGTATGCATGCAGTACCGGTTTTCTGCTTTTCACTCCTCTGTAGTAAACCACCATGTGGAGATTGCCCCAGTTTCCATTTATTTATGTGTTTGTTTATTTTTAAGCTCATGGGGAAGTCGTTCCCAGGCACATGAATTTTATATGGTCAAAGGTAGGCAAGACGAATCCCATGATGACTCTCACATTCATGAAACCAAAAACTTTCTCCACCTTTTCTTTCTATTGTCGCTTTAGAGTTTCAAATCAACAAGTAAGGCACAGTCCCTAAATTTGAAACTATGTGGTACTCAGTGTAATAGAACACAACTTCAATATGTGTATCTCATACTGCATAACAATTAGAAAAAAAAATTCTGGGGGACAAAAAAATCTAAACCAAAATGACTAAAGATAAGAAAAAGAAATCTTAAGGCTCAAGACAGTCATTTTTAAGTGCCACTGATCTGTGCATTTTGCAATGCACTACCCTTGGTGCAGAAATCTTTGTCACAAATTCTAACATGGAGATGCTGCAGGTTGTTATTTCCTTCTACATTGTAAGTTAGTTCTTTGGTGATCTAGTAGTTACCTAGGAAACAGATTTAGGAAGGAAGTATTGGTGATTGCGTAAGGACTGATTTGGAGTTTTGGTTTTGGGGTGGGGTTTTTTCACATTTTCAGAGGTTGAAAAGAATTTTATATTGCTAAATGTTGAAGAATTTACAAAATTACTTCTAATCTTTCTTATTAGTTTAGCTATATCACAGTATACTAAACCTGACAAATCATAATAAGAGAATAAGAATTTTTAAAGACTGAATAAACTGTACAGTTACATATGGATATTGAGCTGCTCCTTATCAACACTCTGTTGATGACACTGGTTTATTCTTGCCATGAATATTCATAATATTACAAACTTCCTTACAGCTTTGACTGATCTATTAATAAAAATCAGGGATTCCTATTATAAACACACTCAGGTGATGAGATGTCTTGTACTCAGGTCTGCACCTGTGTCACATTAAATTCTGGTGATTTCAGCACACCAAGATTTTCTCAAATAAATTTACACATTATCATGAGCTTTGTGGCTTAAAATAGAAATCATTTCCACTGTACATGATTCAGATAAACTAAAATCCTTATGCTATCACAGGTTGTTCTAACAATTAAGATATTGAACATGAAAATTTCAGGAGAAAAATACACAATGGCTTTTAGATATTAAAGGAAAGAGTGCATGTATTACAACAGTGTTTGCTTTTAAAAACCTAAAAACATATATTAATTCATCAAAGATTTGCAATGAAAGAAATAACAGAGAAATAACAGATCTGTTAACATTAGGAAAAGTGAAGCATGGTATCCTATTAATTTTTATAGTAAGTTTTAGTACTTAACAATGACTGAGTTCACAAAAACATTTTCTTTATAAAATTTCTTTACTCTGCTTGACTATCTACTTTCATGAACTCAGTATCTGTAATCAGCATGGTTACTGTGCCTGTAATGCATTAAGAAACCAGGCTAAGTAGCACAGTTGCTATGATTTAAATGCAGTAAATTCCTAAAATAGCTTCCTAAAAATGTTGGTGAAACAAAGCAGAATGGCCAAAAAAGTATATTGCCATATGTTTAAAATCCTGTACATAGCTTTTACTTACTTTATCACTTGCCAATAATATGACTGTGCAAAATGTATGGCAATAAAAATATATGACCTTATAATCACTATTTGGAATTTCAAACTTTGCAAGAAATGACTGCTGTACAGGGTTGGAAGATCACCCAAAAATATTGAAAATGTTTGTTGAAAGTTGCTGCTTCCTCCCTTTTTTAATGTTTATTTTGAAATTTGGGAGATTTCACACAGCTCTAGTGGCTGTTGTTGTTATGATTTTACTCCCATTTTTCTTCCCAGTGTCAGCTTTTCATAAGTTTAACTAATAAGTTTTGAATAAAAATTTCCAAGTGTGGTGTCTATATGGTATTGAATAAAAATCCAAGTGTGGTGTCTATATGGTATTATTTCATTTTCTTAAAACGTTCTTAAGATATTTATAGTGTTTTTAGACTCTTGTGTTGAAATGTTTGGACTTATTGAAAACTATAAATTTAGGGACTGCACATTTATTTTGGTCTGTAAATCTCAGGTGAGATGTAAAACAATCTTGTATTACAAAAAGAAAATCAGTTCAGTGTTTATATAAGTTACGACTATTTCAAACCCTATGCATGAGCAAAAGTCAAATTTTTTTCTTAGAAAAGAAACTTACATACATTTAATGATATAAAGAATTTGTTTAATACAATCTTTGGTACACACTTGATAAGAACTGAAAATGAAGGATGCCTATTTTATTTGTTTTAATTTAACATGACTCTCCAAAGCTTAGTTCTGTTTTACTTTTGATTATACTCTCTGGACATTTTTTACCCTTAGATGTCCACAGTACAGGACTGTGAATCATCTTCCTCTTTATTCTCTGATGGTTGAGTTTCATTCACAAAAAATAACTGTTACATTTCTTCTGTAGTAAACTGCTACAGCTATTTCACCTTTCACGCCTCCAAAAAGCACCAAGAAAATTAAATGCAAAGAAACTAAGAACAAAACTAGTGTGAGTGCAAGATCAAAAGGTGGAATGTAAACCATGTAAAGGCCAGTAAATAAATGACTGTTCTTTTTAGTACAGCATTACCTTGGTCTTATTCCATATACACTTCCTCTTAGATATGAACTTTGGTGTTTTACCATGTATTATCTAACATCACCACCATACATACACAGGACAATAACACACCTAAATAATTTTTGGATTTTTCTGATTTTGAGTTTTTTATTTTCCATTTTAAAGGGTGGAAACCTTTTGCATTTACAATTGCATACATATGCTGTGCACATGCACCACACCCACTAGAAAAATAATCTGTGTGGTTTTTTGGTTCTTTTTTTTTTTAGTTAAAAAGGAAATTGGTTTTTGGATCAGAGTACACTGTTTATCACTTTCATGGAAAGGATCAGAGTTCGTCCTAAAAGCTTATGCTTGGCTCCAGCACTCCAAAGGCAGCAGGGCTGGACAAGAGAGTCTGTGTCCCAGCCACTCCTTCTCTTTGTCCTCCCCAGCACACTTTTCCACAAGGACGGATGCACAGAGTCACAGATACTGTTTGTGTGTCTTACTGAGATCTCTCAAGTTGCAGTTTTCCTAGGCCAGGTAACCCTGGCACAAATATTGTTCACTTTACTCTCAAGCCAGAGAATCTGCCCCTATAACCAAAGCCACTAAGACAGCAAGTGTTGTGTCTAGTAGCACTAAGAAAAAAAATCTTTTTTGAGTACTTAATTCCATCCATCAGATAATTTTGGAAGTATTTCCATTTCTCAGTCTGAAATTTCTTTTAACCGAAAGACAGCACGTCATTTCCACTTTTCCATTCATCTCCCTCTCCCATCCTCTTCTCCCTTCCCCTTCCCTTCCTGAGTCATACAGAGAAATGGATTTGAAATTAAAGGTCAAAAGGGTAAGTACTGGACATATCTGAATTTAATTTAGCTGCTGCTGTCTTTCCCTGGCAGAGGAGAGTAATGTTTTTGTATATTATATTAAGTTGTTGGGTTTGGGGGTTTATTTTACAATGGTTTATCTTTTAAAAGAAAAATCAAATAAGACGATGTTTTAGCACATGTAAAAACATTTTTAAAACAATAATTAAAATCTGCCCTTTCATATAATGATCTGCACATAAGAATAACTTTTGTCCTCTGCTTTTTGTTACTAGTAAAATCAATTATTCAGAAAAATAACATTAATTACAATTAGAAATACCACACTTGAAGTTTTAGTTCATTACCGTGGGCTTCCACAACTGTAATAATGGATTGAATTGCATTTACTCCAGAGTTAGTCTTTTGTACAAACTACAATCTGTTTTTCTGTTAACAATGTATTTAACAATGTAAGAAAGACTACAGGCTAGAACATTACACCCTGTGAGATAAGGAAGTAATTTGCTCAGGTGCATGAGTGGAAGATAACCCAACATATGAATTGACTGCAGTATTTCTGTGATTCAGCTTTACAAAAGGCATTGTTACTAAAAAGAAAATGCTTTCTTCTTTTCATAGTCAGCATATAATGTCAAGAAATCAACAGTTTCAGCTGCTGCAAATCAGATCACATCAAATACACCACCCCTTCAAATGTCTTCAGAAAAGACACTTTTTATGGACATTCACAGTTCTGGGAAGAAGATAGTCCCTGATCTCATCTGGTCCTTACATTGGACTTTTAACAGCAGTACTGAAGAGTGACGTTAAGTGCTATGGAATTCATAAACTTGATGTTACATACTCCCTGAAAGACCTTTGGGTATAGACAGTTTTCTTGCTACCTTGTAGGACATTAGGAAGCTTATCTGGTTAGCACAGTGAGAAAAAAAATAGCTATTCCATAAGATCTCTGGATTACCACCTCTTAAATTGTCCCTTCCAGTGTAGCGGTGGAAAGGCGGTATGTAGTGAGATAGAGGTATGTCTGTTTAAATCTATGCTTGCTATCTATCTATCTATCTACATATGTACCTACCTACCTATCTAGCCCCTTGTACCTATACTCAGTTTTTACAGAAACTTCACAGAGGCTGGGGGGACTCCATTTTTTTTATTATTAATC
>NW_008795194.1:7630505-7644925 GCF_000699145.1 Aptenodytes forsteri
CCTTGTACCTATACTCATTTTTTACAGAAACTTCACAGAGGCTGTTATACTTACATTTTATGGAATATTCATCCATGTTTCACGCTTGGGCTAGTGCACACAGTCTTGGTATAATGGAAAAATATGTAGTTTAGCGGAGCTATAGGAAAATGCTGACTGAAAATGATGGAGAATAAACTAGGAATTCCTAGATGAAGTAGGAATAATTGATGTATTTGCCTCAGTTCCTAAGAAAATGTGTGAGAAAAGCTTTTTTTTTTTAGTTTTATTATTTTTAGGAATGGGAAGAAAAAGTCTTCCTACTTTTTTGCTTTCCTCTTTACTTCCTGACGTAACAACTGCTGTAAAAATGAGAAGTTCAGCTACTGAAAGAATGTATCTAATTACTACAAAAAACATCAGAAATGAGACAAACATTTTCTATCACCCTTTCTGATAGATATAAAAAGTATAGATGTATTGTCTTTCTGTGAATACTGAAAGGCAAAAACCTTTCAGACTTGCTGATACCATCTCTTGGTAGCTTTACTTCCTTGAGCAAACTCTCTCTTTCTTCCTCTCACAGCTCATAACAGTTCTAGAACAATTTTTTGTTATTCCCTGGCTAATTAAAACTCTCTTGAGACTTAACCTAGTTTTTATTTTGTTCTTTTCTGCTTTTACTTTTCCTTAGTAAACTGACCTGATTTTCACTTACGATAGACTTCTTTTTGGTGTTTGAAGTAATTTAAAAGTTCAAGAGTTGACTGTGTTGCTTTCCTACTTTCCTCTACATATGTTTCTATAACATTTTTTGATGAGTTACCAGTATGATCCATGTGGCATTCTGCTGTACTATTTTCACCAAGTTCTCATTTTTTTAAAAAATCAAATTTAGAAGGATTTAAGAATGCTGCTATGGGCAATCCAAAATATCCATCTAGCCCTGTTTCCTGTCAGCAAGCATAGTGCGATATTCACTCATAATATTATCCTTGAATATAATGATCTTTGGTTTTGGTGATCTACATCTGTGGAGATTTTCAAGACCCATCTGTACAAAGCCCTAAGCAACCTCATCTGAATTCTGCATTGACCCATTTTTGAGCACATCCTGTAGTCCCTGTCACCCGAATGACTCTGTGATACTGTGATTTCCTGAGTGAGGGCAGTAGCCTGCAACTTCTCCCTCTGGATTCTTTCCTTATGTTCTGAATAAAAAACCAACCAAACAAAACAAGTCATTAAAGAACTCCAGAGCTTGCTGCTTAGTCAGTTTTCCTAGTCCTCCAAATTCCTCAATAATCATAGTTCCATACTCTTCTATGCTTTGAGTGGTTCTCAAAAAATATTTTGTGTAATTAATCAACATTATTTGGTGATTTATGAAGACCAATGCTAACTTTGTTCTCCTTCTTTTATCATTACTAGGAGACTTTCAGGATGTCTGTCCCTCCCTTGTTCCAGACTCAGGAAAAACAGATAAGTGAATACCTCCTTTTTTATTTTTCATTGCTTCATTTGTTCTGATAGAGTGTTCGTCAAATGAATTTCATTTGACTGCTCATTAATTTGAGATTTTTCTTACATTTATCTTGCATTTCCTTAAACTTTTTTGACAACAATTATGAAAAAAAAAAATTTTTGCATGTGCATTGTACAAAAATATCTACTATATTAAGTTACCACAACTTCCTGTAGCCAAGCAACAATTTGTTGATTTTTTTTTTGGAAGCTACTGTTTGAAAGAACAAGTTAGAAAATATCAGGTATCATATGGAACCAGGACGATATTATTAAGGGAGACTGAAAAATATACAGCATAAATCTGTTGATAACAATATGAAATACCAGTTCAAGCCTTAAAAATGGCCCAAGTCGTTCTTAGGAATCTATCAGTCAAAATTTAAGTAGGTCTTGATTTTCTCAAATTTATCTAACACTATGGCCCTTTGGGGAAATATATATAGAATTTAATATAGTTTCATATTCTGACAGGGAATTCTAACAGATATCTCAGAAAAGCATATTAGAAATACCTTCTTCCCCAAATGTATCTAATTTATGTGGATCAAATACCTGTAGGTATTTAGTTCTTTTAAAACTATTATGAACTTCTTCAGTAGTGTTGCTCTCATCATGAAAGGATTTTTCAACAGGAAGAATCACGTACAGGTTATTGTGATATGGTTCATGAAGCTTTTCCTCTTTCTGCTGTTGAAGTATCCACAAATCTCCACCAGCTTAGCTTGAGTGAAACACTAGAGAAGTCCAGAACAGGACATTTTCAAACTGCACAGGATACTTTTTGCTTAAATAACCTCTTTTTTTTCCTCAAAGAAGTTGTCTTTTCTTGCCCCCCCTCCCATAGATTGGTCAGCCTCATGTACAACCAACACCCATGCTTTACAGCAATCTGCACTATAGAGCAGCCACAGGTTGCTTCACTGCTGTTGTTGTTGTTGCTGTTTTTCCTCTGCTTGCTTCAATTCTTTAACATAAAATGAGCAGAAATGCTGAAGCAGTACTCCATATACCTTCTCAGTTAAAGTTGTGCTTGAATACTGGCAACAAAAGTACTTTTTCAGCAAAGTACTGGGCCTGATGATCCTCTTGCATATTAGAAATAAAATTAAGAAGAATTGGAAGTAAATTATTTCTTAGTTTTGGTGCTTGAGAAAAGATTATTTTTCCCCCTTATATATCCCTTTGCTATTCTTACTTTTATGCTTGATAAATTCTGAGATTCCATGCAATTTGGGAGCATCTTCATTATTTAGAATGCAGCCATGTATACCACCAAAAAAAGAAATTTGATGACAAAAATAAACATGACTCTCACATCTGAGATCTTATCATTGTTCTAATCAACTGGTTGGGTTTATTTTCCCTGTTGGGTGTTGGCACTCTACTAGGTCATTTTCGTCCCAACTTTTCATCTTCTAAAGGTTGCTGGAATCTTTTCTCTTCCTTCTTTGTTTCCAACACTTGTAACATTTACAGTCATTTCTAGAGCCTTTAGCCTCCTTCTTACTGTACCTGATTGCTGAGTTTGGGACACTGGGCTCAAATTGCAGAACAAACATAGCTCTTTTTTCACCTTGGCAGAGAAGACTCCCAGGAATTTTCCATGGACATTCTCCTTCTCAGTGTTTGCAGCTGGGCAGAGCAGCACGAGGAGATGGGTTCAATGAAGCACAAAGAGATTAATTATTTGCATCTATGTTGTAGAACAGTCCAGTAACAGAGCCAGGAAAATCTCAGGTCAGGTCAAGAGCAAATCCATGCTGCCCTCCTGGAAACTCTGACTCCATGACCAGTCCCACACTGTCACCTGTTCCAGTTCCTCATCAATTCCACCTCCATATTAGAGACATAGCAAAAACTTGCCACTATTAGTAACTAGTTCCATGTGTATCACACATTGTTCTGTTTGCTTCGACTTCCCTTGACACTAGCTTGAATCTTTAAATTTTTTTTTGTTTGTTTTTTTGGGGTTTGCCCCTTCATGTCACCCACCACTTACATTCTAGAGGAAAGAGAATTACAGTAGCCAGGAGCGCAGGTACTTTAAGACTCAGCCAGGATGCTCCATGGTGTATCGTTAATATTTTACCACAGAGCTTCTCCTCTGACCAGCAGCACCTTGCTCCTGTAAATGCTCAGGTCATTCAGCTGGAGCAGGCATTCGGCTGCAAAAATTAATGTGCTGCTAGCAGAGAAAGCTTTAAATATCAGTTCCATTTAAAAAGGCAAACTAACATTCCTAAACTGTGACAAGGAGAGATGGTGATTCATCAGACACAAGGGCACATTTTTCCCCACCCTGTTGTTTGCTTTTCTACTAAGAGCAAGCAGAGATAGAAAACTGTGCCCTAAAACTCTTCAGATTTCTTTTCTTCTGTTAAATAAGACCTACATGGGAAATGGCTCCAAGTATTGTAACACTGTGGGTGATTCATCCCCACAGGAATTATTAGAGAGAAAGTATCTTTCTTTGTGAAGTGGATTGCATTCATTGAGGCCATTTGGTGGTTTTCCCTCGTTGTTATTTATTAGCATTTCATAGACCCTCATAATAATAACTCACAATCCATAATAATGTCATAAATCTAAAAAAAATAAGGTTAGCGTTATCCTCTCACTTTTTGTTACACACTTTGCTGCCATAAATCTTTCACATTTCTTCCAAAAATAGAAGGAACATCCCATTGCATTTCTCTGAAGCAGAAAAAGGCTGTGGTGCTATAACTATGTCTGCAGTGCTATAACTATGCGATTTCATCTATAACACTCGTCCTACTGCCTCAATGAGGTGGAAGTCCTTGCTCCATTGGAAGCTCTAAATCCAGTCTGGATACTGGTTAAAGGCTTTTTGCTCTCAGGGGAAAAATGGTTTGGTGGCTGAATTGCTCAGTTGTAGGTACATTGCTGCAAGCTGATTCTGCATATTTCTAGTTGTTCCTATCCACATTATTTTCCAACTGGTGATTTCTATTTTCATTTCTAGGTTCACAGTTCATTTGCACTTGATCCCCCAGAGATTGTTTTCTTGAGCAGGCATTTTGTAAAAGTACAGAGAATGGATTAACTCCAGTTTTCCACTGTACTATGGATTGTGTATTCTCTAAAAAGCACTTTATAGGCACGGATGGTTTTTTCCTGCCAGTTAGCTCCTGCATTCTGGTTCCTATGCTTACTCCATAGTTTGTACTCCTCTACAAATGAGAAATGTGATGCGTGTTTTGGTTTTGGGTTTTTGGTGTTTTTTATGAGTGGGGTTTTTTTCTGTACAGTACATTAATGGTATTTGCGTTTCAGATATGCCAGATTCCTTCGCTAGTCACTTGAGACACAGCACAAGAATGAATTACTCTGAACTGTCTTTCTGTCTCCTGACAGGTCTGCTTGAAAAGCAGCTTGCCTCAAGCTGAATTCATTGTTATTTCACTTATCTCCAAGTCAGCAAGAGACAGTTTTACAAATCTCTAACATAAGGCATGAAATGGAATTCAACAGCAACACTGATTTTCTTCTTTTCATTTGGCTCTGGCCAAATGAATGGAGGCTGATAGATTGCTAATACAGAGAGCATATTTTGGGGTGTTTTCTTGAAATGTTAACTTTATTAAAATCAGTCACCCTGTGAGACAAACAGTAGTCTCGCAGAGAATCAATTCTCCCTGATTTTTTTATTTTCCCCTGTATCTACCTCAAAATACAACCTTTGGGGTGAAACACTATGAAAGTGGATAGCATTTACTGAGGTGTGTGAGACATATTAGTCTTTCTTTTTTTTACTGTTATGACTCTTAATACCTTACTGTTAATAAATACTATTTATATAAATATGCAATTAGCTTAAGACCATTAAAAAACATTTCATTTTCACAAGGCAGAATGCTTCCCTGAACTTTCCAGGGCACAGGGATGATCTCAAACACATTTTCCTAATTGTAGTGTTATGGGTATTAATTGGCCTCCACTCATGGATTGGCTCCCATCTATATAATTATGTGAAAAGAAGCCAAGTTTTTAAAGGATATGTCTATATTAGTAATCTACACGTGACGAGGGCCCCAATGACACCATCATCTACATAACCATATAATCAGGACGATCCCTACTGTGGGCCATCTACCGCCCCAAACAGTGAGCAGGCCCAAGCCAGTACCTGTGCTAAGCGCCAGGACCAGAGGACCATTCCCTTGCAGTGGTTTGAGTATAGTCACCCCCCTGCCCCTTGAGGAAGTGGGTTTAACTTTTCAAATGTGAGCTCTACTGTTTGCCCTCAGTACTACAGAAGGTAATTTATCTCTATTTTTAGTAGTAACAATGCAGTCAAAGGCTGCTTCTGTCAGGGGAACAGACCTTTCAGACCTGGCTTGGCACAGCCCCCCCGCTTGTCGTGAACACAGGCCTAAACACCCAGAATAGCCTTGCCCATTGAGTAAGGTTATTGGCCTTTCTTTGGTTCTTCCATTGTGCTAAAGCAGCACTAAATACCACTTTTTTTCATGGAAAGATTCTTCTTCCTTCCCCCCGCTCCCCCTCCCCTTCAACTGAAGGTTGCCTGGTGAAAAAATAATTGGGCCAATGATATGAGGGAAAGATTCTCCTTCCCCCCGCTCCCCTCCCCTTCAACTGAAGGTTGCCTGGTGAAAAAATAATTGGGCCAATGATATGAGATCCTAGGCCTGTCCTGATCCATGACACAGCTTTCAAGGCTATTCCTGCATCAGTACATAAAAATGGGCTAGAAGCTATTCTGTGGCTGGGAGGGTGGGAGGTATACTTCAGCACACCTCCATAGCATTCAGCATCCTTTCCACTCAGGCTGGCTGGCTTTGTCCATGCTGGAAAGGTTCCTGGGTCCTTGAACTGTGCTGTCATTGAACAACAGGTTCAGGGATCAGAACTGTGTTAAAGGGTGCAAACAGAATATCACATGCCAATGTTCATGCCTTTTCAATTACACCTGCAGTCTTTAAAGACAGTGTTGCCTTGATAACAGGCTGCTAAAAACTGTCTTCAGATTGCTGTGGCTCATTCCCCTACCTGAGGACTCTGAGATTCATCACAGACAGAATCTTGCTCAGAGCATTTTAAAAGCACATGAAGTGCACTGAGATGCTGTGGATAACCTAATTCAGAAGCTGCCACTGCCCTTGACCTCTATATGGGATACACAAAGTATGGGGAAGAATCTCGAATCTGGGTCAGGAGCAGGCCAAATGCGTGCTTTTTTTAAAATTAGTTTTTCTTTCCACCATAAATGCTTGTAATTTTTCAGAGAAAATCTGGCAGTTAGACTGCAAAGAACTCTCCATTAAAACCAACAAGCAGTTCTTTCTACAAATCAGGAGCTAACATTAGCAAAAGTGGCTGAGGTCAAAATGCTAATCTTAAGACTGTTTGAAACAGTGATATTTTCTAGCACTGTAACAGAACAAGAGTCTGCTTACTGCGAGTTGCAGTACTAGATCCTTAATGTAATTTCACAATTACTAATGCACAGTAAGTTTTTTCTATTATTTTCTTTTTAGTTTCATCAAAAAGACCAGATCAAGTGCAACCTGCTATTGTAGGGATTTTTAATCAAATGTAATTATAGAATTAATTATACAATACTAAGCCATGGCAGTCCAATTACCATTGATGAACATTTCTTCAGGGGTCTCTAGCTCTTCATAGTGGAGACTGGCAGAGAATGGATTCCTAATAGGCAGCTCAGAGCCCCTTGGGCTGTGTCATAGACAAATAGAATTTCACATGCTTGTACTGCTCTTGTCTTATTCTAACAGCTCCCCTCCTAGTCATACTAAATGAGTTAAGCTTGTTCTGCTGAAGCTAACTAAAAGTTCTGCGTGAATGCTGTAACCAGCAAATGCAAATGTTGGAGTGCAGCAGTGTACACATCATGTTTTCCTCTAGCACCAGCAAAGTTCAGGGTAGGAAATTTCACTGCAGTTAACACTGTTAGAAATTATTTTAACCACTCTTTTGGTCAGATATCCCAGGAAATAAATGCATTTGTGGTTAAGCAGTCAATAGCTTATACTCACACAGCTTGAAACTGAACTACAAGAATTGAAACTTGCTTTGTAATAAGTATGTTAGAGATAATATCAGTGTCTCTTCCTCTCAGATAAATTATTCTAAAATAAACAAGACCCATATCCTACACGCAGCAGTTTTAAAGAGTCATGGAGAGACAGAGAAAGAGAAAGGAGAGGAAAAAAAAAGAAGGGAAATTATCTAAAAGTAACTGACTATATAAACTCCCTCCTCCCAAATGATAGAACAACACAGAACATAGTGACAAAAACTAAAGCGTAAATCAATGTCTTTTTGCAGCACATCTAGTCATAGTCCCTGAACGGCATGGCTTATAGTAATGCTACGAGGGTGGTCAGGGAAGAGGATTGGGCAACAACGGCAGGGAAAGTAAAAGAGAAATGCTTTATAGATCTATAGGTGTCGTAAGAGGACTTGACTCCATTTCTTCTATAAATATTCTTCTCAGGCTCAGGACAGGGAACAGCTACTCTGGTGATGAAGAGGGAAGGGTGCGTAGCGGCACAGCTTCTTCACTCAAAATGCTGAACAGCTCTCACTACATGTAGCGCTAATGAAAGAGACTACAGTCCCATTACTGCTCTCCAGGAAGTCTCCATACTCCTGCTAAGGACATAAAGTCACCAAGAACAAAACCACATGATCAAGCAATAAAATCCTCTGGGGGAAAAGAAAAAAAAAAATATATTTCAGCTTAAATTTACCTCTGGAATTATTCATGGAACGCAGTACCCCTGACTACTTCCTGTCTTTTACCTCCTTACATGCTGTGTTGTAGCAGATTTGCTGTATGTGTGTGCCAGTAACCATATAAGCTGTTAGCTCATCTCAGTTCTTTGGAAAATAAATGGAGGAAAGTTAAACAATTTGGGGGGGGTTGTTGGTTTTTTTGTTGTGTTTTTTTCTTCCTTATTATTCAGTCTTCTCTTGAGACGAAGAATTATGCTTTGCTGTACATTGCTAAACATGGAAAAATAGTTTTTCCATACAAGGAGGGAATATATAAATCCCTAACACACAGCTTTTCAACCCACAATTTCTTACTCAGCTGAGTTACTCCAATTTAGTCCAAAAGATATTTGTTCCTCCTGCCACTGGTACTATTACACAGATTGTTCCAATTACAGAGTTATAGTGTCTTTATGAAGCTGGCTTCAGTTTTTACAGCCAAAATGACATGTAAAAAATTGCAAAATCAGATATATATTGTGCCTATTGATTGTGTATCTACAATGAGCCATAAAACTTAATCACAATCATGAAACCTCTTCATAGAATTACTACTTCAAAACTCAAAATGAACACACTGGAAGAGTTCTTTTATGGTTCTTATACAAATATCAGCTATACATGTATTGTTCCAGGAAGAAATTGCATTATTACCATTAACCCTACAGTGAAATGGATTTTTTTGAAATATAATACATCAGTACACCAACTGACACTTAATGGAAGTTTATGGACAAAAATTGTGCTTGGTCACAAAGTTCTGGATTTGCAATATGTGCTAATATTGACTACATCACCAGGTACAGAGCTGTGTCATCAACAATAAAAAGGGTTTGCATGAATCTTGATATTTGTATCTATTGACAAAGATGAATATTGACATCTACAGAAATATGTCTCTCAATTATTATAAGTACTCCCATAAATTTCACTTAGCTTTTTTGAAAATTTAAAGTCTGCTTAAATTATGAAAAATAAATTGGTTTTATGTAAATACTTCTGAAAAGAACCTTGATAATATTTTCTTGCCTTTTATGGATTATAATTTGAACAGGTTCTGTCCAATCTACAATTTATTCTAGATAATAATGGTGTGTTGTTATGCAAATATCGCTACTTTTTTATTGCTAAGAATGTGAATAGTTTGACTTACTATTCACTGCTACCTCTTGCAATCAGTTTTCTAGAAGGATACTAACATAATTACGTTTTTCTGTTTGGTTCTTGCTCAGGGCAACTAAAAACTTCTTGACTCAAGAAAGGATGTGTAGGTAAGCAATAATATTCAACCTTGAATGTTGACATCAATCTTAAACATCTATAAATACATTGCTAAAATAAATTCTGCTTTATTAATGCATTTTTTAAAGCCAAATTGCGCTGTTTTAAATGCAGTTGTTTTGAAAGCAGAACAGGTCTACAGTAGGTTAAACTCATGACTGGGCTTATCTTGCATATCTCAATGGCATGTGAACTGAACAATCTTTTTGAAAATTCCTCCTACTTCTTGCACTGCAGGCCAGAAAGGCATGTGGCTTAACAACCATGAATTCCTTTTTTCTTCCTAGAGATTTTGCATGCAAAACAATACAATGTCAGCTCAAATTTAACATATGAAATCTTTTTCTGTTAATCTTATTTCCCATTTCAAGATTGTACAATACAAACAAGCAGTGTCAAACAAACTGTGCAACTGAGAAGTCCTGTTCTCAAGGTCTGAATGAAAGCAGAATAAACCACCAGTCTTGTCTTAAAATTAAAGACATTTCTATTATTCAAAATGGTCATAATTTCTTTTTATTTATTTTGTTGGAGGACATATGCTTGGTGGATGAAATGCTCCATAATGGTGATGGGGGAACTACTATACTGCAGCAGACATATAGTCCATGCAGGCAATATGTTTCCTCTCCCTCCCAGTGACCACCATCAAACTACTCCAGAGGAAAGCATCAGATGCCCTGTAATCTGCAGATTTAAAAAAAAAAAACCAACCTGCCCCCAGGCAGGTATATCTTTAATCCCAGACAGACATGGTAGGTTTCATTTTGCCAAATTTTGACATGAGCAAGGTAGACATCTATATCTTGGTTCATCATCCAGATTTTCTTTCTAGTCAGAGGAGACAATCAGGCATTTCTAGAGTACAAGTCATCACATCTATTTTAAAGTATCCAGTTCTCTCTGTTAGAAGTGAATGAGATGGTATGATGGTATTATATATAGATATTTATACTATAGACATCCAAAGGTTGGTGAAATACAGTTTAACCTTGGAGGCCAGTTTAAACCCCAAAATAAGCAGTTATAATTTCCAAAACTCTCCCATTCATGATGGAAAATTAGTGAGCATTGCAAGCAATTTTGTATAATATGTTGGTACATTAACATCACTGCTAAAGCACATTAAAGGTTAATTTCAGTTTAACAATATGATCCTTGAAAAGCCTTCACTTATTACCTAGAGTACTGAGGAAATGGGTCAATGAGGTTGTTTATGGAGCAGAAGCTGACGCAAGCAGAAAGACACTCTTATCAGCACCTGAGTATAAAATAACCACCGACTGCAGCTCGTCCATACGTGATTCACTGCAGGAATTCAGCAGGTGATTGATAAGGGGAGTACACCAGAAATGTAAGCAGGCTGCATATAAAAAGAATGTAAACAATTCAGCATTCCTCCCTGCACTTACCACCATGGAAACGATAACAACCGTCTCTCTGTTGACATACTTTGCAGCTCAGCCTTGCCTCTCCTGTGCTGGCTACAGATCCTGTCCAAACCCAGTGTCCTTCCAGCCAGGAAAAAGAAACGTGTCTCCTATAGCCCCCTGGCACACCAGCGTAATGATAATACTGAACCTATTGGTCCTCCAGAAGCACTCACTAGGGGCAGAGCTGGTCAGCCACACAGGCCTAAATATCTACAGAATTTCTCATTCTTGCAGACAATCCCAACAACAGCTTAAAGCTCTCCGTTCCCTCCTAGGGTGTTAATGTAAGCAAATCAAAATGAGATGCCAAGGCAGACATGCAGAAGTAGCTCTTTATGGGCAGGTCCCTTAGTATCCTGCTGTCTGGATCCTCCTGCCAGCCTTGAGGAGATAGATAGAAAGGGATGACATACCAGGACAAACTTGCAGGGCTGCAGGTGGGAAGTGGAATCAATACTGCTGCCTGTTGAATAAAAACAGAATTTCAGTAGAGAGGATGCTAGAGAAGATAATTTCTGTAATAGCTTTATGGTATTATAAAGCTAATAGTGAGTAGGAATATGTTGAGGGGTGACTTCGGTCCTCCTTCCTTTTATACTGAAAAAATCGTAACTGTTAAATCTTCTATTTATGAGAGCAGATTGACAATTTTAAATTATTGCACATTCATTTGTTTTAGCACTTTGGAAGAAATCAAAACTCCAGTGATACTATCAGTGTATTCTTAAGAGTCAGATCTGCATTCCACATGCCTTTGTCTTCTATTACTGAGAACTACACTGACAAATTACCATACACGCTTAAAGCACGTGGACTCCTGAACCATTGTCATATCCTAAATTAATACTGCTGCTTTCATCCTGCTTATTTTGTAAAATGACCCTGTTGTTTCAATACAGTTGCTGTATATGAGATTCTTGTACGTTTATACCAGGCAAGGTCTGCATGCATCAGGCAATCATTTTATATGACCCTGTTCAGAAGAACAAGATCCTCCCAAACAGCCTTCCAAGTTGTTTTATACAGATTCCCCACATTCCTCTATTTATCAACAACCAGAGTTACTCAGCAAAGCATTTGACCATTTAAATCCTTTGACCAGTTTTTTCACAGAAGCTTGAATTTATTCATAATTCATGTTCATTATTCCTTCTGCATATGGCTTAGATATGCAAAGTCCAAAAAAGACTAAAAATGGTGCCTGGAGCAGACAACCCTTCTGTGTGTGTTTTCTCACTTTGGAAAAGTGTCGTGAGGTTCTTAAACCTGATCCTTCCTGCTTTTGTATGAGCAAAGAGAATATGATTCACACCGAAGTGAGAGAAAAAGGAGTTGTAGAATACATATTGCCAGAACCATGTGTTACTCACCCAGAAGTCCTAAACAAAAGTCAAGGCAGCAATAGGCGAGCTATAACTCGTATGCAATCTTTCACCGGGAAACACTTAAGTCTCAGAGGATTCAAAGGCAGATAATACGATGCCAAATTTTAAGAATTATTTCAGGGAAAATCTGGAGAAATGCTAATCTGTAATTCTTACAGCCATACCGCACAGATCAGGCAATCTGTAGTAAAGAATAAAATCAGCATGATATGTGTGATGTATTAGGGAAGAGCGAGCATGGATTTTCTATACGTTAATTATGCCTAAACAAACCTACTACAGCTCTTTGGTGAGGTCAGCAGTGATGTGTATAAGGGAGAGTTGGTTCATAAAATCTACTTGAATCTCCAAAATGCATTTGGAACTTTAACTTGCTGAAGTTTTTTTCTGGGTGAAAAGTAGATGGTCATTAGGAAGATGTTTACAAGATAAACACTTGGTCAAAAAATGGAAAACAAAAGGTATATAGTACATTGTCAATATTCCCAATGGAGTGAAATAATCAATAGCATACTTCAGTGATCTGTGCTATTAATTTATCCATAAGTTATCTGGAAAGGGGAACAGCTGAAGTTACAAAATCTGATGGGAAGCTGTTAAAGTCAAAGTTGTTCAAAGCTGCAAAAAATACATGCTAACTGTGTAGCAGCATTTCAGAAGAACCTAGACAAGTCCTGGTTGTACTGAATACCTGATAAAATAACATGGAAGATGAAGCTTAGTGCAGATAAATGTAAAGTAATATATCTAAGAGGAATGATCCTAATTTTAGGTATGCAGTAATGGTTTACCAGTACTACTCTAGAGTGAGTTTTAATACAAAATTCTGTGGAAATTGTTGACTCAGGGCTCAGTGCAGTCAAAAAGCAAAGAAAATGTTAAGCAGTGTTAGAAAAGAATAGAGAACAAACCAGAAAACAGCACTTTGATAGTATAATCTAATGTTCGTTTTTTATTTGCAAAATCAAGGAAAAAAGGTACTTCAACGTTTTCTTGAAAGGCTTTAAAAATAATAACAGTAATACTTCTGTGAAGCCATTTGAAAGGTCACTAACTCCTAAGGTGTTATGATGTGTTGATAGTCCTTGCTAATTAAAAAAAACTCCTACACACTGGGGCTGCTTTTTAGAAACACTTGTTTCCAGTCTTTGAGAAAATGAGTTTTGCAACTAATGGCAAATTCTCAAGCTGGTCCCCAATTATACACAAATGGAAATTCAGTTTTTTCTCTTCATTTGTTTTTTTGTGTGTTTTTTTTTTCCCTTCCCCCTCCCCTACTTTTTCCTTCCTGGATGCAACACAGTAGGAGAAGCAGCAACTGGAGGTGTTGAAACCAGACCACTACAAAACAATTGCAACTGCATTAGCACCAGAAATGCTTTAAGACCAATTAATGGGGAAATTCACTAAAAGCTCCATTATCTCTTTAAAAGAGCTTTACACGCTTATGTCATGCAGCTCATAAATAACAGTGATCTAAAAGGAAATCCCTTTGTAAATTGTTCTTCAGACTTTGTAAGAGTAGGTGCCAGTCATGAAGCTATTGAAACATAAGTTTATGTTCAGAATAAAAGCACCACAGAATGAGTCATGATCTCATTTTGGAAATTACTGTGGGTGGAACTGGAAGGCTTTGGCCAGACTGGTTATGTTACAGACACACAAGGGAACTGAGGAGATCTGAGTTAAACAAGAGGGTGTCAGCCATGGTTTATTGGTGATTTAAAGATTGTGTTAAAGTAGACACATTGGACAAAAAGCAAAAAGGAGATCATAATTACATATAAAGCCATATAGGTAAATGACGAAAACTAGAAGGAATGCAAACAGACTAATGATCCATTCTTACTTTAGTAGCAGTCAGTCAAGAAAATATGTAACGCAACAAATTGACTGGGTTACTGTCCTGGTTTCGGCAGGGATAGAGTTAATTTCCTTCCTAGTAGCTGGTACAGTGCTGTGTTTTGGATTTAGGACCAGAACAATGTTGATAACGCACCGATGTTTTAGTTGTTGCTAGGTAGTGCTTACACTA
>NW_008795194.1:7645486-7684301 GCF_000699145.1 Aptenodytes forsteri
TATTATTATTATTATTATTATCATCATCATCATCATCATCATCATCATTTTATTTCAATTATTAAACTGTTTTTATCTCAACCCATGAGTTTTTCTCACTTGTGCTCTTCCAGTTCTCTCCCCCATCCCACTGGGGGGTGAGGGGAGTGAGCGAGCGGCTGCGTGGTGCTCAGTTGCCGACTGAGGTTAAACCACGACAGTTACACATCAAGAAGCAGGAAGCCAGCCTGGTAAAACTGTACCCACAGAGTGACTGATGTGGCATCATTGCATGAATGAGTAAGCGTCTGAGGGGTCAGGTTTCTCCAGAAAACAGGCTTCATTGATTGTGTTGGCATTTGGTGTCAAGCTTAATTGCCTTATTGTATATGTTTATGGTTAAGAGTTATAATTTCAATAAGGCCCAAACTGACTCTCGTTGTGTCTGAGATAGTTAGGGGGAACTGGAGTGAAATTTGTGTTGTGTTTTGTTTGTCTGGTATTTTGTCTCAGTATAATCTTAAACAGTCATATACAGTCTTTGTGAACTGCTATCTGGTGATATCTTAATTGCTATTAACTATCAAGAAGGTATAACAAGAGCTAACCTGAGGAAACAATTCATGATTGATCTTATTTAATACAATTTCTCACAGTGCCCATGCCAGCTAGACAAGAAACCTTACCAAGAACAGCTGCAGAATAATCAGATGCAGCAAACCTTATCAGGAATATGTTAACATGTTGTGATGGGGAACGGCAACGTCTTTTTTTTCCCACCTTCCTAATGTGAAATTATAATTTGGATTTTCTGTAGGTGTTAGAGCATTCTAAAAGATCACGATTCAGATGCTAGAGAACGAGACACAGGACCTTTCTCACCACTGCTCCCCTGTATCAGGGAAATATACATATCCTGTGTGCATATGCTAGATATAAATGTAGATATTTAGGAGGTGCTTTCACTGCAATGTGGGTTATATGTGGTAATCAATCTGGCTTCAGTGACCGAGAATTACACCCTAGCTGTGTTTTCACTTCCTGCTCTTTGGGATTGCTCCTAGAGAGGAAAACAAAGCAATCATTTTCCCTAAGGAAAGAAAATGGACAAAAAAAAAATGCTGAAATTGTATAACTTCAACAGTGTGGTTACTGTCCCCGGCTTTGCAGTGGTTCTCTTTTAGCCTTTGGGTGTCAGGCTTTCATTTCATACTACCAAATACTTCCTGAATTCCTGGGTTTTTATTTCTTCTGCATCTGTTAACATTTCGCTTCTGTCCTTTTTTTTTTTTTCCATTTTGCTGCCCTTACCTCTCTGTGTCATGCTCTAGAAAGTGTGTTGAAGTTGAATTTACACTGAAGAAATCCCAACAGGAATATCGGGTAGCAGCATCACTTTCATCTCACTGCTCCTTCAACAGACAACCCCAACTCTGTTTTGCTAATTTTGACAGAGAAAGTGTTTCAAATAGAATCGCTGAAAGGCATCTGGTCTCATTTTGGTCAGTGCCTTCTTGGATGATACCATGGGAAGATACTGTGTTTGTCTTATAGAAATTGATGAGACAACTTTCTCTGCAGAGGAAGAAACAAATGAGCAGAAAACCTTTAATGTTTATCATAATACTCTTTCTTCTTTATGTTAGTAGGCACCATTAACACCAGAAAGTCTTTGAAGAAGCATTCTCTTAATGCATGTCATCTTGTTCACAACATGCAGAGCAGTAACAGTAAAGCTGGTGATGATAATCATGTACAACCTCTGTCAAGTTGACATAGACCTACAGAACCTGAGGGAACATCAGCTATAAGTGTATCTGCAGATGGCTTTTTCTAATAGAAAGCTTTTCATCTTAAATGCAGGCTTGAAATTTCAGCAAGTTTGGCATAGTACAGACTACTGTCAAAGAACATATAACACAAAATTAAATCCTTACAAGTACTTTTTGATGGAAGGAAACATTTTATGCATAAATGTATATGTAATCATTAAATAAATAATTAAAAATGTCTGTAATAAATTAGCTGCTGGATAGTGTTCATTCATTATCATTGCACTCTGTCTCAACATTTTATTTTTTACTACTTTAAATTATAAGAGTAACAACTAATGTGGTTAAATTGCAAGATTATTTTTAACATAACATTCCATAACAAAATTGTTACCAACTTCTGATTTCTGATAGAATCTGTACTAGGTCTGGCAACTTTGCACTGTATCTTGTTTCTTTAGCGAAGAGCTAATGATCTGAAAAATATGATGTAATGGGAAGCAAAACTATTCACAAATTTGTACTAAAACACTGATAATAAAGTTCCAAGCATAACAGGGAGCACGTGGTTGCCTAAACACCAGAGCAATACAGGATTAGGGGACTTGGCTTCTGTTCCTTTTGCTAGAAAGGATTCAAATCCTTATGACTCCTGAGAGATGTATGAAGCTTTGTACTTGAGATAGGTGCCTTCTTCCATCGCTTCTGTTATTCTATTCCATTTTACATTTCATAATAAAATATTCATCAAAGCATTAAAGTTGCTATATAGCTGATAATTAGGACAGTAATCTGAATCCTAGTTCCTGCGCCAACTGGTATTTCAGTATGAAGGCATCCATCAGCTTGGATTCAAATCCCCATTTTAAATCAGGTGGTCTCCTAAACTACTAAACCATAGAGAACAGTCTGTTTTGGCTCAATGAATATTTCATGATGTCCCAAGTGAAGAGATGGAGAGCAGCATTCTCTGAGAAGCTGGAAATTATCATGGTCACTGCAAAGCCAGGGTGACCGTTGTGAAGCTTTCAGAGTTTCCAGGCTCCTAAATCCACAGGAGCCCATCTGTTGACCTGTGAATTTGAAAATCCTGGAAACCTTCAGGCAAGTTGTAAAGGAGACAGACTCCAAGGGTCTTTGTCCTCTCACCTGTTCATTTATTCATTAATCAGGTGCTAAAGAACACAGCAGGTACCCTGGCATGTGATTAGAGGGTTTTGAAACACTTTTGGCACGAGCAGATCCATCAAAACCCTATCTGTCTTCTAGTGCAATTTCACTGTGATCTCTGAAAAATAATTTGCTTTCACTGATTCAGCATTCTTTAACAGAAAAAGCAAAACTGTTCATATTTTCCAAACAGCTAAATGTTTACTTTGCAGGCTTAATTCATTACACATAGTGTAGCCAGACAGTTGAATGACATGCACTGAAGGAGAGCTCTCTATAGAGGAACATGACAGACTGTGTCACTGGCTTCTAATACATGTGTGCTTTGGTGAAGATCATGTTTCTGATATTTGCGTAAACTAGGATGCCAGGGTCTTATTGCTTTGAGTGGGAGGATGAGATGATCCGATCAGTGTGCCAAGTTCCTGTAACTCATCACCTTCCATTCTCTGTAAGTGGCATTCCCCTAATGTGGCTGCCAAAAACTGGTTTCTATTTCGCAGTCCCAAGGATGGTGTAAAATCTCACTTACTTATTACCTGCTTGTTAGGCTAACTGTTGCAAAACCTGTTTCTGATTTGCACTTGATTTGAACTGGTGTTCAGCTACTAATAAACTCTCTCACTCTCTTGCTCTTTTCTTATTCCGGCCCCCCACCCCCACCCTGGCCCTTTCCCCACCCCCCCTTGGGCATACTTCCAAGCAAAAATTGGGTCCCCAGCCACATACAATAGGCAGTGCCAGCTCTGTTTCATTTTTCTTTCAGATGGATTGAAATACAAGACATAGAATGGGCACTGTCTGGAGTCAAACTTGCTCGAAAAGGTATGTTAGTATATTAGACTGCATTTTTTCTGTGATATTGGCACTTAGAGTCATGTAATGTTCACACATAAAACTTCAGAAACTTTGGAAAAATCAACATCTATTGCAAGTTGTGCCTGGAACAAGCAGGTGTAATCCTGGGAAGATAAATATAATCCAGTTGCTAGCACCGATTTCTTTAGCATTTTATCAAACTCCCTGTTGTAGCAACGGTCTTATGCTGTTTTTTCCATTCTGCTTAACCAGCAGATGACTCAGTCTACAGACCAAGATAATGTAGTACAATTATAGCATTCAAAATGGTTTATGTGTGACTACTCAAAGCTTGTCTTCACTCTGTTTATTGGCTACCAGCACACTAAGCTAAATGCAAGTTAACAAATTCCTAAAAATGCTCCAGGGATGAATCATCCCTTTCAAAAGGGTTCTGGAGAGTGTTTACCACTGTGATGGTAAGTCACGGGGTAGCAGGGAAGCCAATTTCTGTTACAGAAAGAGACAAGCTTGAGTCAGCCAAATGCTATGTTACAGATTCTGAATGCTTTGCCTGGAAGATGACTATTATGAGTTAGTGTCCTCAAACCTGGGCAGATAAAGGAGACCATTAAAGCAAAATTTTCCCAAAGTATCCACTTATCTTGCAAGCCAGATTTTTGTTGCTTTCCTTAGGAATTCAGGAATTAAGATTTTCTAATTTTTAGAAGAGTTACTCCCAAATCCTAAGTGACTCATCGCTTTCAGAAAAACCTGAGGAGTCTGTTCATTTGGAATTTCGATGCTTGACTTTCAACACTGGTATTTGAAAATTTGTGTTCAAATTCACAGCATAGATGTGTGCTTGAACATTCTCTGCTACCTACAGAGCAGACTGAAGTATTTTTTGAAAGGAGGAGATTCAAGTGCTGTATCTGTTCCTTCAAAAACTTTCTGTTTGATAGATCCAGAGTTACAGAAAAAATGTTATTACATAATGGTTAATGAATAATAAAAATAATAATAATAACAACAACAATAAAATCTAGATGAAATTAACATTGACATTTCAACCTCTGTTGAAATGTAATAAACATTTCACCTAATAAACACCTAATAAACCATAATAGATTTATTCATCTCTCCAGAAGTACTTAAGTTCAGCCCTAGTATTATTACTTTCCACTCTGATTTAATCTGATTGAACATCATTTACTGTAAATTAAAGACTGAAGAAATGGCCAAAAGCTTCATTTATGGAGATCTTTCTGTTTGCTAAATGATTGTTCCACATTTACAGTTTGATCTCTGGCAAATGGCATAGGCAGGCATGCTCCGGTATGATTTAAGGAGTTACCTCCAGTCATACTCAGCAGTGCTCTTCTGATGGAAGTTGCCATCCCCACACATCTGAGATACTATAAGTGGCCATATGGCTGCATCAAGGCCTCACTTCCATCACATTTTGGGCACCCTGCTCACCCATCTAATTAACACAGATGGCTTGTGCTCATTAGATGTATTTAGTAGCACCTTTAGATAACTCAGACTTTAGGCTGGAAGAATAAAGTCCTGAAGGTATCACTCAATTAACAGATTATCAATTGCAGATAAATATTTTGAAAAATTAACTTAAAAACATGGCAGGTCTTCCATATTTTAATCTTGACCAGTTGCAAAATATGGCTATACTCTTCAGATAAATGTGGAAAGACCAGGATAAAAATACTTTTTAGAAATCCTGAATTAAACAATTGAATATATAGGAGGCATCTCACAGACCAGTCCTGACACACCCCCTCTGTTCATGCTTTGCCTGCTATCTGATAAGCAACAAAGGGAAAGAAAGGCAGACATTTGCCTTGGCAAATTTGAATAAGGTTTGTGACCAATTAGATAAAATAAACAGAATTTTAAAAACAGCATTTTGAAAATAGGGGCAGTGTGAATGAGATTATACTCTGCCATCTTCTTCACTGCCATCATTCATTGCAACCAAACAAGTTTAAAATTCCTCACAGGTGACCAGTGAGATGTGTCACATGAAAGGACATGGATTGACATCTTCACCTTTACAGACCAGATATCCTGGATCCTCCACATGGAAACTACTGACTGCTCAGAGAAGGTTACTTAATTTTATTTCACTGTGAAAAAGTTCAGTAAATCCTTACTTCTGAATTAAAAAAAATCTTCATAATTGTATGCTTGCAATTTAATCACACTCTGTTTGTTCCTTGACTCCTCCCTCTCACAGTTATGCTTTAATAAGCAGGCTGACGTTTGCATTGAGATTGTGTTATAAATCTTTAAGAAAGTAGCCTATGAAAATTCTCACTTGTGCTCACACATCTCTCGTCAGAAGGAAAAGTGTTACCTAAGATATGCTGCAGCCATGTTTGTAGATGCAGATCTGGGGAATTGCCTGCTGGAAAGCATTTCCGTGAAGAGTAAATGAGGATATCTTTAGATAATCGCCTATGTTTGTGACTTTCAAACATGCACCAGAAATGTTTGTGATAGTAAAACCTCCCACTTGATCCTTGTGGAGATTTGGAGGAAAGGCTGCTGCTCTGAAGTGGTGTGTTATGTCACTGTGGATGCCCAGTGAAAGTCCATTGCAAAACCTTTGCTTTTAGGTTGATGTGAACTGAAAGCTCTTAGCTCCTGCACTTTGTTAGATGATTCATTTGCTGTCCTTCCAAAACAGTACTTTGAAAGAGGTTCTGTATAGCAGCTTCACAAAGTGAGATGCAAAATAAATGAGCCTTCAGACAGGATGCTACTTAACAGCCTTCTGGGAGCTGTTTATCAAAGCCCACTCTGACTCACACCCACCCTCACCACCATCACTGGTTGTAGGGATGGCTCTGAACACTCACTGGAACTATTGGACAGTTGCAAACTTACCAAATAGTCCAAACGCATGAGGGGCAAGGACATAAGTATTTGAAAACTTTGTACTTCAGAGTTTTTCCTCTCACTTTTTTACAACAAGACAAAGGCAGCTGGCAGGCCAAGAAGATCTCTCACGGGCTTTAGAACCAGAGAAACCTGTAATGTCCCATGTCGTCAGAAATTTGGCAGGGCCCAAACTGAGAGGACTACGTGTTTATGTGGTAAACTCATAAGAAGAGAAATAGGTATTAATGAAAAGTTGGTAATGAGAAATGGATATTAATGAGCGCTTGGGCAAGAAGACCACTCAAAAGCTGGTTTGGCCTAGGAAAAAAATTCCTGATGACTTCCACTTGCCGCTCAGTCCTAATTCAAATTCTGCTAAAGAGAGAAAAACAGGTATTGATGTCAATAAAAACGTGGAGCAAAAGTACTACATATGCCTAAGTGAGCATCTGCACAAGCACAAGTGCCCACAAGCCCACCTTCAGATTATGACTTATATATTCCTACCGCACAACTGGGAGAAATTTACGCACTACTATTTATGTCCACTTGATCTTGTAAGATGGTATGTAAGAATAGAACAACTGCAGAATGGTCTTACAAACGCCTCTAACTAGGGTTAAGATTTATTGAGATAGCAAATTCACAGTTTTACACTAATTTTGCTTTCTGGCTTTTCTTCTTTCTCACAAGTGATTGATACTATTAGAATAGTATCCAAACAATAGCAAAAAATATATTCTGGAATAAAATTATACACATAGAAAGAGCTAGTCCCTCAGAAAAGTGCTTGAAGAAGTCCAAGCCCAAATAATTGTCTTAAGTTTGTACGGTTTTCTCAATTGCATATGCATTTTCTATAATTAGAGCTGCATGAATAACAGTTTTTTCTGTTTGCTGGCAGCTCTAAAAACAGACCCAGTCAATGAATGTACAGGCATCAAAGGACATTCAGTATTGGTTAAAATGAAAATACTTTGTTGTAAAAAACTTTTGAAATTAATTTTTTTCCTTTTTTTCTGAATTTTTAACAAGAAAGGTTGGCAAAGATATGAATTTATGAAGTATTTCAGTACAGGTGTACATATATTTTTCACATGTAAAATTCTGCCTGGAAAGGCTTGTACAAATCACAAATTAGGAAGTTACAACTTGTTTAGCCAATGCATACAAAATGTCAGAATTCAGTTGTGTACCAATGTCACCAATACCTTGTATATGACACATATGTGTCTTTTTTTTCCTATTTATTTTCAATATTTTTACTTCATTTTCTTATTTTCATTCTTCTGTTCAGCTTCTGCCCATACACAGCTTATTTGACTTTGGATGCACATGTGTTAACAGTGAAATCAGATCATTCATACATTCAAAATCAAAGGAAAAAACCAGTCTTCTGTGCCTAAGTATTTCTGGGTTTGGTATGACTGGCACTATTATAGTCTAGACTGGTTTATGTTTTTGATACTCTTCAAGAATTAGCCACCTTGTTGACCTCCTAGGACTGGGAATAGATAAGCAAACAAATGGAAGAGAGAACCTTGCTCGGACTGTTAGTCTAAGGAAACATGACAAGGAAATCACTAGGGTAGGCTCATACATATGCACTGTCAAGGTGCCATCCTGACAAAGTGTCTTTTTTCACTACAGTAACACGTTTTATACTGTCAGCAGGTTTTAGAAGTGAAATACATGTATTTCATTGTTAGAATTAAAAGGAAAGCTTTAAAATCCTTCTCCACAACCTTTTTTCAACAAGGTATTAAGTAAAAATGCTGTTAACGCAAAAAGAGGAAACATGCAGGGAAAGGTCAGTGTGATAGGTTTAAAGAAGCGCTGCTGATGACTCATTAAAGCTAACTGCAATGATGATTTTAAAGAGAGTCTTTGCTTCCACTGATATCCTGCAGTCTCTCCAGCAAGGATCAAAAGCACTGGGGTCTTGACAGGAGATAAACAAATGCATAAAGTTCACAAGTGCTTAAATTCATCCTTCTTCCTTGAAACATACAATTACATCCCCTTAATTAAAAATGCCTTGTTGTATTGCTCTGTGGGCAATAGGAGTGTGAATTAGGAGTGTGCTAGAGGCTTGGTTTCAGATGATGATGATGACAGCAAGGGGATCTGGTTCAGGCTCCCTGGGACTGTGGTTTCTGGTGGCCATGGAGGTCTGACCGCTGGCATTGGGTTTAATGGAAACATTTGATACATGCCTGCCTATACTGCTCAGAAGTAAATAAAAATTCGGTCTCTTGCAAGTGTTTCATATGTGGCAGTATCTTGACTTTGATTACACTGGAAATGTAATATGCATATCCTTTTCTACAGAAAGGAGGAAAAAATCAGGTTGCTGCATCCAACACCTGTGTACTGATGGGTACTGATGGGTACTGATACACCGATATACTGATGGTGACTGGGGATACAATACTTGTGGTATAGATATGCTACAGTTTAAGGTGGCTCTGCCATCATCCCTCTGCACATTGAGAAGCATATAAGGAGAAAATAAATCCTAAACTGACCAAAGAAACACAAATTTTAACACAGAGAATTTGCATGTTCTGTATTTTGGATGAGGAAGGGAAAACCAGCCCACAACGGTTTTCCGCCCACCTGGAGCCACTAGCTGTGTTTCCTTCATGTGCTGCAGGAACATTTTGTCAGATATCCCAAAACTCCACTGTGAGCTAGTAACAAGTCTGTGTACATAAAGGAAGAAAAAGGAAGGGGAGGAGGGAACAGGGAAATGGAGAGAAAGCGTGAACATCTCAGAAGATGGAGAAATATTGCAGAAACTTGCCTGTCTCTGTTAAACCAAACAAAATAGTTCAAAGAAACAAAACTTCTGTCTGATAACTTGTGATTTTTAATTGTTTGATAGGGAAGATATTCCTGGAGGAATTTCTAACTTCAGGAGTAATTACCAGCAATGTTTTGACTGCTGATGCCTTTGGGCAGCAATTTGCTTCTGTTTCGTTTTTAGGTACTGTCATGTCAATCAGATCTGTGGTTGTATTCACAGGCAATTGTATCACCTAACCCAAGGGAAATACATGCTAAAAGGCACGTCCTCCCATCCATGTTTAAGGCAGAGTCATTTCATCCAGCTGCTCTTTTAAGGACAGAAGACAGAAAGTGTTAATCAGAGAGATGAGAGATTCATTCAGTATGAAGATGATAGGGAACAAATTTCTCCTCTTTTCCTTCGCACAGTTTTATTTACAAACACTGATAGTTCTGTAATTGTTATTTATCATATTTCTTTGCACAACATTAATGAATCAGCATAAAACATTTATTTGTGAAGTTCAGCACAATCTCTCGCCTTCCCTCCTTCCTTCTATGCAACCATTCTGCAGTTCATCAAAACTAACTGCAATTTCCACATTTGTTCACAGATATCTATCCAAAAAAAGTTTAGGTAGATATAAAATCTGTATGTTGGGATTTTGCAGGAGGTGGTTGGAAAATTCTCTTTTGTTTGTTTGTTTGTTTTTTCTTTTACCAGCTTTGTGTAGTCAGTCTGGCTTCATGTGTATAATGATCATAACTAAAACTTGTTATTTTTACTAGACCTTAAGGGCATATAGTATGTTTTGATTTATTGACTGATTATATCTTTTAGAATTAGTATTGAAAATATGGATTTAAAAAGGATTTTCTATGGAAATTCTATATATTGATTTAAAATATTTGACAATGTTCCTAAAATTAACAATCTTTCTGTCCTTAAGTGATATACCGTCCATTGCTGCTGTTTCTAACACCTCGTGGTCCCACTTACTAGAATATGGAAATGTAATTTTCCCCTTTCAGTGGCAGGCTGCTGAGCTATGGGGAGATAAAAGACCAAACCAGGTCACTGACACACTTTACTCAGTAGTTTCAACTGCAAGATAGAGAAGTACATCTCACCCTTGGAAAAAGCCTCCATCCTGCCCACATCCTGCCTCCACATCAAGCCAGATTTTTTTCCTGTGGGAAGGAAGAGCCACAGAGGCAGGAGCATCTCCGCAGCACATAGCACACTTCAGGTGTTGCCACGGGAAGTCTGTAGCAAAGACAGCACATAGCACACTTTAGGTGTTGCCACGGGAAGTCTGTAGCAAAGAAGGACTTTTCCTGTGTCCAAACAGACTGATCCATTCTTCTTGTTAGGAGAACTGCAAAACACTAGTACATGGAAAGATGAATGCAGGCAAAAATATCTAAAAGCTACTTCAAAAGGCTACTGTATGTTACCAACTGTAATCACTGTGATTATTATATCTTAGAACTGTATTAGCAGCTAGAGACCCCAGTTCCATGTTTCAGAAATTGTTCAGACATACAGTGAGTGAACCCATCCCAGCTCTGAAGTGTTCAGCTACCAGCAGAGAAGTAAAATATTTTCCAGTGTGTTGCAACAGATAACGTGCTAGATTGTACTTCTATGACCAGACAACCTTGCAATGTTTGGCAAGTGACTTTATCACCTTGTACCTGTTTCCTATTCACAGATTTGGGGTATGACTATGTCATTCCATGTTGCAGTGTTTTCAGATCTGCAGGTGCAAGGAGCTATTAAATAAAAAATAATAATAAAAGGAAATTAGGAAACAGTGCTGGCAAATAAGGCAGCGTTAAAGAAAACGTGTAATGAATCTGGAAATATAAAAGGTCTAGCTGTTCCCTTGCCATGCTTTAATTTTTTTTTTTTTTAAATATGAGAACTGTAAAGTAAAATCTTATATAATCTACCAAATGAATCATCCATGGGAAAGAGAGCTCTGGAACACTGCAGGAAAAAAAAGTCAGTAAAAGTGAAATTGGGAAGGTAGACAAATAGTAAAATTTTCAAATCCTAACTGCCTTATTCCCCAGAAAGAATATGACCCTTTTTTTTTTTAAGCCTTTTTCTGGACATTTTCTAGCTTTTCTTCATTCTATGCTACAGATCTGATTCCTGAAAGTCACCCAAATAAAACTTTTATTTATACTGGACTTGAACTCCTTCCTTATTCTGCCAGAAACCTTCAGGTTGAAAAAATCTGAGAAAGTAAGAGATTAAAGATAATATTAGCTTGTTCCAACTTCAGTGACTGAAATAAAACCATAGCTTTTTATGTAATGAAATCAGAATGTTATAAAACTATTGGTTATTTTTGAAGATCCCTACTCTCCTTATCCTTTAAAGAACAGTGAAAATATCTTCTTTACAAGTAGAGAAGGCAGGAAAGCTGCAATTTTCTACGTATTCTTAATTTCACCGACAGGTCTGGAAGGAAACCTGAAAATTAATGGAAAAACAGAACAGTCACACACTGGGTATTGACTCATGTGGGAGCACACAGAGTAATCAAGGCGCATTAAGGGAATATTAATCTGTGCTTAGTTTGCGATGACTGATAGCATTGCAGTCATTGGATTTTTTCAGCAAATAGGACAAGATCTAAAACCTGCAAACTTCACTCCTGCATCTACGTAACAGCTCAGCCCGGGTCTGAGGTCTTGCTATGTGCTGCAGGGAAGGCAGAGCAGAGGTCCTGGCCTGGGACATGCATTGCACCAGACAACTGACCATACTAGCTTGGACTGAAGACTATGCTTCAGCATTAGCACAACTTTGCACAAATTAATAACTCTCCAGGGGGTTTTGCAGGTTTGTTCAGACTGCTACACTGTGTGTGACACTGTCATGGTCCTTGTGTGTGACTCTGTCATGCTGCTTCTCAACTACAGTTCGGAGACATCACCCAGTGAAAGTGCAGAATGCAGTTTGCCCATCTCTGGTTGCCACTCAACATTGTCGCTTGCTGATCGGCTGTGTCTGGATCACTACAGCATACAGTGATGGAGACTTTACACTCAGCAGATCACTCTTCCAGTTACAGTGCTGCAGCCCAGATCCTATCACAAGGCCTGAGACAAGAATGAAGAGACTCCAGAAAAAGATCTTTTACTAGCATAAAATCCATCCTGTGTTAGCACAATTATTTTCTGTGCCAGGGCAGACTTAGCCAGTAGCAGTTAAGGAATATCTGCAGTGTGCTCCACTATACAGAGTAAATACAGCCCCCGTGGCTCTCATCCTCCCTCTGTTCCTTCTATTTATGAAGGCTGAAACAACAGGTTCAGCAATTGTATGGAGAGATTAAAAATGGGGTGACAATAATCCTGTTAAAGTGCAGCCAGCCATGCTATACTTTTGTAAGTAGAAAGGCAAATAACACTGTCATGCCGTAGATTCCCACTGATAGGCAGGGTGAGGTAGAAGCACTTCTGCAGGAGGGTTATGTGGAAGTCGCTACTCCAGTTTAAAGCAACACCATGGGCATAGAGACTTTCCATCTTTGTCTAAATAGACTTCAGTGCAGATCAACTTGCAGCATCAAAATCTTAGTGAATAAATCTCTGGATAAAAACCACTTTATATACTTGAATATAAATATTACTTAAATATAGCAAGCTTAGTGCAATAAATTAATTTTTCTCAGAGGATTTCAGGTTACTGTTCCAAATTGAATGGATTCAGTCTCACCACACTCTGTGAGCATCATGATTCCCCTTGCACAGATGGAGAAATCGACAGTGAGACAAAATGAATTATTTGTTTCAGATCATGCAGAATTTTATAACAAAGTTGTGATTATTTGGTTTTATGATTCTACAGCAAAACCATATAACAGCCAACTGCTGCCCCTTGAGTTGCTCTGTCATTCTTTGAGTCATTTGCATTTTCAGTCTGTTTAAACATATATTGAACTGTACTGCCCACCTACAAATCAAATCCATAGCATTGAAATGGACTATATTAATGTTTAATACAACTCCATAGACTACTCTGACTTTACACCAAGGATAAGTTGATGCACCTCTTGGCCCCCAGTGAGTTTGACTTTTTATGGGAAAAGCAATACACTGTGTTTGTTCCCTGTCCCCAAGAATAACACTTTCCATCGTTACTCTCCTTAAACAGCCAGAAGGTAGATCTGTACTTTTCTGTTCTCTCTTGTATAACCTCACCTTTTAAAAACTGTGACAGTAGATCTCTGACTAGTTTAAACGTTTCTCAATTACATTGTGAAGTTGAGCAGCTCATTCATAGCTATTCATATCCTTCTGTATTTCTTCATCATTCATCATTTAAAAGGCTGTTTCTGAGTTAATCCTCTGTGTTCTTTTGTTTCCAGTTGTGAATATTCATTTGGCTTAGGAAAGAGACAAATATGGATTATCCTTTAAACGGTTCCTCAAGGTTAAATTGGTTGTGAAAATAAAGGATTCCAAAAACCAACCAAACAAAAAAAAATGCTATGCCAAACTCTGGCCTGCACAAACTTGTCTCTTGGCAGTACTATAAATACAAAGCACTGTCCCAGGGAGATTATGAAGATTTTATAATGTGGTAGTCCCTCTTCCTCTGCTACGCTTTTTCATAAGGAACCAAGAGCCTTTTTTCTTCTGAGATGAGAAAAACTACAACTAACAATGTTGACTGTGGACTGATCACAATAGGAGTTCCTAGTTAATATCCCACCAAGGTGAGAAAAAGCAGTTTACACTTTCCAAAACTACTTTGTCTTCAGAAAAAGGCTGTCCTCAAAATAGAATGACCTCAACTGTAGCAATTCACACCCAGCTCAGCCTCTGAAGGCCACGTTAACAAATCAGAGAGTCTAAAATGAATGGTTTTCATTTCTTGTTGTTGTGAATAACTTCTGAAAGAATTCAGCAAGTCTCAAGTTTGATATATCACTGCCAAATGGCAGACATCCTTTCTCTGAAGATTTTTTTTCATACATATGTATCTTTACTGTATAGAAAAGAGACTTAAAACCCAGAGGTTGCGGAGTTCTCCTTCCACCGTGGGAGACAGTTTCTTTTTATGAACAAGTCATTTAAGACTAGATTCTTGCTAAAGCTTCAGGTGGAACCAAGAAGGAAAAGTCCTGCCTTTATATCTCCTCAGGGCTTCTGCTTTAATATTCCTTTAGGTGATAGCAGTGAAGTTTCAATGTGCCACTATATCAGTTCCTGTTCATGTGGCATGTAGATAAAGTTTAGACAAGGCCATCAACAGTTACATGCTAAATACATTAGGCATAGAGATGGAAGGCGAGAAATTGCTCAGCTCTGGGTACAGTGCCCATTCTCTGAGACCATACTTGATGAAGCATTATAAAACATACTGTAAGGGAGAGTTTTGCTTCAGGGCCGGTCTTTTGCTTACTGTGTCTTTTTATTAAGTAGGGAGAGATGGAACATTACTTTTCACACAGAAGTTAGAGTGAAAAAGATCAAGAAGTCTTTCATCTAATGCTTTTTTCTGTTGGGTTTTTTAATTCATCGTCTATTTTTTGTGGCACTCGATTTTCCTGAACACATGAAGGAAAAGAACACTCAGGCAGTATCAAAGTCACCGGCTTTTTCTTATCTTTCTGCTTTTCATTCGGCTTTCTCTGGCTTTAATCCCTGGGTAGGGAGGGAGAAGCTGTGCACGAACATTGGCAGGAATAAAGAATGGAGGCAAATCTTACCTTTGCCTATCCCTGTGAAGATTGTTGACAAAGTCTATTTCCAAGAATCCTATGTAGTCCGTTTTCTTGAAAGGATACATTATTCATATCCTACTAGTCTTGTGCTATGTGCTGTTGGACACTGAAGAGGGCTTTTTTATGGCTCAGTGAGGAAAGTTTATAACTTTTAAGGCATTTTGCTAGTTGACTCTCCCTTCTCCATCCCCCTCCCTGCCTCTTCCACTTGGAAGTGTTACTTTTTCTGTCCAGTTGATGTAGCTCTATGAAATAAATGACTGCAGACATATCTGAAAGTGTACCAAAGTGAGACCAGAGGAGATGGGGGAGATTTACTTCAACAGGGCTGTACCAGATCTGAATTGAAATGCCAGTGGAGAGACACCCATAGACACCAGTTCCTTAATGCAAGTCGGGTAAAAGGTGCTAGGCTGAGAAATACTAAGGACAAATTGGAATCACTGGAAAATAACAGCCAATTTTTTTTTCCAAGGACCTGAATCCTTAATTCATTTAGGCTCTTAAGTACTCCTGACATGAAGGTAAATAATTAGACATATACAGAGAAATGCTAAGAGGTTTTTAATCTGGTCCTGTGTTCCAGGTTTTGGCCACGTGCATCTCACTGTTTGTATAAGCTTCTCTGAAACCACATTAAGGATAGGGAGTTCTACAGCCTGCAGTAATCCTAGGAACAGTGGCCTAATAAACCCTGGTTTTAGTTAGGTTTGCTAACCACTAGGCTATGGAATCACATTTTCTTTTGCTATGGATTACCAACACCATTGATAAGAGAAGGGCTTTTTATTTTATATATACATAAAATTACATATATATTTTATATAGATATATTTATGTATATATAATGATTGTTTCCTATTTTTTAAAATTCATGATCCTTTTCTAATTTTACATTTTTTATGTACTTGAGATAAAGTTACAGTGGAAGATAAAATTAAAACCTGCAACTGAGTATTGAAGTCAATAAAAGCTAAATAAGTACTCTGATACTCAGTTCTTCAGTCATTCTTGCACAGTACTCTGTTCCCTGTTTATTTTTGCTGATCTCTTCAAAGCCTGATCCTCTCCCTCTTGTTGCTAGCAACAGTGTAGTAATGCCACCTGTGTGGGCTATTTAAGATAGCAGGTCTTTGTGTATGATTTCTATCATGCACAACACCAACCCTGTGGAAACCCTTTCACACCATTAGAAGAGGGCCATCCCAGACGAGACAAATGGGACAAATATGAAGGTGATCCATTATTCAGCAGATGCTGTTCTTTAACACCGTGGGCAAAAAGTTCAGCAAATACTTGCTAGTGCTTCAACTACACTATTATTCCTTTAGGGTCTTTAGGACTTCCCTGTCTCTTTCTGTGGGAGAATATCACACCAGTCTCAACCAGGACAGAAGCCTGAAGTTCATTGTGGCTTGGGTGCTTCAGCAATGAATGAAATCAATGCATGGGGTGATGCCTACCTTTTAGCCAGAATGCGCTCAGAGGCAAAGAGTCCCCTGAGTTGGAGGCTGTCACTTCTGAGCTGGTCACTTCAACGCTAATTCAGGTAAACTATGCAAATCACAGCTACTTCTGAGATCAAGTGAAAAACATGTAAATTCACCTATAGATACATATATATATGTATTCACTCCATCTATACAAAGTAAACTGTTAGAAAAAATCACTGTACCTCAGAGAATCAGAGACCATATCTACTCATAAAGCACAGGGAATTATAAACTTTGTATGTTTTACCAAGTAGAATTCTTTTCTTTCCTTTCTCAAAAGTGACTTATAAACTCTCCCCCCACATTTGAAAACTCAAGTAGTCTTGCTCTATTGGCAAAACTTAATTGGCTTGATCTAGCCATGCTTGTGTAGTTAACACTGCAAGAGAAATCCTTCCTTTCAGATAATCATTTGAAAAGTTGAAGAGAGATTTAATGTCAACAAATTGAAGTTCCTCTCAAGTTACTGTAGCTTTTATTAATCTGAATGAAGCACTTCTCAGGTCTTTGAGACTTGTATCTGAAACTGTAATATACGTCCTGTTTGCAATGTGACCTTTAAGGTTTTATTTTTTTGATAGGCTGCTGTTCACAGCAGGAAACATGGCAGGAGGAGATTTCGTTATGGCAGAATAAAAATGTGTTTACCTAAAGAAAAAGCAATACAGAGTGTAGACTTTTATTTCTTTTAAGATGACAGGAAATCAGAAAAGGCTCCTCAAAGAGCCTTTGAGGAACTTGGATCACAACCTGTAGCAGAAATCATCAATGCTTGGGGTTAATTCACTCATTTTTTTCTTTGAGAGACATTTATTAATATATATTTACCCTTCAGGAAAGATATTAGACTTAGGCTTGTTGAAACTATAACTTGTTTCTTTAGAGGTAGTAATGGACTAGCTGTTCAATTTTATTTAAACAGAAACTAATATGCTATGAGTCTTTGTCTCCTTGAACTGGCTGGGCAAGTTCATTCGATGAGAGGATTACAGGCCAGGAGCAGACACTATGCAACTGTCCTGTGTTATACATTTAACACAGACACACAAGTTGTGTTTTTGGAGGTCCTAATTAATCTTGACTTTGCTTATCCCTGAGAGGTATTATGGCAGCTAAAAGCCTGCCATAGAAGCAGAAAGAGGTAATATGGTTTAGCACTGAACTATTCATTTCATCTTTATTTTGGTCAAGGAGGACTAGTGGTACCATGCATTAGGTCTTTCTGTAACCACGTCACCATCTAAGTGGGAATTATGGTGTTGTTCCCATGTGTCTTGATGTTCTGCAAAGTGCCTCAAGGACTGCAATAAGACACACGATCTCTTCAAAGAATTTTTGGTGCCTGTGACACTGGCAAGATTTAGGCAAATGTAGCTGGGGTTCAGATTTCACATGGAGTTTACCATTTAGACTTGCTGGTCTGGTCAATAATGTGCTGAGGAAAAAACTCAGAAAATGTGAGCCTCATTCCCAGACCTGTCTTTGGTTTTCTGGGTGACTTTGGTCACTTTTCCCCCAGCTTATTTCTTTGTCATTTCTTTGCCATTGAAAGATGAATAATGATGCACTATCCACTATGTTGTGAAAGTCTATGTATTATAATAGATTAAATAATAATGAGTAGATTTCAAATGCTGCATTTTCACCCCAGTGTATACTGTTCTTATGTTACCTTTATATTTCACCACACCCCTGATACGGTGAGTTGCTAACCATCTCCATCAGTGTGCGGCACATTTTCTGTTTAGACTTGTTGCAATGGGCAACATTTGAGAGAGTGCTTGCACTATAGCACCCATCAAGAGGAGGTTCACAAGCAGCAATGTCAGCAAGTTTTTCATTTGTGCAAACTTGCAACCCCCATGGGTGTTCAGAGTCACGGCCTATTAAATTCTGAACAAGGAGAATTAGTGAGGTCACAGAGAGAAAAATAATGTGCAGCTTGCAATTTAGCTCAAAGTTCATATGAAAACAGACAAAAGAGATTTATTATGGCTTTTCAGAAACTCATATGACAGTCAGTTGGTGGTATTTTTGGTAAGGTAGAGTTACGCCTATTATCTATGGAAATCCACAAAACACAATTTTCAGTAAATGAGTTTCAAATACCTCACACTCAGCAGGAAAAGTGTAACTGCCAAAGCAGTTATTTAAAGTTACTGAAAACACAGTGTGGGTGGATAAATACTCCAAGATGATGTAAATTTTTAATATTCCCAGTTCTACCCTTCTGTGTCTGCTTTAATTTACTATCTTAATTCAACTATGTTAATTCACTGAGCTATGTCACAGGAGTCTTTAAAATACGGCTTCTAAGTTTGCAGAATACTGTATCCTGTTTACAGCTTTCCTAACAAATGTCCAGGAAAATCTCAAATTACAATGACTTCGTGGCTGTCTCTATTTCCACTGTCCTCCTACAAAGTTTCCAAGCAAATAACTCTGCTATGTCTAAATTTTGAACATCTTACTTTTTCTTTATTTGACAGAAAACACATTAACTTTCTATTAATTCCATCCATGGTGTATAGCAATTTGTTAATGAACCAGTGACACTAAAAAAACCCAGTCTCAAATATGAAAAAAGAATGAATTTCAATTCATCTTAATATAAATGGAAGTAGTACAATGAATGACAAAACTTCAGTAGTGCTAAGAGACATTTGGGATTTGATCCTCCACTGAACATTTCAGTGAAGTGTTTGGTCCTATTGGTGCTCACTGAATTCAGAAATGAGCCTTTATATCCTCTATATTGAAGGGTGACTATGAAATCAATATCCAATATAGTTAACATTCAGGTAAAGCAATTTCGGTTTCATCATTTCTACAGAGGTTTCATACAGAAATAGTATTACTATTTAAAGGTAATACATAGAGAAAGATAAATGGATTGAAAAGACTATACCTAGAGAAATTTAAACCCAGACTGTAAACAATAGGAATATTCCATAGTGGAAAGATGTACTGGATGTACAGGATGCAAATGTACTTTACCTTCACAGTGGGCAGTGCTACTTACCTTGACATTCACATTTTACAAAGTTCTCAAGTGAAAATGGTTTTGTGTATACAGACTCTGGAATGCATACTCAAACTTTGATTCAAATCTTCCAGTCACCCATGAGAGCTGTTTCCAAAAATGCTGCTTTCTTCATGAATAGAGATGGTGGGAGAATATACATGGGAACTTGAGATATCACAGCAAGTTCAAATCTGAAATTATCTCACCCACATTTTGTTATTCAAAAATCATTCACAGCCAAGAAACCTGACAGGGGTTTGTTATATTCAATGTGTAAATTTTAACTGCTCTGCATTGCATAACATAGGTCTCCACATGTCATAACAACCGGTATTAAATGCTTTTTCCCAGAACCTCTTAAAGGTATAGCTGCCTGCATCTTCTTTTGTCAGTTAATAATAGCAATTAACAGTAAACAAGAATGAAAACTTTTAGCACATATAAACACATATACATTTCTCACTAATTTATCTGCAATGTATGCATACTGTTAAGTTTAGAGGCCTGTCTTCTTTCAAGACTACTGTTATCAGACAATGACAAATCCATTGGTTCTGGTTGTATCATGCTCTGATGCTCAGCCATCTCAATCTGTTATAGTTGCTGTCTGAGACCTTCTTGGGGGGAAAAAACCCAAGGCACAACAAAATAACTCAAAACCAGGCATTTTGTTTATCTCTCTTTTCTTGGAGATGTGGAGAAGGCTGTCACCCGTCTGTTCACTGTGTATGTCTGAAGTGATACTCTCATGTGACTGGAGGCATCTTAGGATACCACTGTTGTTTAAAATATTGCTGTTCTCCACTGGAGACATGCATGTTATTATTTCCCCTAGATGGCTTACTCCTAGGACCCCTCATTAAATGGATCATTTTACATTGCTTTGTTTGTGTTTTCATAAATCTGAAAGTCCCCAGAGGGTGTAACATCAATTTCTAAGACTTTTGGCATTACTTTTCCAGGTTGAGACTGAATAAAATGCCAACAGGTCTCAATTCTGGATTCATTGGTGCTGTTCCCTAATTTAACATCATGAAATATGGCTCTGAGTTTGATTTTTAATCTTTTGACAAGGCATTTGTTTAACACTATTTTCTACTAAGTCATTACAGTGGACGTAGTGGTGACTTGAGGTGATATAGTAAAGCCTTTGCTTCCCTGAAAACTGCTTAAAAACTGCTTAAACTCACAGCTAAATTGTAGTTTCCTGTTAGATATTATAATTTCAGTTGTGCCATGTTTAATGAGAAAGACTTCTGTATTCAGGGTGTTTCTGTGGAATTTTGCAGTCAAATTAAAAAAAAATGTTTGTGGGTAAATTCAGAGTAGTTTTTCTGTTAACACTTTTGTGCTGATTTTTAATCCAGTAAAGTCAAATCTAGGCTTACGTTGCTCTTTTCCAGTGTAGCAATTAGGCTGGGTTATTTTGTCTGTTGTGTTGTTTGCTTGAACCTACTATAAAAATTCACCTCATTTTTTAAAATGATCAATCACTTTTACTTATTTTCTGTAAGATCTGGAGATGATCAGCATAACATCTTTAATGTAAACCCCACTTAATTATGAAGGCTACCCCTTAATCTGATGATAGCTCTTTTCTTACAGTTCCCTAAGATCTTTATTCCCCACCCCCCCATCTCCTATCTTCATCCTTAGTTCTAGTAAATGCAGGTTATGTTTGGGGGACAGGCATTTTAGAAAGATTCTAGTGATGTATATTTCCTCACCACCATTTTACTGAGTGCTTTACCAGGTGTTCTACCAACTCTTCCCAGGTTTATTATTTATCTGCGGATCATGCAATTGTATCTGAAAAAAAGTGTACTGTCTGAGGAAAGTATGGAATATAGAAGACTTTTCAGGCAATTATAATAGGGTTTGTTTTAGCTAGCAATGGATTTCCATAAATATGAGCATATATTTTTTATACAATGTGATAAGGTCAGGGCCTTTTCTACTCTCTTAGAACAATGATAAATCATATCCATAATCTTTAGGACCAGAAGACTGATGGTGACATAGTGCTGGTGGTTAATTTCTTAACTGGGGAGGGGCAGACTGGCTGCTGGTAGTTGTTAGTGTTTCTGTTTTCTGCTTCTTATCCCCTGGCTACTAAAGGAAAAACACACAAACTGTCCTTGGAGCAGAGACCAAAATTCCTGCTGACAGGTCAAGTCTAACAACCAAGCTACAGCATCATGCCCCACCACGATTGCCCTCTCCTTGCTGCACAACCCAGGTTCAATAGGAAGATAGAGGCTTAGGACATCTTTCATTTCACCTAGCCTGGTAGCTGGGGATTTCTCCTGAGATGTGGGAGATACAAGCTTAGCTATTACACAGTTGTCCTAGGTGTTTAACCTGCAGGCCAAAATCCATTTAAGTAGGTAGCACAGTCTTCTTCTCAAGTCCTCTGAGTCAAACTCAGCGGTGTCTTTGCAATTTAGGCATGTATTAAACACATCTACCAAAACAATGATTGCAGGAATATGATTCATTCTTACCCCATCAAGTCATTAGGACTTCTATGTAAAAGCAGTAGCAGAAAGGGAGGTATCTAAGGATGTGTGAGCACCGATAGCCTCTCAAGCCCTAAACTGGATCAGGAAGGATGGTTTTGGATGTGTCTCTCTACAAAATGAAGACATGTAAGTTCCACCAGAGTTGCACTTTTGCTCATTAAGTGCAATTTTGGATCTCTTCCTGAGTATTGGCTTGCTTTAACCAGAGGAGGTTTTGAACAAAAGCTGGCTTTTACAAAAGCCTCTAAAAGACATAGTTCTCCATCTGTCTCACAGTGTTTCCTGACGTTAATGATGGAATGAACAACACACAAGCAAAATAATAAATAAGTGAATAAAGCATAGGGTTTTTTGGTGTGGGTTTTTTTTTTTTTTTTAAGTCAGTACTTTCATTTTTTTTTAACAGACACTAAAAAAATCTCACTTGTGAAACATTCTGATACACTTTTCTGTGTGTTTAATTTCATTTTCGCTCTTTTCACCCCATGCTCTGGTTGGGAACGGAACCACAGCAAACACAGTGAAGGTGTTTATAATGCTTTAAAGTTTGGTACATAAGGGGGCCTTGCTACATCTGTATTGTCAGCACTATTCAAGTCATAAATGGAATCAGCCTTTTTAAAACGACGTGGTACAAATGTATGTCTTTAGGAAAAGCATACATGTTCCCTCCCCACCAAAACTATTAGTTATCAGCAAAATATACAGTCTATAGTAATCATTCACACTCTTACGAATTAAAATGTCATGTATATGGCACAGAAAATCATTACTGTGTGATTCCATAATATGTTATAACATTACATAAGACACCACATAACAGAAAAGGAGTAGAGAAGTGCTGGCTCTTGTAAATTCAATAGCAAAACTTTTTTTTTTTTTCTCCATTTCTATGAATCAGAAACCTTGAAAGTTTCCAGTTCTTTTTATCTGTTCCAATGTTTTAATTTCTTTGTACTATTCATAAGAATCAGAAGGAAAAAGAAAAAAAAAAGTCAACTTTCTGAGATTCCTGAGGTTAAAAATTATTAAGACCCCCATCTAATTAGGAGATAGGTGCTGTTAATACATGATTTGTTCAAGATCTTGAGCTTTATACAGTAAATTAACAATTCCAGGTTTCTTAGAAAACATAAACACCAAACTTTTTATTGATTTGCATATTAGTTTACTTTACTTCAAGAGGAACAATGTTTCAGAACTTATTTGTCTGTAAATACAGCTGGAGTTAGCATTACAGTTTGGAAAAGCTCAACATCACAGCTCACAAAGAGAATGTCTAAGGTTCATCTCTCTGGGTGTGTTTGTGCATGTGTGAGTGTGCATGTCTTTGTGTTTGCTTTCAGTTTGCTTGGATACCGTAAGTGTAAAATTAGTTTTGATTTTTCACAAGTGCTATTCCAATCACAGTAAAGAGCTGCAAAGTACATTCCATCAGTCACATGGCAACTTCTTTGAAAGTTTTTTTTTCCTCTGTGTGTAATGTTATATTCTTGAGAAAAATTGCTACTTTGCTTTTTTTTCCGCTTTTTTTTCCCCTTCTGTGGAAACAAAACAAAGCTCTTGGCAAGGCAGCCTGCACTTACAGTCCTCTTCCTTCTCCTTTGTGAAGCGTGATGTCACCACTTGGCACCGGGAAAGCCATTGTTTCGGTGAGACTCCCATAAATGGCCTTTCTGTGCTCCTGATTTACATGTTAAGAAATCGGATGGGAATTGCTTGCTGTGGTGACTCCCACTTTCCTTTCAGTTAAACATCATTTGGTAGTAAATATCCACAGGATACATTGTTATTCATGGTACATCCTGTCTACCACCTAAGCACTCTTTTTTGTTGTTTCCTGGAACTCTCAATTTGAACGGACTTTGCAAAATAAAGCTCTTCTTCCCTTCTCTCCTTTCTCCTCCCTCTCTTTCCAAACATTACAAATGTTGGCTCTGATATTTGAACATTTCAATCCCAGAACAAAGACAACTTGTTTCTTTATTTCAGAAGTAAACTCATAATGGTGGCACACTTCCAGAGTGGTGTACTATTCCTTACAGAATCGTATTTACTATGCCTTAGACAAGTCATGGCAAAGCTATTCTATCTTGAAACTGCTCAGGATTGATTCGTTTTATAATCAAGCATTCCCTTCCCTTTTGCTGATTGCAAAAAAAAGTGGGGTTAAATTAGAAGATAAAGGAATTTTTGTGATTAAAGAAATAGATAAAACTCACGGAATCTACAGTTATCCCACAGTCTTCTCTTAGACTTTGGCAAATAACTTTATCAGTTTTTCACCTGTAAAACAGGGAAAATACTTCTCTATGGTTTTGGGGGTGGGGGTGTTTTTTGTTTGTGGTTTTTTTTTTTTTTTTTTTAATTGATTTGAAGATCTTAGGAACAGAGCACTCCATGTCTGTACAAGAACTACCACAGTGGATTCGTGATCTCAGATGAGCCCTCCATGAACCATTGCGATAAAATAACTAAATAATTAAATCCCAAATCTGTAAGAACCTCAAACTTGGTGGAAGTTCAGATCTGATCTGCATCATTTTCCTCTCTGACAGGATAAGGACATTGTAAACAATGGCAAAAAGTCCTCTGAATTCCAAAAAGCCAGTACCCCTCACTAATGAGCCACATCATTTGGAGTACTACTTAGATCTGTATTCAGGGCTCAGACAGTTCTCAGTTGCAGGAAAATCTTGATGATGTGATTACTTCTATTTTTTTAAAGCTTTTAAAAATATGCCTATGATGAACATTTGCCATCTGCATTTGTTAGAATGTGATAGGCAGGATCCCTAGTTGATGTAAGTCAATGTTGCTCTGATTTACACCGTATTAGTTTTGGCTTTCTGCCTTTTAAATAAAAAAGGAGCTCAGATATTGTTGTAAGTACTGCTGTGAGCTATTTTTACTTAGTCAACCAAGAAAAAATATCACCACCCTAAATAAAGAGAGTTTTAACAAGTCCTGAGTAGGTACTCTGGGGCTGTGAAAAATCTGTTTCTTCTCAGTGAGCATCTGGAACCCCCAGTGGAGCTCTGGCCTGTTCCCATAGGCTTTTCTTCCAGCAATAACACTGAAGAGTGGCAGTTTCCCATCAGCTCTGCAGAGCAGAACTGTAACCTCAGGAAGGAGTGAATAAACATCATTGCCAAGCAGCAGCTCCTGAGGAGAAGGGTGAAATTTCACGTGTTTAGTTCATGTGGAGAAAGGAATGTTGACCAAGTTCATCTGAATGATTGGAAAAATATCCTGGGCTTCATTAAAATTACTTTCTCCTTCTGAGGGCTTGACAGTCACTTTCTGTTTCATGACAGCAACATTTTCCAACAACAAAATTGCCAAATAATGCTGAAGTAACTTTTATGGAAAGAATTATTAAGCAACTGGCTTATAATTAGCTAGACAAAGGAGATACTTTTTTAGACACACCTTACATTGCAAGTACTGGATAAGACTGTAATTTGTGTTTTATTAGACAACATGTGTGCCTAAATGCAATGCCAATTTAATATTCAAAAGCCTATTTATTGTTTTGAGAGTAAGAAGTTGATATCCTTTACAAGTGTTAAAATCCAGCTAACACAACTAAATGTTATTATTTAATTAAGAACTTCACAAAGCAAGAGATATTAGCGTGAGCAACAATATGTCTTCTAGCAGATAATGCATGTTTCCAAGCAGGACCTCTGAAAGAATAGAAATGAACTCATCTGGAACTTGGAGTAAAAAAATATAAGACAACAAAGAGAAAAAGATAGGGAGAAAGCAACCAGTGAATGAAAGGGAGAGAGAGAACAGATATGGTAGAAAAAGCTATATATAGTATGGAAAATACGTTACAAGGATTTGAAAACATCTGGAATACATTTATGGAATGTCTCTGAAAAACAAAACAAACCACAGGAGGAAAGTCAGACTAAGCATTACTCAATTCTTTTCTTCCTTTCCTTTTTATAGAGGGGGTGTGTGCGAAAAATGTTTGATGTTAATGGAAAAATTCCTTCCAGTATAGGTGTTCTGCCTTCATAGGCCTCAACTGAGTAAGCACAAAGCTAATTTTAAAAATTTTGACACCTCCTTAAAAATCAATGGGATTATGCTTGTGTTAGAATTAGGTGAATAAAAGGGCCTGAGTGAAAAACATCTTTCCAGTGATTCTGGTGAGCTTTGGAACAGGCTGGCTCCAAGTGCCTTGCCTTCAATGTCCTACACCTTGAAATTCACATAATTCAAAGTGGCGTTTTCCAACTGAACAAGAGCTATAGAAAGACCAGTATTGGCCCAAAGTCCAGTGAAGCATGCTTTTGTATCGGTTCAACCTCAGTATGCAAAAAGTATTAAGGGTGGAGAGGCTAGTCAAAAAAAAGTTTGCAAATCTGTAAGGTACCACTTAAAATAACAAACAGCTTTTGCTAAGAATGGAAGAAGCATCCAAAAGTAAAGATATTCAGATCTGCAAACATGATACATGTGACATGTGTCGTACTTCATTTTACAGGTATAATTTGTGTTGGTCAAAAATTATTAACTGCTCTTGCTGAGACATGTATCCATCCAATGAATGCAGCAATTCTGGTGTTAGCCAGAAGTCAAGGTTTTTATCTGAAACAACTACTTGAATCTCCTCTATCCCATTCTTGTGAAAAAAACAGTGTTACTCAGAGAGAGGCCACGAGTGCATCAGCAAAGCTGATGTCATGAGAAAGGGATCGGGCCCAATGTTTCTGAGGTCTTCCAAGCTGGAGAGTTTGCAAAATACTGTGAATTCTGGACCTGAAACAAGCTGACGTATTCCAAAGACAGTCAGTTTGTTCTGAAAAACAAACAAAACCCATGCAAAAGTAACACTCTAGGGAATTTTGGATCTTCTTGCTTCCCACGCTCTGTTATTCCCAACCCACTGTCCCCTCATGCAAATGCTCAGGACTCAGGATCCCTTAGAAATAATGATGCTCTGGTTACCAGTACTAAGGAAGGGTTATCTTTGTGGCCATGCTTGCTAAAGCCATATTCTACCTCAAACCAACCTGACAACTGAGAGATCTGAACCATAAAGATTGTAACTGGCGTTAGTGGTGATCCTATCCCATTGTCTGTGGTGTAACTCTGGCCACTGGCACCTTTTGTAAAGAGAGGAGGCATTTTTCAATGCATCTATTTTTTGTTTTCTTCACTAAACGCCTTACAATTACTATAAAAAAAAAATTCTGCTTCTTAGACAATTACGTGATTCATCAAGTTCTTGTTTGTGAAAATGGAAGCTCAAAATTCTCATCTTTAATTCTCTAAAACAGGACTCTATATCAGGTGGAGTTAACCACCCCCAATCAAACATGTTATATCATAAGGTTTTCAGGCCCTAAGAGAAGAATCAAGAACTTATGTTTATGTGGATTCCACATACATAGAAAATTTCTATGGTAGTGATGAAGTCACTTCTGTACAAAATCTGAGCAGTTAGTGTGTTCTAGAAAAAAAGAAGATTATGGTTTAATTCCCTATTCATTCTCCAAACTGACTGTCTGAATGATGAAACAACAGTCTCTTCTGAAGGGCTGAGAATGACAGGCTGATTTATTGTGGTCTCAGCCAATGTGCAAAAGACAAGTCAGATTTCTTTGGCCAGAAAGAGGCAAAAGGCTTTGGTATCTTGTGATTAAAGTTCTCACAGGAAAATCTCAGTAATCCAAACATTGTTGACTCGCACATTAAGCTGAAATTGTATAAAATTTATAAGGAGATGTTTTGTGGTCAGCTGTAACACAAATGAAGATCTTTCTTATAAGTTCTTTATTAGCATCTACTTTTTTGAAGTTGCCAGAAGATAAGCCAATAATGTAATGGACACTTTCTGTTAGATCTTATCTTGACAATATGGCTTAAATATGTCAAGAACTTAAAATAACTGCAATATTTTAATCAATTCTTTTCCTGCCAAAATAACCTATATGAATTCTATACAGTATCTGAGCCCAGACATAATAATTAAATAACTGCAGTGTAGTTTTATTCAATTTGACATTTGCAATTATGGACACTTTCACCTAGGATTTTTGGTGATGTACATTTAAAGGAGACAAGTAGGCAAAGTAGTGTAGTCAGGGCAGTCCTACTTGAAAAACAAATGTAATTTGCATTATTGATAGATAAAGAAAAGTACAAAAGGTTTAATGGAGTTTAATGAACAGGTCTTGTGGTTACAACATATTCCCAATATCATGTCTCTATTATCTCAGCATTATAGCAATCCTAGGAGTCTGTTAGTAGAAATGTGTGAGCTTTTCTCTTCTTCTGCCACAGCCTCTATAACTTTTTCATCCAGTGCCTTTCTATTGCCTTTGGAAGAAATAGCAGCTTCTCAACTTTCCTTCCACTCACCGACTCCCACTGTGCATTCTGCTTCAAACTACAAAATATAATCACAATGGGCATGAAATTGTCTTTTTCATATCCATTTGCCAGGTGCAGTAATTGCATGATGAGCATGAAATACCAGGGGAATCCTCCTATAAAGTGGGTATTGAACAGACAACAAGCATAGATGGCAAAATCACGATTCTCTCATCCTAACACTCCTGTCTTTTCTGCACATTCACCAAATTATTTCTTTTTCTGCATCTGCTACAGAATGGGTGATTATGTGTTGCAACGAAATGCTATACTGAAAAATGTAATCTGCATGTCAGTTCACAATCAGTTAGGATAATCTTTAATTCTGCTGATGTTTTTGTTATTGGTAAGTGGTGTAGAAGAACCATTTAAACTTATGGCTAGTTGATCAATAGGTCACTTCCATGATAGCCTTGGTTATTTATGATTTCTGCCATTGGCACTTGTGCATGCTATGTGTTACTATTTCTGCTACCCTCAATTCTATTTTTCAAGAAAATAACATGTTTAAAATAGAAAATAATAAATACATTAATGGATGCTCTTTTATGATGAAAATACAGTTTATAAAATTAATGAAAAAGGACATGTATATCTATTATATTTTCAGTCACCAGAAGACATAGGAACAGAATTTTACTTCTCTGTGTGCTAACAAAATTTCTGTAGAAAATGGTTTCTTTTCAGGGAATAACAATTTCAGAGTCTTTTATTTCTGTGTTTTGTTTTGGTGTTTTTTTTTTTTTTATGAGAACATCCAGTACTGGAAAACTGGGTGATTTTTGGTTAAGAAATGAACTATTTCAGAAGTGTCACCATAGTGCTTTATGGAACTGTAATTGTGTCAGATCTCTATTCCCTTCTCTGAATTGTTCACTGTGGCAAAATGTATTAACAATACTGTCTCAGTAAGGGGAAAATGCTGTGATACATTGTGGGAGGTGTCATCTGATTGAAAATTATGTGACAGGAGAATATAGTCATGGAGTTACTAGTGCACAACTGTTTTAAACTAAAACCTTAGATTAAAAATTCTTAATTTTCAGATGAAAATTATCAACCTTTATTTTTTCCTTTTTAATTAAATATGTTTTTTTGAATATTTTCTGACTAGGGATAGGTGAAAGAAACAGGTACCTTGAAGTCAAATGAATATTCCTGAAAACTATTTCTTCAGTATTTGGCCAGCTATAACCTACCACTATTATTTTTTCAGAAATTCAGTGAATTGAAGAGGCAGACATGCCGTGAGTGTCATGTTAATTGGTAATAATGCTGTAAAGCTAGTGGCAGTACATATTAGACTGGAAAGAAATTACAAAGCAGAAAAGTGTCAATTAGACAAGCCGAGGTCTATGGAAGTGACTTATTTATTTGTAGGATTAATTTCACTCGGTCATTCAGGTTCTACAATTAAACACAAGGCCTCAATTCAGTTTGAGGTAATGGGAGCAACATCTCATACTGGGGACAGAACTGAGCCAAGATCCTCCTAGATAACTGAATGTTTTGGCAAACATTACAGTAAAAATTAACCAAGAAAGAGGTGCTGACCTATCGAAACTTTTGGTTTTATTGTCAGTTAAACAACTTCTACCTCAAGAACTGATCTGTGAATCTGGCATCTTATTGCTGGTGATAGAACAGTTCATCTTGCATTGGTTACTTTGATCCTTGAAAAGGGAGCTCATATCAAAAATGTTCAATATCTATATTATTTCTCAACAAGCAATATAGATTTGTTGGTTGTCAGTCACTGATTCACTCCCACAGAATGAAGGAAACTCTTAGTACAGAGGCAGAAATACTGTTAGCTGTTTAATTCCTTACAATTCCAGCTCTTTAATTTGTTATTTATGAAGTGGTAAATTTAGTAGGGCAATCTGAGCTAAAACGTGCAATTCATTATTATCCAGATTTCTTTATAACTTTATTCATTTTGAGGAAATTGCAGGAAGCACAAAATAATTCCCCTAGAAAAGAAGTAGCTGATACTTTACATTTATTACAGCTGTGAAGCCTTCAAGGTAGATGAGTAATAATTTTTCATTCTCAACAATAGTTTTACAGAGAATGCTTGGAGACTTGCAAAGGATGATTAACAGGCTGTGCATTCCCATGTAATGGCATCATGCTACTAATTCACTCCAAAATAAGTTCACCATTCACTACCAACTAGGAAAGAAATGGAAAAACTTGGCATTTTACTCAAATTATCTGCTTTCATAACCATTCATTTTCAAGTCAAGGCCAAGAGCTTTTCTAAAAAATGTGTAAGTCTACAGGCTATATTTACCATAAATGTATATTGTGTCTGCACACAAAATTTTTTATTAAAAATACAAAAGATTTCAAAACTAGAAGGACATCAACTAATAATATCACAACAACTCATGGGGAATTTTTGGACCCACACTTAAAGCTCTATTATTCCAATGCTCAAAAAATGTCACTGATTGTGAAAAATAAATAGCTTTGATTTCCTTCTTCTTTTTTTTTTGTTTTACTACTCAGTGTTTTGTTTTATGTATAATACTAGCATGAATAAAGCTGATGATAGGATCTGTTCTTCCTAAATTTTGACCCTCTGCAAGAAACACAGAAAACTTATATAGTAAAATTCACTAGTGGGCTTGTTAACCAGATCATTTTTACAAAGTTACTTGTGTGGTGTGCATCCTAAAAGCTCATAAATCATTATTGCCATCAAATTTGAGTTATATTTACTTTTAGCAGTTCTCAACACTTTTTTTTAAAAAAAACAACAACAAAAAAAGTGTCTGGAGATATGTAGTAACTGAGCGTTAAGCTCCCAGATTACAATTTAGAATGGAAGGCAAAGAAGGGGGAGGGGGAGCTCTGCAAAAATCAGTTGTATTTGAGAGGCTATGGAATTAGTTAAAAACTGTTTAAGCACATACTGGGCAGCAGATTCCCTCTGGGCAGACTGAAACTGCGATTCATGCAAAGATTTCCGCTAACATCTTAAAGAAGAGGATACAACTTGAAAGGTTTACATACAGCCCAACTCGGAGCTAATATAGTGGTTTTATATACATAACGTATGTCACAAAAGTAGTTCAATAAAACAATTCTTAGTTAACATCTGACTTTAAATTCAAAGATGGTTTAAGCTAGAGGAACACTTTGTTTAGTAGTATGTGTTGGGAATGTGTTAATTCTCTCCTTCCTCAGAAGAACATTTTTGTGCCATGTCAAAGAACAAGCAGAGAAATAAATCTTGAAGATTGTTTCAAATGCAATTTAAAATGAATAATGGAAGGATTTGAGATGTTACAGTGGCTTTCAGGAAACCTGCTACATCCTACCTCAGGCCCACTGATTAGGTGACCGAACAAGTTCAAGTTGTTACAGCTTGAAACAAATCTCAATGCTTCTGAGTTTCTTGATTGCAGCCTGAAAATATTTATGTTGACTTTGTGAAAATAACAGGACTTTCCAAAGAATTTTTGCAGAAAGATGCTTGACTTGGGATATTAAATTTCCTTAGAATCTCCTAGATATTGATTAGCCATATAGCCCTCAGCAGAACTGGCTGTTTGTCAAAACATTGCATTAGACATTGATCACTGTGACCTATGAGATAAATGAAAAATGGAGTCTGCAGATTTTCTGTTCATACCCAGAGCCTTTATCAACATCATCTGGAAGAAAGTTGTAGTCCACCGTCACATTCTGTATGTGTATTTTTGGACATACAATTCTTATAAATAAATTTAAGTCTTCTACCCAGGAGGGAATGGTCTGTTTAAGAGTATTTACTACAGCTGGTAACTACAGAAAATACTCTTTTAACAAATGCAAGAGATCCCTGCTTTTAATGCTGAATATTCAGAATTCTTAATATCATCCTAAACAGTTTGTTGCAAAAGTGGTGCCTGAGCTTTTTGCTTGAATATTAGTGGATTGCACATAACTCAATGGGGCTTTTCCGGGTTGGAGAAGCATGTAACTTTCTGTAAGGGTGTACAGATCTTCGTTCACCTGTAAAGGATAAGCCCCAGAAGCGATGGATATATTCATTGGGACTTACACCCTCTTTGAAAAAGAGCTGACATCCTCTGCTTCAGGCACTCTCAACTATTTAAAAAATACAGTGAATAAGCACACATACTCTCCCAAACACTTTCTCTTTTCCACAATAATTCAGAGGAAAAATAAAAAAATCACAGCTATTCCTAGAAAAAGATAATGGATAAACTTCTCAGTGAATGTAATTACTTTAATTATGACAGATTCCTATAATGAAATGAATGAAAATTTTTTTCTTATTTGATGAAACTGTGTCTAGATCTTTCATTATTATAGTAACCAGCAAAGCATTTTTCACAAAACTTTACGGGATATTTATATATATATATTTGTATATATATGTGTGCATGTGTGTACACCTTTTACACAAAATTGCGAAAAAGTATTTGGAACTTCTGGTTGAAAACTAAATATTAAGGGGAGATTTTTCTCCTGGGTTTTATCACTTGGGTTTCTTGCAGATTTATTAGGATCTGTTGAATGTCTCTAGATTTATTTTCTTTTTTTATATTTTCACTTATTTTCCCAAAACTCAGGATAGTTACCTGTTCCTTCTCCCATTTACAGTCTTTTTCAGGCTATTTTATTTATTTCTATTATTTATAATGAAATTTACATGTTATATAAAATTTGAAGCAGCATTCAACACAACCATTGGCGTTTGCAATTCAATGCTATAGTCTTGTAGTAACCTCACGTGGGTAAAATCACCATGAATCCCAAATGAAACAGGGCAAATGTCAGTAGGATTCTGGGCATTTACAGCATTATGGATTACAGGGATTTAATGAGATAGTTGTAGAGAACATATACTGGAATTAAGAAACCAAAGAAAACAGTCTGATTTATTGAACTGGTCTTTTATTTAGGTCTCTACCAAAATTATGAATGAATTTAGAAGGCAGCCTTCAAGAGAAAAGTTGATTTTGTTGTTTATGTCTGTCCTTCTGTCTTCATTGCCCTGTAAAAATCACAGGATTAGATATTTACTACTGATTCAATTCTAAGTATAATTCAATTGTGTGGATGTTGTGTACTGCAAAGCTCTTACATTTGTAGAATTTCTGCATGTGCCACTGTGTCAGCTTTACTGCAACTCACAGCACCTTTAACTGTTTCTGCTTTGTGGTAAGTGTCTTTTTATTGCAAAATGTTGCTATAAAATACACTAAATGAACATCTACATCTTTCTAATCACCTGTTTATATACTCTAGCAGAGCATGCAGAATTGTGTCCATTTATATATATAACTTCTTTTCTTGCTTTTGTATCCTTTCTACCAAACATGCTTCTTATGTCAAGTTTCCCAAGGCAGCTTCAGGTCATAATCAGAGCCCTGCCAACTGAGTTAGCAACGTTTTCAATACAATAACAGTATTTGTTTGCTTAGGAACTTCCTTGTTAGTGTTTCAAAGTGCTTTATAAAACCTTAAACAGTACAGTCAGCTGGGGTTAAAATTTCCTTTGTTTGTTTGGGTACTTCTCCCCCCTTCCTCCCTTCTCCCCAGAGATACAGGCTAACTAATGAGCAAATGGGGAAGAAGGGACTATGGTTGTGCATCTCCCTCAGCCCTCATTAGCCACAGGGCATGTGTGTTCCCATGTCACATGTCATAACCCCAGGAAATGCCTTATAACCTCCTACCCTCCATTAGGATCAATTCTGTATCAATTCTGTATCTATTCCTGTCTCAGTGCAGCTTATGAATAGATAATTGCAGCAAATGTATTTCACTTCTAACGATCATTTATTAACTGCAGCTGGTATAGCAAACCAGATAAGTTTGGTTGGCCCTGATTTCAGCTGACTATAACTTTATGAAATGAAAAGTGAGATTGACAAAGTCAGTTTTCTGGTAAAGGGTACATTTTTTTTGTGGCATTAAAAAGAAAAATATTTGCCTGTTGCACAGAATGATATTAGGGAAAAAGACATTTCTGTGCTCATGTAAAGAATAGCTTTAAACAAAGAAAAGTTGCTGTAAGGTTCCCATAATGTGAGAATTGAAAATAGGCTGGTAGACTACTTTTCCTGCAGGGGCAGGATTTTCACCATCTAGATGGAAACTGAACAGCTGGAAAGAACTGGCCCTGTGACCCTCAGAGGACTCAGGGAGTGCATGATCCAAGTGCATGATCCAAAAAAGTTTTCATCACCAAATGCCATAGAGATCCAGGGTGTGCTCTACAGGATAACAGTGTTTGAACTCCTCCCTACTTTCACAGGGCAGTGAAATGGGGTGACACTTAAGGAGATGGCTTACAGGTTTCTCGGAAGTTTTACCAGAAAGTTAGAGATGGAAGCTGCTTTGGGTAAGAGCTGTACAGAGCCACCTGGACAGGAGAAAACAGGGAGATGGAGAGAGGAAATTAAACAGGGAAAAGGAGGGAGCAACTGGAAGTTGATGGGTATGTAAGTACTATGTGTCTAAGTTCAAACAACTAAGTTTGAACAGCTCTGCTTTTATAGTGCGTGGAGAGAATCAAGCACTTTGACATCCCTGGACAGACTGCTGGAACAGGTTAGACAGACTTCTTCCCACCAACTATGAAAGAAACCTAAAGCCTAACGGACTACTTCAGATTTAGATACCTAAAACTGGGTGAAATGAGTCTGACCTACACACACATTGAGAAATTAAATTATCTCAATGCTAGATTGTCCCTTACATATGGGGTTTGATTTCCCCATGCGGGCCTATTAGGGTAATCTTTATTGATTTTGCTACATTGCATTTTTTCCCTAAGAACCTGATAGAATGATTCTATCATTCTATAATTGTGCCAGAAGAATAGAAAGAAATATTTAATAACATTCATTCACTGTGTTAGGCTTGGAAAAGAAAAAAGATTTAGCTTGAGTCTCTAACTGACACACATACATGGACAGGCCAGATGAAGATTGCATTGACAACTTCCCTTCTGAGGTGCTTAAAAGTGTAATATTCTTTTTATTTTCTTTCAACATTAATATTTGTTTTGTGTTACTGGTGTGTACAAACCTTTCTGGGGCTTTGGAGGTGGGGGGGCTAGGGATGTTTGGTTGGTTGGTTTTTTTGGCCTGGAACATCAGGTCAAATAAGGATACCAGTCACAAGATTTGGATAACACAGGTCCCAAATCCCTTCTCCTTTCATATCAATGGAAAGATTTCCAAAATGCTGAAGGGATTTTGCCTTCTCTGCAACATGGCAACAGTCAGAGATATCCAAGCCAGTGACATAGTTCTGGAACTGGAAGTGGAACATCCATGTCAGCACCCAGCCTGGGTTTCCTACTGCCCATAGGAAACATGCAGTAATCCTTGGGCTCTGCTCGGCACTGGGGAGGCCTCATGTGGAAACCGAGCACTGGTTTGGACACCTCCCTTCAGGTGAGGTGCAGAGACAAGCCAGAGCAGAACAATGAGGTGGAGAAAACACAACTGGGGAGAGAAAATACTGGGAAGAACTGGGATTGTGTAGTCTAAATGAGGGAAGGTTGAGGGAGGTGGGGCTTAAGGCTTGAGTACAGAATAAATAAAATTCTGCTACAGAAGAATGGAAGAATTTATTCTCACTGTGCAAGACAAAACCAGTAAGAAATACATGAAATTGAATTTCAGCGGGACCCATTTTAGATATCAGGAATAGCTTCTAATGTAAGCAAAGCACTAGCAGTGATTCACTGAGCCAAAGTGCCCGTGACACTTTGGGAACTTCTGTTACAGTAAGTCCTTAAGAAAAAGTTATAAAAGTGTCTCAGGATGACCAGGGGGATGGATGAGGTGAGCTATCTGGGACCTGCCAATTTTATCATTCCACACTTCTGTGTTTCAGCTATAAATTTTCTCAGTAAGGCAAATTAGCTTATGTTAAGAGCTGCACTATCATGATTATAATGTTTCAAGAATTCCGGGTATTTCTTCTGTAATGAAACTGCAGAGATATGAGCTATTGTGTCCTGTAGTTACCTTCAGTCATTTAGGAGCTATCACCTAGAATTAAAGCTTTTGCTAGTTAGTCCAAGAAACACTCCTAAAAATATCCCTGTCTAGTTGCTGTCAACAAAAAACTGCTATTAATGTGTAGTTTGTAAGAAGAAATAATATATATTTATGTGTAAATATTTATATGCACATATTTATATGTATATTTATGTAAACATAATAGATCCTTTGAAAGGGAGTTAGGTGCTCAGTGCTAGAATGACATTTGTTTATACTGTTCCAGTCAAATATAATTTACAGACAATATAATAATTAGTGAGGAAAAAAAAGCTCCCCAAAAATGCTTTCACATTACAATGCATGTATGGTGTTATATAACAAAAACTCCCTTGAACAAGCAGCGTGTATTCAGTTTACATTTAATAATGAAGAAAAAAAGAAAAAAAAAAACCCAAACTCTTAGGAAAACGCTATGCTCTTTAATATGAGCATAGCATGTGTTAAGGCAGTCCTGTCTTCTTTAAGTTCCTGCTTCACACAAAGTGAAGGAAAAGCATTGCTTGAGTTAAATCTTTAGTTTAGTATAAAATGACCATGTCAGAGTACTCCCCTGAAACCAGTAGCATTTACTTGGTTGTACAAGACAGCAATATTCAAATATATTAAAGTTAGAAAGCAAACTGCTGAAGGGGAATAAACTACACACATTAAACCGATGGAAAAACATTTCATAAACATAAAGCTGTGCTTCCAAAATAAGTTTTATTATTTGGATTTTATCCTCAATCTGTGTTTACATTCATAAAGTAGTTTGCCAGGCCCCTCAGAGAGACTTTTATTATGTGAAAGGCATCTTTTAATTACCTTAAAAAGAGTTCTTCTGGGGAGTTTCTGGTGTTCACTGTTTTGTGTTTTTTGGGAATCTCATTCAGGTTAGAGGTTAAATTTTAACTCGTCGTTTGTTAAGTTGCTCATTTTAGCTTCTTCAGCCTTTCCCAAGTCAGTGCCTCTGAACAGGCCTGATCAATCAGGCTCCATCCTTTCAGGAGAGGTTTTCACTCTGAATAGCAGACAACCTGATATACTCATTCTTTGCCTAGCTTTTAGTTCAAAATTGAATCTTGAGCATTTAAAATTCATGTATGTTCAATCATATATCACTTAAAGCTATGCACCATTCTTTTGGAAACACTTCAGATTTCCTACACCTTTTCACCCTATCAACATTTCATTGAGTAAGCACTGAGAATCTGCTTTCTCTAGACATTATATTTCTGTCACTGCCCATTTTATTTATTAAGTGCCTCTACTTAATTTAACTGAAACTGAGATAATCCAAAATACAACACTACTATATTCTGCATTACATAAGGTTTTTATGAGCAATTGCAGTGGACAAACAGTTAAATAAGTAAATAAACCTCAGTCCGGAGGTGAAAGAAAACATTTACTGCTTGTCCTTGGGGAACTGGTTCTGAAAACACGAAAGGAAAAGCTTTGATAGGCCTTTGGAAGTAATCAACTCCAAAGCTGATGTTTGAAACAATTGACTGATTCCCTATAAATGAGATGCCAGAATTTTTTCCTCCATAAATAATGCACTAACAAGTAAAGAGAAGCTTAATGTTTTTATTTATTTATTTAAACAAGATATGTCAGCAGAAGACAGAGCAAGAAAATTCTGAAAAATGTGCAAGTAATTTAAATTATGAGATTAAAATATGGTGTCTAACTTTAACCCACCCCCCGCCCAATACTCTGCTTTATTTTTAGCTAATCATAAACTAATGAGGGATGTTCTGAGACACTGAAGTCCAACTCTGACATTTACTATTATGCAAAATTTACATAAGAATTAACACTACATCTTGGCTGTTGTGATGCATTTATGAATGTCAGCACCAGAGCTAAAATCAGTCTTCTCCAAAAAAAAAAAAAATTTCTAGCTGACACTATTAGGGCCAAGAGAGAAAATAGTCGAACAACCAAAGTGAGATTCGTTTACCCTAATGCCAGCATCTGGGATTTCTCAGACCCCTTTTACTGTCAGCACAGCATTTGGAGGCCACCACGTCTTGCCCAGTAAGACAGACCTGGCTGTGGGTGACCATTAGCTCCGGGCTGGGACTGGGGAAGCCGTGACACTCGTCCCATTTGATGGCCAGAGAACAGCCTGGCTATGCAGCCATGCACAGGCTGGGAAGGTAGCACACAGGGCTGGGGGGGAGGGTTTATAT
>NW_008795194.1:7684390-7689052 GCF_000699145.1 Aptenodytes forsteri
AATTTAAAAAAAAAAAAAAAAAAAAAAAAAGGTATTTAGCTCACAGCTAATAATTAGATTTTCCCAGTGCTCCTAAAATGATAAGAAAGTTGAAAGATGTTAGTGTCGACTTTGAAAGAATACAATTAGCTCAGTGCTTTCCTTCAGCCATTTCTTTTTAAAGTTCTTTGCAGAAAATGCTAAGCAATTTCCTTTCCCTTTTAACATCAATAACCCTACTTGGTGGAGGACTTTGTTTAAATAGTTTTCTGTTGTCTGCAAACAAATCAAAGGAAAATAAAGTTAATTAACTGAATGAAAATGTGGCTGAGGAAAAAGGGGGGATTATTCAGTGTTGGTTCTTTGGCTCTAAAATGTCAGTTGCATTTAGATACCTAAGCGAGGCCTCTCTAACCTAAAAAGCTGCCACTGTGACTTACTGCCAAGACTGCTGGTTATACGGGTAAGCCTCAGGCCAAGCTTGAATGACACAGCAGGCTCAAAATAAACTGTAACCTTCTCCTGTGTAACATGTTCATTTCAGTTTGGGTTACGTGAAAAGCAGTGCTTGCAGGATCATTTCAGCTTTTACTGTAAAGCATGAGGTGTGGAGGAGGACGATCAAATCTCACTCTCCCTAAAAATTGTACCTGTGACTCAGACTCCAGGTTATCTGGATCTGGCTGGATGAGCACCTCTTAGGAAGTACGAAAGTAACACTGACTGCAAAAACAGCTTTATTAAACAATGTAGTCTTTCCAGTCCTTTCTGGGAAGGAACGGGCTTTTACAAACCAATTTAATTTTCTTTGCACAAGAAGATCACGTGCTTTGCCCTGCCTTAACAGTTTACAAGAAATTATATACACACTGGATTCCATTTATTTACCATGTTGTACAGAAGCAATGCTTCAGAGGTGACACATCAGTGCTGAAAGTCCCTGTGTTCACGTTGCCTAGGTAGTGGGATGTTTGGATACTTCTGGTTTTCAAAGGATAAGAAGATCTCACCTAGAATACAGAAGCTGAAATGGCTTCACACATTATTCCATACCTGTAGCTTGGCTCTCTCCAAGGATGGTAAAGTTTTCTTTCCCATAAGTGTTGGTAAGGGAACAATGAATTACTGAGAGGGTTTTCTCAAACACTAGCAGAAAAGTATCTAAAGAAGGATCAGAAATGAAGGTCATCCTGGTGTTACTGGACACAACACAACACAACCATGCAGCCGGTTTTGTTGCTCTCCCTCCTCCCTGGACATCCCCGTGACAGCTGTAACTCTCTCCACTGAACAGAGCCAGAGCTCAGAGCCTGCCATACTCTGCGGGAGTGGCCAGAAAATGAACAAACTGCACAGGGGCGAAGTCCCCAAAACCTGTCCTGAAGATGTTTGGCTAACAGACTTTTCCAGCTGGTGTTTTCTACACTAAAACTACATGCAGGAGTTACTAGCTGATGCTATTAATCACTGACTTCAACAGAACTGGGCCAGTGAGGGACCTGAGGTCAGTGCACAAGTATTGATGACTGAAGCTCTCCCAGTGCCATACCGGTGCAGAGAGGCCAAGCACCGGGGAGATGGATGCATCTCTGGTGTGTGCCAGGTCTCCAAGTCATCCTCAGGGTCTGCTCCTACTGCCAGCTGAGGTCCGGGTGGCCTGATGGCAGTATCAGGAGCCTCTCCACAACGCAGTTGCTTCCTATGAAGTGCTACTATTCCTCTGGCAAGAAGTTGCCATGAGTAGTAGGAAGGAAAATGCACACTTGCTGGGAGAACATTATAGGACACTTCAGCAGTGTGAGGTTTCCCTTAGTATCCACATGCCTCCAGCACACAGCTCAGCTGCTTGGTAATAAATTATTGATTACCGGTGGTGTCTGGCAGAGTGAGGGTATCTTAGGTGTGTGGAAACACAGGTAGGTAAAATTCACACTGATGATGCTTGTGAACTGCACTGTAAGGTCATTACTATATAGAAAGTATCCTATTACCCAGAGGGTTGCCATAATCTTGTCTGTTGGTTAAAAAAAGAAAAAAACAGAAACCCAACACAATTTGGTTTTGATAATATCGTATGTTTGGGTTGTTTGCTGGAATAGTTAGTAATGAATGATATGTAATCCTTAGTTGTAACTGCAACATAAACATGGTAATATGATAATAAGCAATGGTGTGATTTTGAAGAAAATTCCTTCTGCAGCCAGTAAGAATTTTATTCTAATGTATTAAACTATGTGTTTAAGAAATACTTAGTCAATAATTATGTAAGTGAGCAGAAGTATGTTTTGTAGTTTTTGTTAAAGTGATGTTTCTGGACACAGTGCTGTATGCGTTTGTCAGGCCAAAGTAAAAAAAGTCTGATTTCAGCAGAAAAGAATGCTAACTCTGTGTCTTAATTTCTGTTCAAGCAAGCCCATGGCTTTTTGTGATGTTAGTGTGGCTAATCAGAAATGAACCTAGAAAGGGTAACAAGTGTTAATTGGATCCTCTAATTATAAAGTGGTCTGACAGTACGGGAGTGCTGTACTTCTGTGTACAGAGACTTCCATTTCTTTTTTCTTTTTTTTTTTCTTTTCTTTTGCTTCCCTGTTTTTACTCATCTGTGTATAGCTGGGAAATAAGCAAGTCTTTAGTCACTGAGGGCTGTATGATCCTTACCCCAGGCACACTATCCGTTGATGGTAAGTGAAGAAATGTACCACAGGTCCAGCTTCAGATGCCTGCTCAGTCAGTGCATCCTTGCCAGTACGGTGCCGCATCGTATGGCAAGTGTAAAACTGGCACTGTGCAGCTCTTCTGCAAAAGATCAACGTGAGTGGGTGTGGGCTGTGCAGCAAAGCCAAATTACAACTGGAGCTACCTTGGAAACAAAACTGGGAACAGAAAATCTGAGATACAGATTTACAAAACTCTTCCTTCTCTTTTCTTCTGCAAAAGGAAAGTGTCACGGGGGAAATAAAGAAACCAGCATTGGAGTGAAAAAGGCAAATAATACAGAAAAGCATGTTGTGCTGCCTTGGCTCCTTTTTCACTGTGTACAGGTTGGCAAAATTCCTCATCAGAGTTAAATTCAGCAGGAAAAATGCCTTAAAAGAAAAATTAGTATTTTTGATTTATGAAGGATTGATTTATAACTGTTGGTTGAAGGGACATCTGCCAGTTGTTGTCTCTATAACGTTCATGTTCGTAATGTAATGTGACTGATTCTGGAGAAGGGAAAGCTTGTGTGCCCACAGAATGCAGATGCAATCCAGACCAACCCAACTCTTTCAACACTCTCAGAGATTGGCTTGATTTATAAAATTCAGCTTTGTTTTAAACTGGAATCTCTCAAGATCAGGTTTGTAATATTTGAATGTACTAAGCTGCTTTGTAAAAAATTGATTGATTCTCAGATTTCAGACCCAAATTGTCATTGGGGCAGGGACGGAGACGTGGGAGCAGTTGCTTTTCAGAATTCTTTTTTTCAGGCCAAATGAAAATAACATAAATTTCAGCATGAACCTTCCTGAAATCCCAAATAAGGTAAAGAAAGTTTAACACTTACACCCTAATCTCTTGAACCTCACAAAGCTTTTCTCTTCTGAAAGCCTGTTGGATACTTGCACAGTGAAAAAACACTGCATAATAGTCTAGGACAGGAAATGGATGCCATGTTATATCCATTCTATGTAAAGGGGGAGAGAATGATTTAGTTGTTTCAAATCTAATTTCTGACAAAGCTTCACCAAGTCATTGATGTTAAGATCACTGCTTCTACAAGAATGTTGTCCCATGACCTTGGAAAGATGTGCTCAACATCTATGATTAAAATTAAATCGAAAATAATGCCATCCTCATCACAACATTGCTAAACATGTAGTCAAGGCTGATTCAGATGAGAAAATTCACCTAATGAATCATCAGACTTGTTTCCTGCACTGCCTAGGCAGGCCATGCTGCCTTTAATTCCAATTTTTGCTACAAAATAATTCTTCTACATATGAGAGAGACTGGGATAATAACTCAGTGTTGGGATTCATTTTATTAAATCTGAGCTGGTCACCATGGATTTCTTTAAAGCCAACAGAGATCTAGAAAATATAGTTAAAAAGAATTAAGGCTGAATCAATCTCACCATAAGGTAGATAGCTACACTAGGTCAGACGAATTGCTCCCTAAAAGAGAACTGCATATGCCTCTCTATTGTTTACAAGAGTCACCAGAGGAGCAGCTGAGCTGTAGATGTCTGCATCCTATACCTCTGCAGTTATCTGAGGTAAATACACTTCGCAGTGTCAGAAATGCAGTAAAGGACCTGGGGGTGCTGGTCGACAGCCGGCTGAACATGAGCCAGCAGTGTGCCCAGGCGGCCAGGAAGGCCAATGGCATCCTGGCCTGTATCAGAAATAGTGTGGCCAGCAGGAGTAGGGAAGTGATCGTGCCCCTGTACTCGGCCCTGGTGAGGCCGCACCTCGAATACTGTGTTCAGTTTTGGGCCCCTCACTACAAGAAGGACGTTGAGGTGCTGGAGCGTGTCCAGAGAAGGGCAACGAGGCTGGTGAGGGGTCTGGAGAACAAGTCTGATGAGGAGCGGCTGAGGGAACTGGGACTGTTTAGCCTGGAGAAAAGGAGGCTGAGGGGAGACCTCATCGCTCTCCACAACTACCTGAAAGGAGGTTGTAGCAAGGTGGGGGTCGGTCT
>NW_008795194.1:7689189-7712068 GCF_000699145.1 Aptenodytes forsteri
ATGATTCTATGATTTCTATGATTTATGTCCCTTTTCTCTTGGGCTTTAGAACATTCTGTTAGAATTGAATACCTCTGAAATCAAAAGTCATCTCTGGAATTTCACATCCCGAGGCTGGACCTTTTTGTAGAATTCCTCCAGAGCTGGAATTTCCTTGTTAATTTCATCAAACATTTCAGCAAAATAGCTTTTTTTTCCCATGCTTTATTAAAATTTGTAAGACATCTCTGTAAGATTCTAGTCAAATATGCTAATTTTTATATTCTCCTTTGCGTAATCTCTAGATCATAAGACCTGAATACCATTTTTTAAGCATACCTCATTCTTTTCCTAATTTTATTTGAGCATGTATGCATATTTATATATACATACCTATATAGCAATAATTTTACAGAAATAGGGAATAATAAAAGAGACACGAACTGTGGGCTATCTAGAGACATAAACTCTGAGTTTTATATGTGTATATATAGTTATACAAATGCTATTAGTTCTGTTATTATTTAAAAAAACAATGCCACAGGATACAAGAGAAGTAATTGTATTGGATAGGGTAACAGAGAATAAGATGTAAGGAAAACCACCGCATTTTAAGTGAGTCTATTGAAAAATGTTACTAAAAATAAAAGAAGGCAAACTTTGGAGTTGCAGTCTCTTCATCAGTCTTTGGGAAATCAGAACAAAGGGATCAGAAAATGTATACTTAAAGGATGATGATTCAGAGCTCATAAGGGAATATGTTATTGTAGTATGAGTAAAAGGTCTATGGGAAATATTTTCCTTGGGAGACCAGGAAATGCCTGAAAAAACTAAGCCACAGGGTGCATTAAAGTGAAATGTTTCCCTGGATCACCATTCCTTTTACAGAAGGAAAGAGGAATCTATTAAGTCAGGAACGGACAGTAAGATCAAGGGAAATTAATGAGCTGGAAGAGAGCCTTTTAGAGCTGTAGTAATGCTCAGACCTGTGGGCTGCCCTGAAATAGGATTCTGTTTTCCTGAAAACCAGTGATAACTTCATGCAGCTGCTCATTAGATAGTGCAGATACCAAAGGAGAAATTGGAACCCTGGATGTGTTAGATTAGCATTTTCCCTCTATTTCCTCCATTTATTTTCCAGATGGCATACTGTTTCCCTATTATGTTTTATTTATACAAGGCTAAGCCCATTCCCCTTCCAACTCCATTAACCTCAGTGGAACAACACCAGAAATTACTATGGCCCATTGACTACAGAATCTTATTTGATATTGACTGTTTTCTTTAGGACAATTTGATTGACACAAATTATTGCAGCAGATGTGTATTGTAATTTGTAATGGAACATTTTATCCATTTGAATCCAGATAGCCTTTCTTCCAGTCTCCATTTGTAATGTCGCTTATTGGGATCTTTGAATCTTTATTGTATCAAATAGCAGGTATTTGCAGGGGCAGCTAAGAGCTGTGGAGGATTAATGCTCAATCCTTCCACGCTTAAATATCCTGTTGTTTTCATCTTGTCCTAGGTCACCAGTGGGAATGAATTTGGTCACCTTATCCTGGTACATATTTACAAAACTCACAGAAGTGCCATGGAATTTGATGCAGTTATCAGTCTCACTTCAAAAGGGTACCAGAATTGAAATGATAGAAATCTCATGGACCAGGATTGAGGTACTTTGCAGGGTTATATCAGATGCTTAACACTGGGCTCCACTACATTTATTTTCCTTTTATTCTTTTTTTCTCAAGCTCTGAATTTCTTCATCATAAATATTAAGTATATATTACATGTGTAGAGAACTTGGCAAAGGGAAAGGAATGTGAAAGGGATAATGCTTGACATTTGGATGTTTTGAACAGGACTTGCAACACTAATGATTGCTTTAAAAAGTTACAAATATTGCAATAGCTTTTATTTGAAGAGCAGGAACATAGCTACTCCCTGGTTTGATGCTTTCTGAATTGATGGATAAGACCTTCTTCTCAGGTACCGAATCAGAGCATGCATGCATTTACATGCTTATGACATGGGGGTACCCAGAGCAGAAATCAGACTGTCGCAGGGAAGTATGGCTTTGAGTATGGCCACAGCTGGCTTGTCTTTACAGCCAAGTAAACAGTATTTCAGGAAAAGAAAACAGTATCCAGGTTAAATGCAGACAGATGTCAGGAGAGAGAGGGAATGCAGTGGGGCAGCTGTTGTGCCCTCCCCTGGCACAGACCCTGTGCTCCCCCCCGGGAGGTGCTGGTGGTCTGGAGCGGCAGGGGGGGGGGGGGGGGGGCCAAACCTTCCCACCGCCGGGAAACCTGAAAGGGGGCTGGTTCTGGAGCGGCGGGGTGGGGGGGGGGAAGACAAACCCTTCCTACAGCTGAGAAACCTGAAAAGTCTGGAAAAACACCATGCTCAAGGTAACCTGCTGCTGAGAAGAGCTCATTGTCTTAAACCCAGCACTGCCCATCCTGCTGCCGAGTGAGCTGGGGAGCCCGTTCCAGCACACTGCTGCGTGGGGCAGGCAGACGCTCCGTGGCTGTTGAGAGAAATCCTGGATCCCAGTGTGCTACAGAGGTGTGGAATAATTACTATGCACTATAAGTAATGAACAGTTTTTGACAGATGGCCAAGATGGAAATCAGAACAGAATGTTGTTTTGGCTTGATCTGAACTATAACAGTTTAATTCTTCTGACTTCTCTCTCACCAAAACGAGAAAAACCTACGAGGGAAAAAAAAATCTGAATTGATTTTTCTTTGGTGAAAACCAAAATGTGTTTGATGTTAGTGAAGGGTCTTTTTCCCCGTTCCTCCCCTTTTTCTTTCTTTTTGAATAACTTTAGCTGAACTTTCTCTTAAAGCATATAAACCAGAGAGAAAATACTTTGTATCAAATGAAATGGTCTGATTCTTTCAGTGTTTTTAAATTTTTTTTTAGTCCCATCTGCTAATTAAACTGGACCTGAAATCACAGATACTTTCTATTACACAAAAGATGCAGTTTTAGTGGCTTAGCAGCTTGAAACATTATATTTTATTCTACACAAGACAATCAAATATATCTCTCCTGAAGCAACCCCTGGTGTACTTGAAACACATGCCTTTTGCAGGGATAATACTTTTTGATAGCATTGCTCAGATACCACCAGTCTTCCTCTCCTTTCCTATAACACTTATCGAACTCAGAGGACACACAAATATGTGTTAAGAAATGTATGGCTATTTTACAATGTATTAAGGCAGCTAGCCTCTTTTACTAAAAATCTTTCTTATACAAAGTGTCCAACAGAATTTTTACCCTTAAGCTTTCTATGTAGGGTTTAAATGATTAGAGGTTCTTCATTAGTTTGCTGCCTGGAAATGGTCCATTGGCAGTTAATCAGTGTTACACTGCACAGCCCACTTGCAATGTGCATGAAAATAGAAATTGTTTATACCATTAACAGCTGTATTTCGCCCTATATTGTAGTTATTACCAAACTGAAAAAAAATAAAGTAATAAAATAGAGCAGCACATCACTCATGAAGCAATTACAAAGTAAGGGTTTCATGCATCTGAGACACCTAATACAAGCAAGGAAGACTACTTAATTGTAATATATTAATGTAATAAGGAATATATGATGTTGTGTGACAGGCAACAAAAAGGTCTGCTTTTGGAAGATGGAAGAATGACTTTTTTTCCAGGTGTCAACATTAAAGAAGCCTGGAAATTTGAGAAGCAGAAGGCATCCATACCTGTGTAAACCATGAACAAAACACTGTTCTAAGCTGTTTTCAGTGTGCCTGTTTTTCTATTGAGCAAGCAAAAACTAATAAAAGTAAGAATAGGAGTTAAGATTACACCTCTGGGTCATACCACTTTAAAGTCGCTGGCTCTTATCTCTCTCCTAGTATGAATCTCCAACTGGCTGAGACAAGTTTCAGAGGCTGGAAAACGAAGGTAGAAAAAACCAAACAATAAAGAAATACAAAGTTTTCATAGTGATGGAAAATTTAGTGAATATCACTCCTCCTCGGTGGAATGATATGTTCTACCATGTTCTATGCTTAACAAAAGTATTACCTGTCTTTCTAAAATATAGACATTATCTAGTCGGAGAGTATGCCTGGAGCACATGGTGATGCAGAGAATGAAAAGGGGCCTTTGCTCAGGTGCTGCCCTCTTGCTCTGCCTTCACCCCCAGGTACCTGGCTGCCTCAGGATGGTGGCTCTGTCACCCACACCTCCACCCTCTCAGAGGCCCCCACTGCCTGGAGTGATGTGAGCACTCCCAAGAGAAATGCTGCTGTCTGTGCTATATAAGTAGCATACTCACCTCACAGATGAAGTGATTATAAAGTCTCCTCTCACCGTGAAAATCTATGAATCCAGTAATCTATATAGCACTGAGGCAATATTTCTTTGGGAGAAAGCTCTAGCATGTTAGCCTGCTCCCCTCGTTCCTGCGGGGCAGAGGCAGGACATTCTTTCTTTGCCATCTTTCACAGGATTTGAAGCTTTTGTGCCTGGTAGAAAGCCAAAGCTGAAATCCCGGGTTAATCCTGTTATCTGGTACACAGCCTAATGCACGCTTTGCAGAATTCACCTCCATGCTTTCCCCATATGGGAACAATTTCAAAGGCTTTAAACTGAAAGGATAATATCAACTCTTGTGTCCCTCCTTCCTCTTCCAAATTACACTTGCTTTTAGAATACCCCACCTGTGCTGGGCAACAAGATTGACTTTCTAAACTCTGCTAAAATAAACTTTTTGAATAAGATATATAGGTGTGCATGCAGAGTATCATAATACTAGATAAGAAAAGAAATCCAAATAAAATAATAATGAACTAGCACGAATTTTAATCCATAAATCCTGAAGTAATTTTGCTCCAGCATTCCAATAAAAATTCCAAGACAGACTAGGTGCTTCACTGGTTTCCAGTGATATTTTTTATGTGAACCAGAATTCACTGCTCCTCTTCCTACGTGTACCTCCCACAGAATTTCAGTGGAGTATAAGTGTTTCAAAGAAAACATGCGGGTGGAGCAGGAGGTTTGTAACCGAAGAGTTAACTAGTCAGAGCGTCTGCTAGATCTCTGTTGTTACTGGAAGGAAGTCAATTGTATAATTTGGTGGAGAGCAGTTATCTAACTATTTTTAAGCACCCAAGTGCCACAAATAGGAACCTAGGTCCTTTATATAGTTAATGGAGAAATACAGACTCCCAAATTAGACGTTCTGACTTAAATCTGAAGGACTCTGCCTCTCTAGAGTCAGACAATGTTAGTATTTCCCTGGTTCCCTTCTTCCCCTACTGAATGGCATAAGTTTGTCTTGGATTGAACACAAAGAGGGTAGCCTTCGTGACCACTGAAAACATGTACAGGAACAGAACCTGCTTTCTTCTTTCTTTCTTTAAAGTGAGCAATACACCACTGACCAGCACAGTCAACCCAAAGCCACTCTCTGTAAAAGATTCAGAATTATCCCCTCTTTTTCTCTCCCTGAGTATGGTGGGCAAGTAATCGTAATTGCAAAGTGCCTAGATTCTTAGAGAGCAGAGTAAACCATGGAGACATACAAAGCTAAAATAAATTTCTTGCTGTTGTGCCTTCTACTGAAGTAACTGAAAATCTGAGGGCTGCTATGCAAAGCAACACATGCCAGCATGGCGGAGGACAGCTGGAAGAAGAAATGCATATTGTGAATTGTAATAACAATGGACAGGCGTATGAGAGATTTCTGAACTCAGGAACACATCCCTGAAACTTGGCACCTGATGCTGTTTGCTCCTGGGCTGGCATCCAGCAGAGAGTGAGAGGGAGCGAAACTGCTGCCATTAGTTACGCAGTGTGCACACTTTCAGATTCACTAGAAACCCAAATATACTAGTGAAACATTTATAAATCACACTAGAGCAGCTGCCAGACAAGAGAATATGATCACACTATGTTTGGTGGAATATAAGGGATCTTTAAAAAATAGAAAAGAAAGTCAGACTCACACTGAGGACAGTAAAAAAAGAACTAAAGATCACCAAAAATAAGGGTTTACTACCTGTGACATTCTTAACAGTAGTTAGATAATTATTTACTTAAGTATATATTATCTGACATTCAGGGTAGAAGTTGGGCATCTTTTCTATGCTAGTCACAGGGGCATCCTCAATGTTTAGCACAAAAGGACAAATATTCCCAGAGCTCATAACTGCCTCTCTTAGTCCTACTGAATAAAGAGGGAGCCCATACAACTAGTTCAGACATACAAGGTTGAAGCCATATAAACAGAACCCCCAACCTGAAATAATGTCTAAGTGAACAGCACAGAAATGTACCATTAAGTAAAAATCATAAGTGAAAAAAATAACAGTGTAGAAAGTCACTTTTCTGTGTGTGTATTACTTCTCGGAGACCGAGTATCCCCAGGTTGGATTACATTCTCCTTTTATTAAGCAGTGTTTGTTGAAATTATTAACATTTGGTATACTTCAAATCTGGCTCAGTAGACTACAGGAATTAATTTATTTCACCTACTATTTTTAGACTTCTACAGTTTAGAAGTCTACATCAGGGTCAGTTTGTTCCAGGTTCTCTTTAGATTTAATAGAGTCACTTTTAGGATACAGACCATCTGATCAAAGGTAGAGGGGTGTGTTACAACAAGTTTTCTCGAACTCATGGGTTCAGGTGAATCCCACTCAAGGTGTCTGTCTGTCTGAGACAGAGATTTCAGTCATAGTGTTTTCAAACAAATGCACCTATATTTAAAAATAGATTTTCTGGTTAAATAATCTGAACAAAAAGTTTCCTGAGGCATTTACAAGTGACTCCAGGATGAATCCTAACCTTTGAGTACTCAAAACTGAACTCTGCTTGTAATTACTGTGATCTTATGAAAGCCATACCAAATTGCACAGGGTCATTTTCCTTCTGATAGCGTCAGGAATTTTCTGATGAATAATATGATCCACAAAGCATTTTTTGCTCTAAGTTAAAAATCTTTTTCATCTCTGTCCCAGTGGTAATAATAAATCAATAAATACAAATGTAACTTGAAGACTATATTGTCATATATGCTATTCATTGAAATGTAAACAAAAATTGTGTGGCTTGTTCAATTTCTCATATGCTTATGCCTCTCTGGGTAAATCTAAGGAATGGTGATATTTAAAGAGTAGTATGGAAATGAGTAGAAATGACGCCTTGGGTACAGGCAAAGGTTGGCTGCAGAATTCAAAATGCAAAGAGAGATTTAATGCACTAATCAGGAAGATACTTAAACACATTTTCAATTTTGAATGCCCAAAGGAATTAAAGATGTGCCTCATGTTAAGCACATGCTTAAACACCCTTCCTGACTGTCAGTGTTTGCTTGAGCTGAACATGAGCCTCAGTCTGGAAGCAAGAGAGTGTCAAATGTCAAAATTAAAAAAAAAAACAAACTTGCACATATTTTATTCTGTTCTCCTTAGAGCACATAGAGTTTTCTGGGCTCCTGTCACACTTTTAAAAAAGAAACACTGGTAGAAAAGAAGCCATCCTAAACCACAACGTGAAAATCCATACTGATGATATAAATGTTGAAGGATCTGTCCAAATAAATCAGCACAATAGGGGATCACACAGCTCTAATCTGTATGAAGTAATTGTATAAACCATCTTAGAGGGCAGTAACAACAACCCAGAGAATGGGATTGTTCTGAAGGGAAAAAATAAAATAAAATAAAATAATAAAATAAAATGTCCAAAATAAAAAAATAAAAAAATAAAAAAATAAAAAAATAAAACATCATCCTTCTGCTTATAATGAAGAAATACACAGCACTGTAATGCAACCACAGGCCTCTCAACAGCAGATTAATTTACTGAAGTTCTAGAAACATTTTCAGATTTTCACAGATACGCAAGAGCTACAAGTGACCTAAAGCAGTTATGGATTAATATTTTAGGGTAGGTTGTCAAGTAGAAACAACTTCAAAATATTTGAAGAATTTACACAAATATGAAAGCGGAAACAAATCTTATCCAAATAAATCAGCACAATAGGGGATCACACAGCTCTAATCTGTATGAAGTAATTGTATAAACCATCTTAGAGGGCAGTAACAACAACCCAGAGAATGGGATTGTTCTGAAGGGAAAAAATAAAATAAAATAAAATAATAAAATAAAATGTCCAAGACACAGCAAAGCCTTTGTCATTTGTAAACACTAGGACAGGATCCAATTGGTTCACTTCTTTGTTAATCTCTGCTTAATTCCCTGACATTAATTATCTGCATTTGACTGGCAGTCATCTATTCCCAGTTTGGACAGTTTCTCCATTAAAGTACCAGGCACATGGTTTGTACAGTAGTTATCAGGCAAAACTCCGAGTACGTTGGACTGGACTGAAACAGAGTCCTGGCTGTGTGAGTCAAATATCACAGGAACTTGTGGGGGGTATGTTTACCCAGACATCTTAAGCTCTAGGAAACACTTGGTAGGAAAAAAACTACAAAAAAACCCAAACCCTTCATTTTGTAAATCCTTGTTTTTTCACCTGTGAGTAGTCCATTACCAAGGCATTAACAAAAGGCTTTTTTTCCTCTCTTGCCATCAGAGTACTATGTGTCCCAAGACTTTTTATTATAAAAGTGCCAGCCCCTCAAGTGTAAAGCACGATTGTTGATCTCCAACTGACCGCTGGCTCATAAGTATATGGATATCTATACATATACACACATGTATACCCATATACACATATATACATACAATGATTGAAATTTTCATCATTTTGCTTCCAAGAAAAAAAAAAAACCACAAAAAACCACAAAGTAATCATGAATAGAAAACTATTTGAAGGAGTGAAAATTAAACCTTGGCATTACAACTAAGTGATGATGGTCATATTTGAGAGAGAAAAATGAAGTAATAGTAGCTTTGAAATCCATAGTGAGGCCATGCACACATGGACAGAGAGATGAAGCTCGAGGCACAAACCTGGAGCAAATCACACCGTGACAGCAGCATACAAAGGAGCAGATTGTGCATTTGAAAGCGTGAAAAAGAAACATGCTGTGTCTGCACCGTGAGCAGATTGTGCATCTGAAAGCGTGAAAAAGAAACATGCTGTGTCTGGAAAGGTAAGTATTTGAAAGTACAACAAACGTAGCCCTGATTCATTCTGAGTAAGTTTGTAGGTAGAAGGGCTAAATTGTTTCTAGGAATTGTCTCATGTTCACATTTTGACATCCACAGTTAAACGCTGTGGCGTACAGCTCTTCGTATGCCGATGTTTTGCTCATCCAAGCTCCTGGATCCTCTTCTGTGCTTATTGCAGTTTTGCCTTTCATGGGACACAATAGAAAGAGAGTGTTTTACTCTTACTGGTAATAAATGGGCTGTTATTTGCTCCGGAGATTATGTGTAGACCCAGCAATTGAAACTGGTCTGCTTTCTCCTTAACTGTCCACGGTCTGTAGGTAAGTACAGTTGCTCTGGAAAGACATTTGACCACTGTCGTGTTGAATAGAACATTAAATATCACCCTAAATGGCATTAAATCAGCACTAAATAGACATTTCCCACTATGAATATAACCAAATGAGTTTTACTGTATCTGGCTAGAGCATATAAACTACGTCAGTTGTCTAATGAGGATAAAATGAAAAATTATTTAGACACTTGGCTGCTTCCTAGTAGTTTCTCCTGGTTTGACCAGTCTATTCCAGCAGTGTTTCTTCTTAGCAATTTCTGTGCTGTTCCATCCAGTGCTTAAAAGAAACACGTGTTTGGTGCGTGGGGCACATGTTGAGTGGAGAGGAGTGGAAAGCTACAGCACCAATGTGCAGCGAGCCAATGTCTTCCAGAAACATATTGCTGTTTCTGGAAGTGGCTCTGTCTGTGGTGAGGTAAATTATTTAAAGCCTAATTGTTTGACTACAGATATAAATAAACCTGGCAATTTCCCTGCATTGGATCAGACCTGTGGCCCTCTACTTTAGCCCTTCATTTCTTAAAGGGATGAGTAGAAGTCTATTTATAAAAGTGTAGGGAACTGAGTAATTAGTAGCTAGCCCACTCACAGATAAATTGTTTTCTAACAAAAGTGTTTGAAGGTTGGACTAGAATAGATTAATTTAGCTACATGACTGCATGGTAGGAGGGAAGAATCATGGGCACACTTAAGAAACTGAACTTTACATAGAGACCCGTATATGAATCAGTCATGCTGGCATACCAGTTAACAGAAAATTCATGGTTTGGCACCCATCTCTACACCCAAGTAGCCAAAATCAACTTCTTTTGTCAGACCTGGACAGAGCATAGCCAAACATAAATAGCGGAAGTAAATAGATAAAGAGCTAGGAAGTAATTCCAGCCGGATTCTAAAGGTCCAAAATAATCAACTGCGTGGTTTACATAGAATTGTATATTTCAGGTCTGGTTGTTCTCGGCTAATATTAACTTCATCTCTCTTCACTGTGAAATAAAGTGGATACAGCTGAGACATCTGCTGCTGCAAAATCACAGGTGGTACTCACCTGCCAAAAAGAAGGCAGATGTTTTTGGCATCATAACTCTGCCAGTGCCTTCACCCAGTGAGGTTGTCTTCAAGCTAACTTAGGATCTTCTAGAACTGATGAATATTAGTGGCTGTGAAAGTTATGTCCCTTTTCCTGATGACTCTCCCTGTCAGGTTTTGACATTGCAATGCTTTGCTCATGGATCACCAGAGGAACTGTGCTTGCTGACAGTTTCAAACTACATCACAAGCAAAGGGAGAATGGATATATTTTCCAGGGTTCAATGAAACTTTTTAAATGCAAAACTGTTCCAAGGTAAAAATCACTATCTGATATATGGTAACCTGATATCTGCACAGCTTTTCTGCTTTCACTACAAAATTTTGTTTGCCAGCATATGCATGTTGGACTATAAGAAAAGATTCCTCCATGCTAGACTAATACCTCTGAAATAAAAGAGTTCTGTTAGGCACTTCATATTGCTGTTGAGAAGACCGATCAATTACAGACATAACTCTGTTTGGAAATACTTCTTCACAGAGACAGAAAATTATTAAGAGAAATAATACAAGGAATGGAAGCTGATTTCAGAATTCCAAAAGATAAACACCAATCTTTTCATTACTTAGTAATATGGCCTTATTTAAACATTGTTTCTCACTGCAGTTTTGTTTGGGTTTTTTATATATTAATCTCAGGAAAACTTTTTTTTTGCATGGTGTCTGTTCAGCATGTGCTTTTTATGTAATCTGGCCTCTACAAACTTTGTAATGAATGGAGCCAAGTTCAATAACTTTCCCAGAAAATAAAACTTGATGGAATATTTTATTAGAGATTTTCACTGTAAGGGAAGCCTGGTGTGCTCCAGAGTGCAGCACTTGACACATGTAAATAATAAAGCATAAGAGGGATTACCAGCCACTAATTTTATGAAAGTCCGCTGGCACTAAGTCTAAGAGCAGTACTGCTATCATCAAACTTCAAGGATAACAGCAGACTAAAATGAAACACACGTTATTTTTTTAGTAGAAACAACTTTTGTGATAAAGATGTTTTTTAAGTTGAAAGATTATTAAGGAGAAATGAGGGAAAATGTTTTCATGTTCAGAGCTGAAAAATGTTGCTTAAAAAGCAATGGTTTTGAAGAAGTTCAAGGATTGGCGAGGTACAAGTGCTCTGGGCAGTCATTTATTAAGGTGTTATAGCAAAACAGAAGTAAAATTTGTCTCAGACTGATAGACAAATTTTAGCGCTATAAAAACATTGATAAGAGAGTATGCTTTCCCAGAACACGTCTGACAGCAGGAGGACTTTATTCTTGGTTTTTGCCTTGGGGTGTTTGTTTCATTTTTGTTGCTTTCAACAGAATTGTTCATGTGAGTCTGGGTTATTCACATGCCTTGGAGTTATTGGTCTCACCTAGACTTTGCAATCAGCGACACAGATTCTGATACAGTCGACCGCTCACAGAACTGTGAATCTGAAAATTCATAAGCACATCAAAATATTTTACACAAAGCAAAGTGTCTTCTGATATATTTATGCAGCTAAAAATGGAAATTGAGGCTCATTAATATCTTCCTGGGAGACAGGTACTCTCATGTTTCAAAATCCCACTAGGTACCATTCTGCCCCTTTGAGTACCTAAATATGCCTGAACCATAGCTTAAAATCAAGCAGATATGTAAGTGCTTTCAGGAACAGGTATGGCTTTTAATTCGCTCCTGTTGGAAAGGGGTGAAAAATGCTAACAGTGTTCTGAGGAATGGAGATGTGAATAAAGGTTCATGGGTTCAACCATTTAAATGCATAATATACAACTGATGAAAAAAAAAAGATGTTTATTTAATATTTTAAAGAATTTGTTATGTATTTCCGTATCTAATGCTTTTCGGGGCTGTGTAACATCTTTAATTTTATTGAATTTTCTTATATTTTGCTAACAGTGGGTAGATGGATGAGACTAATGTTAGCTTGTCTGGGAGGAGTTTGTAGAACAGTATCCAGCAGTGGAGAGGACATTCTGTTTTTTCTGACTCACAAAGGAAGGGAAATTAGCACATTAGGTCCAATTTCACTGATTCTGGATAAAAATGTTTCTTTGCTGATTTCAAGGTTCCTTTTTTTAAAGTCAGTTGCCATAGAAAAACCCATATAATAATGACCATAAGATGCCACTGTATTTAAGAACTCTCCCTTCCTGGCTACTAAAAAATGACAATTGCTCACACATAAAACCCAAACAAATAGCAACAACAACAAAACAAACAAACAAACAAAACCCCAAGCTGAAACGTCTTTCAACACACGTTTTTAGAAAAGTATGGTTTTGGGTTGCCTTTTTTTTTCTTATTCTGGATCTGAAATTATGGTCCCAGTCTGCTTGTAAACTTGCAGTTTACTGCATGCAAAGCAGGTTCAAAGTCATACTGAAAATCAGAGAGAGCCTAAGTTTTAACTTCACAGGAATATTTTCTTTTTTTTTTTTTTTTTAGTTTTTTCCTCATGCTAGAGTGAAATTAAGATAAAGTCTGACAATTCACATCATTTCTAAAATTGAAGATCTCATTTCCAGTTAGTCTATATTTTTAGTTTTGATCACCACAGTGTCTGATTTTCTAGTTAAAGTTACATCTGTCAGTCTGGAAGTTGTCCTAAAACCCAAAATGAGTTTGATAACCTGTGTTGCAGACACTGTAGCTTGACCTCCCAGAAGCTTTGTTGCATTGCCATATATGAAGAGGCCTCTCAGCTTTCCCTTTGCTGCTCTGTGTGTGAAATTGAAGTAGATGTAGCTCTTGAGGAACAGGATGTCCACCAGTTGGATTCCTGTCTTCCCTGTCCCTGAAAGAAGGTCTTTCTGAACCAAGATTCCTCCTTTTGTGGCTCATAGTAAGAGAAAAGGGAAGAAATATCATACTATGATTCTGTGACTCTAAACTCCTAGAGAGGAACCAATTCCTACAACCACACCATTCTAAATACAAAAGAAAAACATAAATGGTTTTGATATGCACTACAAAATATGACATGAAGAGTTCATGTAGCTCAACCTAGTTAATGTGATCTCAAAGTAGATCTAAAATAACAGCATAGAAATATTGTATAGGACTTGCCCAGCTGTTATTGACAGCTTCCGATTTAGTTTTATCTCTATCTCCTTATGTATGCAATGTTCTGTGGGACTTAATCAGTACCTATTGAAACCACTGAAAATATACCCATTGCTGTCAATATCCTATTACCAATTCCTTAAGTGTAATTAAATGTTTTCTGAATTAATAATAATACTTTATTAATCATTACACAGGTCAATCATCCCTGTTCCTGCAAACTAAAGCATGAATCTCAAAGCACTGCAAGCACAGCAAGCAGAAGAACTAACCATGATCAATAAACAGCGTCTCACCCAGGATTCTCTAAATATTCCTAATTAATTCTGTTCACAAAATACTGAACAACAGAAAGAGAAAAAAAAAGGTTATTTACATCTCAATCACAAACCCCCTCATTAGTCCTTTTTCATTGTCAATAATGTTGCTTTTACATTGCTTTTAGCCATTTTTGGCACTTGAGAATTTGTCTGAGTCTGGTCTGCTTTTCCTTTGTTTTAAAAAGATTAATACTGCCAAACTTCCCTTATGAAGCAAATAGATAACAATGGTCACTCATGATAGAAATGGCTAACATGACCGTTCACTTTTTAGGTATTTTAGAAGACTTCTGCTTATAAAAAGGGAATTCTTAATGGTGAACAAAAACATAAAAACCAGACAGAAAACCTACTATAAATCCAAAAATGTTCCACCTAAATTTGCATCCTTAATCAGTTCAGAAGCTTCTTCCCCTCCCCCCCCAATACTCCCCCTATTTTTTTTTTCCCAGGATTTAAAGCAGATAATCATGAAATCTTACTGAAATAACATTTTTTTCCTTATTTTTGATGCTTGGAAAAAAATAAAGTATTGCAAGAAAGTTTCTCTTTTTTCTTTTTTGGGGAAGTAATAAAATAAAGGGACAGTATTGCATTTCAGATGAATACTAGAACATTTTTGCTGCATGTCTGAAAAGCACCTTGAGACAACCTATTTGACATTTACCCTATGTGGGGGAATCACACAAATGTTGCTTTGAACCATAAAAAATATAATAAACTGTATAAAATGGATGGTTCATATTTTCCTCTTTTTTCTTCCAATTCCAAAATCACTGCATCTCACTTCTTATCTGCTCACATTTAAGTCTAATATCTTGCCAGGCAGCTGTCACTTCTTACAGCTGCTTTCAGAGGGCTGTGTCGGTACGGGACCAGGCACAAGCATGCTGTGATTTATAGCAGCAGCAGCCTGTTGGCGGAATTCATTTGACTTAACTTGCACCATCTAAAATGTAGGATCCCTCCTCCAACCTTGTCCTCCAGAAGCCCATATTGTTTTTGGAGAGAAGCAGACGCCTCTAGAAAGTGATTTATCTAGTACCGAAGTGGGTATTATATAACTGGGGGAAAAAACCACTCTGCTCTTTTCCTTCAGCTGCAGTGAGAATACAAGCACTTGTCCAAACCAGTCATGTTATTTTTTACATGGCTGAAGTCTGATGGAATGGATACAGACTTTTTTCTTATTCAAATGGCTAGGAGTATGTACTAACTGCTCTGAGTCAGAAGTGAGACTTTACCAGGAATTTTTGGGTGAATATCTCAATTCAGAACCTACTTGAATCATATTAAAAATAAGACCTCACCATGCATGGCCACACAGGAGAGAGTAAAGTTGGCTTTGACTTCCCTGCATAGAAACATGATGACAGCAAGCTATGAGCAGAACAGAGCTCCTTCTCTTACAGAGGGAGGGGGAATTTTGTTTTCTTTTCCATAAATTAAAGCAGCGAGGTAGCCCATGAGACCCTTCCATCTTCTTGATTGATGAGCTAAAAAAATGTTTCGGCTGTATTGATCTCCTTTATCTGCTAAATATGAGGATGTGGATCAAGGGAACATTGATGGGGGAACAACAAAGCTTGAGGAATGAACAAGCCCTTCTCCCTATGCTGGGTAGCAAAAGGATGGAGCCAGAAGTGCTTATATGTTTATTGTACGCTTGTCCTCGTTGCAAAATATGGAACCAAAAAGCAGCTAAAGTTTGTTATCCAGTGTGCTGGGAGCTGAGGCAGTTATTGACCAGGCCCCTGTGTTTGGCTTATTCTGAAGGTTCAGGGCAGCCTTTACTGAGTGGGTGCAATGCACACAAAGGACCTGAGCCAAGGAACTGATTATGAGTCTGCTGACTTCAGAAGCCTTTGGAGCTGTTTCTTAGAGTTTAAGTCATTCCTGTTTATTCCTGCAACATTCAGAAGGGCAAAGCGGGAGTTGTGAGTTCTGCACAATGCACTCCTTGTACAGCGCAGACAGGTAGGTCTGACTTAATTATTTCTGTCTTGCCCTGACACACCAAAACAGTCTGTTACAAGCTCCTCTTTCCCCCACCCTTTCAAAAAATCTACCACTGCTCTTTATTTAAAAGGCTCAGAGATGGTATTTCAGGGGTGATTACTATCCAGTGGTCATCTGTGACAGCTTGTAGCCTGCTATTATTTGCAATTTAAGTCCATCACTAATATTTTATGACTGTATCTGCAGTTACTGTCAGCTGAACAATATTTAATTGCTTGACTCACAAACTCTGTCTTGTCAACAAACACATGTTCTCAGGCCCCATTATGCTTTTAGTGGTGTTTGCAGCTTGTTTTCTTTTTTATTTGTTCTGCTGCTGGAAATCAGAGTTTACTGTAAGATGTCCAATGTTCATGAGCAGTAAAGTCATAAACGAAGTTAAAAAGGTGATAACCAGAAGAAATTCTTGGCTGGTACATGGGTTATTTAAGAGAAGGCAGTGGGTTTCATTTCCACTTAAAGAGACATCATGTCCTTTTGTATTAAAAAAAAAATAATCTGTTGGCCTGTGCAGGGTTTCCCCCTGCCCCCATCATCTAAGGGTGATGGCAGACCTAAATTTAAAAATATATGCCATTATGGATTTCTTTGAGTATCAGCTTACAGTTAAAAATGTTCTGGAATGTGCCAAAGTTTAAGGGGTTGTACCTATGTTTATATTTCCTAAACTATGACAGTACTTGGCAGTTATAGTCATTGGCTTGTCTTCAGACTTAAAATTAGATTTTTTATTTTTGCAGTTGAGTTTTAAACATAGTTTAAAAGGTAAGTGGAAAGGTCATCTTTTACAAGTTATTTGTGGCAAACGAGGACAGAGACCTTCAAGAGGTTTTCTACTCCAGTGGCTACCAACTGATGGACCACAGGACATGAGAAATGTTCCACAAAAAAATTTGAAAATACCCAAGCCCTCCTCATAGACTCAAGTAATCAAATTAAAGAAAACAGTAAAAATAAAAATAATAAATGAAGACTCAAATCTCAGCTCTTTCTGATTGTAAATGAAGGTGAATACGGGAGAAACATACAAGGTGCACTACGGCTTTATGTGAAAACACATTACACAGCTCTTAAATGCTTTTCAGAACATTTATGTGATACTTAGATCGACTGAATAAAGGCATCAAGCTATGACCTTTTACTGCCTAACTTATCTTAAAGATCTCCAGTGATGGCATTTCCACAAATTCTCTGAGCAGTCTGTGCCAGTGATTCAACATTTCCTAATAGACATAAGCTATACCTCTCACTGCAACTTGACTCCATCACTTTTTGTTCTATGTCTCACAGATATGGAGAACAGGTTATTCCCCTCCCCTTTTGCAACAGCCAAAACTGAGCACAAGATTCAAATTACTCATGTGGCTAAAAATGTCCATTTACCAGAATGTAATTACAAATCCCGATCTGGCATCTCATAAGCCTAGTACTAGCATTTGTCTTAGTGGGACTACAGAGGTGATAGAAGATTAAAGGTTTGAAACCTCATTAACCAGAAACTATACATGCAGAAATAAACAATCTGCTGCCTTTATAGAAGGATTCACATTTGTCTGGAGAGAAGTGGAAAGGTGTCAAATCTACTCATTTAAAACTTTTTTAGCAACACCACTGTGTTGCCTCTGGCAATATTCTTATGACTATGTATATATTAAGATATATTTTAATTTCAAATTACTTCCTCTTCCCTCTAATTGTGTCCTGCAGATTTTTATGCCATGTAATTGCTTCTCTAGACTCTTAAAAAATTGTGAGGTTTTGTCTAAAAATATGTTTAACTGTAACTTTTTGGAAACCTTGCTTGTTACTGAAAAATTAATCAGTAGAATCAGGGAACTAATTTTAATGATGATTGCTATTTTAATGGGGGAATATTTTTAGCTAAATCTAAAATGCAAAAACGCTTTATGGTTTGGTGGAACTTTAAGTGAGTACAAAACTGTAATACATCTACCAAATACAGATAATGCATTATCTTAATTCAAATTATGAAGGTATTTATAGAACAGACCAGCAAGTGGCAGTACATGTTGTGCATAAATCAAGAATGATAAGACTAAAATCTTTAAAATGAAACTAAATAGACAGTCAAACAAGCTTTCATGTACAGTCTTATTCATTTTAACTGCCCTGCCAAGAATTGTAAATGCTTCATTCCACATGACCTTATTTATTTTCCTGGAAATAATAAGTATCTCTCAATTTTAGGAAAGATAGGAAACAACTCTCCTGTAACTGCTGGGATACATTTGTGTCTCAGTTAATCAAAATGTATGTACTGTAAGCCTAATGTTGGCTCAGAGTGGAAAATGGAATTTTCCAGAGACCGTAGTGTTATGAATTGCCATGACTCATAACATATTCCAATAAATAATCACTGCCTATGGGTAGTGTATTGTAATGGATGCAGAATGCCTACTCCAATGGTCTTTGACCCTGGTATCTTTTATGTGAACTCCATTTTATGCAGTTTATTTTCATAGTTGAAATGTTAGATGAAACCATAATATTTACTATTACAGATTTGTTCAAAGTCAGTGTAATATATTGCTAGGCGACATCCAGCAAGGAAAAAGGAAAAAAAAAAAAAGTGTTGCCTTCATTCAGTGAGTTAGCTAAGAGAACAAATAGTAAATGTGTGTGTTTTGATAATATACTGGTTTGAAAGCCCTAGGTATATTGGTAAAGTGTTATAAATGGAAGTATGCTTTTCTTCTCCAGAAATATTTAGATGAATGTACTGTGTGACTGTAATGACTGATACCCTCTGAGGTAAAAATAATCTCCATACCCTAAAGACAGACATAGAGAGAAATAACAGAGGGAACCGTTGGTATTTTGCAAGAATAGATCATCTCTGACCCAGAGATACCACTAGTATGGGTGAAGGAGGAATATCTGTCCTGGGCCCATTTTAACCCCTTCCCTGCCAGTTTAGGATATTAGCTAGAGTGCTAAATACTGCTGCTTGTGAATCTGAGTGCTGGCACATTTATACATTATGTGTTGAATGAGATTGGTAATCTTTACTACGTAGCTTTCACAGAGAGGCACAGAAATTGCCTTCCTTTTGCATCCCTGTTCCTGGGGTTGCTAAGCATGATGGCTCCACTTGTTTCCCATGTAAAATAAGGCTGTTCAAGAAGCAGGCTGTGGCATTTGTTAGTGAAATGCAGTTAGAGTTGACTGAAAAAATGTGAACTACATCGTCTGAATTTCAGAAAAAGTTTCTGCATGTTTAGGTTACATTTGCAAATGGGCCAGAAGCAGTGGGTGGTGTCGTTCTCTGATGCAGCAGTCCACAATGGAAGGAATACATTCAGGTGCGGGAGAGATAAGATTCAGTCCCTTTTCTGGGTAGCGGGTTTTATTTCCCTCCTTTCCCCCAAAACTGTGTCTTTGTTGTGCTTTAGCCTATTTTTAAGCGTGCTCTCAGGCTCTCCTCCTAAGGATGTTCATCTTTTGTTGGAATGCCTTTTGAGAGAGCAGAAAGAACTACAGCTTTTCATCTCACAAATGAAAATCATTAGGCTGAGAGGGTCATTCTTACTTGCTTGCTGAATAAATATGTATCCCATGCAAAATGAAATATGCCCAGAGGGAGGAACCAAGAGACATTCACCTGCATACACATAAGTGTACTGAGTATATGCATTTTCTCTGTGCACTTAAAGATTTACATCTCTTGTCTCACAAGCTCTTAGAAGATTTCAAGAACTAGATGATGGGAGTGGGATTTGGGAGAAATTTTGCTTGCTGACTTCTACTGCAGATATTCCACTTAGTGACAAAAAAACCTTAAACAGTACCTGAAGACGTGCCTATGAAGTACAAAGCATAAAATACAGGCACAAGACAATGATGTTCTGTACTGAGTCTTGCCCAGCCTGGCTGAGAAGCTAAAGCCATGTTTTGTAACTGTAAAGCCCCATTGCATGTACAAAAGACAGGTAAGGTGGCCTGTCTCATCCGGTGCGTAGAAGGTTCTTCTCCGTAAAGACTATGATGGAAATCTTTTCCACAAGGTTGTTTTTTAGCCAGTCTCTTCCCAGCCTCTAATATTCCATGAGATTATTCTGCCCTACATGCAGAACTTTGCACTTTTTCTTCTTGAATCTCCTGCAGTTTCTGTTGGCCTGGTTCCCAAGTTTATCAAGTTCCTCTGGACTGAGTCTCTGTTGTGATTTGATGAGATTTGTTGGTCCCAGGGCTGTGTCTGATCAACACCAGAAACTACTTCTGAATTCAGGGATTATATCTTGTGCTGAAAGTTACTGAAACACCGGTATCTTTGTAACTTTGCTATACCAGTTGAAGCTATATAGCCTGAAAAACTGAGAGAAGGCTGTCTTGAACCACATTTTGTAATATCTCCCTCAGAAAAGGAGATACAATTTCCTTCCTGCCTAATCTAAGAATAAAGCTCAGATTTCTCATTTGACTCATATTTCTAATTTATTGTATGAGCTCTCTAATCAAAGGGCTGTTATACAAAATGTTGGTAGTATGATGCAGTTAGGTGCATTCAGAGTATTTCTAGTAAGATAGACTCTTCAAATACTTTATTTAAGATCCCATAGAAATAAAACACAAGGAAGAGATCTAGATGATCAGGCCAAGCATATATTAGAATTTTATTTACTTACAGGAATATTAACCTCCATATTTGGTTGCTACTCCATTTCAGATGCTAAGGAAGTTAGGAAGGGTTTGGGCTTTATTTGACTATGTCTTCTGAATGTGAGTCTCTGAATGCCCCCTCAGTTGCGCTTCTGTTGCTTAAGTCCTATGCTAGGTTTTTGCCTAGGAACCTTCTCAAATTGAAGTTTAGTGTTATATCAGCCAAATCCTGAAGAAACTGCCCTTCTTTTTTGGGGGGCTGTGTAGACATGCACCTGTTTCTACTGAGGACTTTGACTAAAAGATAGCATCTAGTCTGCAAAGACGATATTTAATAGGTTAGAAAATGTCAAAGTAAATAAGAATCAGACAAAACTAATGTAACTCTGCCTAGGGGCTTATCATAGCCCTAGCTACAAAACACTGGATAATCAGTTACCATGGCTGTAACGTCATAGTGAGGATTCCAGTCTTTCAGAAGGGAAGATTTACAGCGCCATATAAATTCTTCTGTGCTTGCTATTGCTTTTGTTTCCTATTACAAAGGTAAGGGAATCCCCTGAGTGTGTGGTAACTGGCAATGTTTATTTTGGGATACCTTGCAGACGGTATATCCAGGTGGTGTTTTCTGATTCAAAGCTGAAGTCAATAAAAAGTGATGGAAAATGTTAGCAAAGTCTTGGCGAGATTCTCTCTGTACCTTTAGGAATCTGAATAAGACTTTCCTACTGGTACAATATCTTCTTTGTTCTTCCTGCCCAGCCTCTACCCACCCTCTTATTACATGGCAAAGGAAGATTAAAAAGGAGAACATATCCTCCAGTTATTTTCCTCTGAAGCAATGGTATCATAAGGAGAAAAAAAAACCCAAATAATGTGGAAGGGAGTGAGGCAGAAGTGGAACAACTAAATGATACAAGTTTAATTTATCTGTTAAGATTCCTTCCACAAGAAAAAGGGAGAGGGGCTAAAATATTTCAAACCAATCACATTAAAGTAGGGAAAACATACAAAAATTCATGATCAACAATAAACAATACACATAACACATCCAGAATTTAAACTTTCTGGAAAGAATCACAAAGGTATGTGATTACATTTAACCTCCATTTTTTTCAGTTTAAAACAAAATGTGCCTTTCTGTTCAAGGTTGAGTTCTCCCAGTACTCTAAGTTGATGGACAAGCAAGAAAAATGTTAAGCTGAGGGTGCTTTCATGAATGAGAGACCCAGCAACAATCCACCATTATACCAGGAAAAATAGGAAGCCAAAAATCCAATCACAAATACTAACAGACCTCCATGAATAGCTCCTGGAGCCTGTGTTGTTCTCATTCTTGCAGTACGCAACAATTGTTACGTGAGCTCTCAAAAGGTCATAATCTGAAACTTTTTCATCAAGTATATTCAGCAAAAAAACTATGAATGCAAAGTAAAATCACAATCAGCTGAACTGTGTGATTCATGAATCAAATAAAAAGCAGACAAAAAATGTCATCTTTTAGGACAATATATAACAACTTGAGTAGAGTCTGCTGTTTTCAACTGAAAGAAGAATAGAGGCCTAGGAAAAGTGAATTGCTGAAGGGCAGGAAAAAAGTTATTCTGAGCCTCTAAATATAGAAATCTCTCCTGTGCTTTTTTATAAAAGATACGACCAGCTGCAAGAGCCATCCAGATCAGCATATTTTTTCATGATGTCTTGTTGACTTGTTCCCTTATATTGAACACAAGTCCCAAAGCAGAAGGGATCTGTATCTTTGCACATCTCTAATAAAACTGGGGGGAAAAAGCCACAAATAAATAATTATTAAACCCAGGTAGTAGTTCAAAACAATTAATTATTGACATAGCTAAGACCTTAAATTTAATAGCAAAAAAATCAACTTTAATGGCTATTGCCAGACAATCTCTCATTCTTTGTTTGTGAGAATAAAGATGTATTGAAGTAACATATTATTAATTGCAGTTCACTTGTACATATATTTTGATTTGTCTTTGCTTGTGTTGTGGAAGTAGGTATGTTCTTAGCTGAGAATGGACATGACAGCAAGAACGAGTAGGAGGAAGTTGAAGAATAAATACATGAGGAGGTGCTCGTGTGTAAGGGTTTCAGCAAAAGGACTTTTGTGATGATCCAAACCTTTCAAACATTTTGTTCCATATTGTCACTTTTTATTCATGTTGGTTGGTTGTTCTATATCATGTTGATCCATATTCAAGTTTATGAATCATAGAATCATTGAGGTTGGAAAAGACCTCTAAGATCACCGAGTCCAACTGTCAACCCAACACCACCATGCCCACTAAACCATGTCCCTAAGCGCCACATCTACATG
>NW_008795194.1:7712188-7722485 GCF_000699145.1 Aptenodytes forsteri
TCCAGGCTAAACAACCCCAGTTCCCTCAGCCGCTCCTCAGAAGACTTGTTCTCCAGACCCCTCACCAGCCTCGTTGCCCTTCTCTGGACACACTCCAGCACCTCGACGTCCTTCTTGTAGTGAGGGGCAATAATACCATTGGAGCAAGTGGATCAGAATCATAGTTCAAAACCTTCATTTGGAAGAAGATCTCATTCAAGAACGAACTTAAAGCAGGTACTTAAACCCATGTGTGTTTTAAAGAAACTGATTTTTTTACAATCTTGGATTTAAACAAGCATCAAACACTTATTGTTTTATTAAACACTTTTCTGATTGTTCAGAGCTGTCAAAACATTTCTTTCTGAGTGTTCTACACAAATAAGCTGGATACCTGTCAGTCAACTGGATAGGACTTTTAATGTCATTTAGATCTGGTTATGATTAATTTTGGAAACTAAACCTGCTGACAGGATCTTAAAGAAGAGAAACAGCAATCAAAAAAGAAAATGTATGTAATGTTCAGGGTTCCTTCACCTCTTCTTTGTACCTTATAACAATGAAGTTGAGCTACCAACAACTAGTAAAGAAGTCTAGTGACCTATCTCTGTGAATACTGAATAACACTGAAAAAATGCCCCTTTGTTTAATGCCCTGTGCAACCTGTTTCAAGGGTTTGTAAAAGATTTCTATACTTATTTCAGAGGCATATTATAGGCCTCATAGCAAAGATTCCCATGTCCATTAAAGGTATGCACATACACCATTGAAAACCACCTACCTTCAGGTCAGTAGAAGACATACTCTGTTATTGTATATTTCTACAACATTTTCAAGAAACTCCAAAGTAACCAAGAACTTTCCCAGCCTGCACTTGTAGAGGTGATTGATTCTAAATTTATGGGGTTTAGAGTCCTACTGTTGACAAGCACATCCCATCTGTGACCACAGCTGTTGTCTTTACTCTCAGAGGAGAGAAGAAGAATTGCAGCAGCATAAGTAACATCTAAAACAGGCCAGGAAATCATAGGCTTTCCTGTCCATAGAACTATGTAACTGGGTAAGCTCCACTCACTAAGACTTCAGCAAGCTCCCAGAATACTGGGTTTGGTGCACCTGAGTTATGGGGTACTTGGCTCTGTTTGCTTTCTCTGAGCACATTCTCACAAGCTAATTCATGAAGTTTATTTATATATATATTTATATGTGTGCATTTGTATATCTAAACATTTCAGGAAATAGGTTTTTTAATCTAGAAGGTAAAATTAATGCTATAGCATATATTAGGACACATCAATTTTTGAAGTTCCTATTTTCTTCTCTCTCAAGGCTGTACATTCCAAAGAAAATGGCATCTGCACACCCGAATCAAAAAAATGGAGTATATGCACATAAGACAAATACATTTCATAATAAAAACGTGATTCACCATAAAAATGATCAAGAAATTAAGGAGTCAGCAGAGTTGAGCTATAAAACATCACATGCGCTGGAGAAGGACTAAAAGGTCACTGAAACAAGGCAAAAGAAGTTAAAACATGATAAGAAAAGCAAAAAGAAGACAAAAAGATAATTACATAAGTGATTAAGATAAATAATAGGAAATATTTCAAGTATAAGAAGAACAAGAAGTCAACGAATGAGAACCTAGTGCTTCTAAGAGACAGCAAAGATAATTTATTAAAGAGAACATTCATTTGAGACCAAGATTAACCATTTTCCTCATTGTTCACAAGGAGGATGGAGAAATGATACCAGAAGCCAACATATTATTGCCAAAGAGAGGAAGAAGATATACTGGTGTTAAGAAACATGAATGTTGTAGGAATGATCTTTCTCCAGATCAGTGGTGGCTTTTTGAGAAAACTATAAGAAGGGTAAAAGACACAAATACAGCCATTATCAACCATGGACAGGAAGACACACAACTGCATTAGTACCCACTTGAACTTGGAAAACTTTATGCCATGTTTAAAATGTCAACTTATGAAGCATATCAGATTACAATGGTTCTTAATTATAAACAGCTCTTTGCCCCTATGTATTCAGAATGGAAAGGGAATTCCATTTAGGTGTGTATATTTTGCCTCCACAAATTTATCTATCTTTTTAAGCATTAATTTCTGTGAATATTATAAACTTATCTTGTCAGTGGGTAGTAGAAATAAAACAGAAAAAAAACCCTTCTTTTTTGTCAAATGTCAAAGGAGTTTTCATAATTAAATCCCATTATGTGATTATTTAGATGCTAGTAGGGAAGAAAGGTACAGGGACTGAAGCAGACATACTTTTTTTTTTTTTTAATTTGGTCCTAGAAGTGCTATCATACTTCAAGGATGTAGATTATCTTGATATATTAAGAATTCTAGACTTATACTGTCTGCTTGTTGGATTTCTTTTGTGTAATAACAGCATCCTGAATTTCTGCAGACACTCCAGTAGTGTTCTTTGTTTATCTGGAATGTTACTTATAGAAACTGGCATGTTTTTAGGAAGCCCACATTCCAGTTAGGTAGGAATTTAAGAACTAGAAACCAAGCCATGATCTGGTACTTGAAAGTTTATCTCAGATCTTATTCTCAGGGGTACACACACAGTTGTTCAAACTGAACATGCATATCAAGCAGGTGCCCACAGAAATGTTAATATAGGTATTTCAATACTTGGAAAATGTAGTAGAAAATCATAATGGGGCACTGACAATTATTTGTGGAAATGCTAACAAACAGATGAATACAGATTAGTGTGAACTGGGTTCTTGCCTCTCTTTGGAAAAATACTGGAAAAAAGTTTAACTCTGTGATCAAGGTATAAAAAATATACTGAAATCATTACAGAAAAATAATCAAGAAAATTATGATTATATGAAATAGAGCAGAAATTGAAGCCCGTTTTAGATTGGTATGATAGGGTAGCAATCCAAACTCTTATTCACCATCTGCTGTGTTAGTTGCAAACTTCCATTAATGTCAGTGGTGCAAAATAAAGCCGAAACTTAAACTCTTCAGTCAATATGTTGCTAGTGATCTATTTGTGCAGATAGAAAATGAGCTTAGATGAGGTGACCACTGAAAAGCCCTGTTATCACCTCTCATCTTTTTTACTCTATAAACCAATGTCATGTGAACAAAGAGTCATCCGTAAGCTGAAAAAAAAATTATGAAAAGAGGAACAGGGAAATCAATAAAAATGTAAGAAGGCAATAAAAATCAAAATTGCTTAGAAAAGAAAATGCTGGGGAGATATAGTAAAGACCTTAAGCACATCAATAAAATGAAATGTATACTTCAAAATAAGAATGAAAATAAAATAAAATATAAGATTAAATAAGTATTTCAAAATACAGATTTGAAAACTAAAAGTGTTCTGGTATTTTCTGTCAGGCCCCTAAAAATGGGATTGAACAAATTTAGTGCAACTTTAATCCCCCAAAAATATATTTTGATTTTTGTTTGAAGAGTGGGTTTGTTGTTTTGGTCTTGGGATATTTGTTTGTTGTCTTGTTTATTTGTTTTTATTTGCCTTTGGCATTTGGATTTCTTTGCAAGCTTTGTGTCTGTCAAAACTGACATTAAAAAATAAAAGCTGACTTTCATTTACAAACTGATACTTGCAGAATCTGGGGCTTCAGAAAAATGACACCACCACAAATAAAGTGTTAGGACCTGTGGAAGTCAACACAAAAGTTTTGACTTCACTGCAATTACTGCTACGTTTGTGGTAAAAGCACAGGACCTGGTATATCAAAGTGCCTGAAGAGTCTTTAAGGTTTTTTGGTTAGCAAAGTTCTCAATTTAAAATTGCAGATCATAAAATTAAGCTTGCAGATACTTAGTGCTGAAACTGTTGCTGTTGGGCATTTCAGCCTTTCTCAACATTAGCTGGGCTAGGAACAGAAGTCATTTGCATAGACCTGACCTTATTATTTTTTAAGGTGTTAGTGCAGAACTTGATGAGGTTCAAGATTAAAATCAAGAGCTTTTCTATTGAAATATATATAAAAATTCTTACAAAATTAATATAGAGAAGCTACCTGTGATGTATATGAAAAAGAGAAACCATAACTAAAAAAGTTAAGGAAGACATAGTAAAGGATTTAAATAACATTTATTTGTATATAGAATTTTAAAACATACTTTCTTCCTAAAGAAAATATTTGGTTGGGCTTATTTACCAAGAAGCCTATGAAGAAAATAAGCTAGGGAATTGATTAAAACAGAAGATGATGTCAAGGGCAAATCCTCCTCTCTGCTGTACTAGGTGTTTGATATTGGGAATAGTGACAGGAAAGCTTTTCCTCCACAGAGCAGACAGGCTGCGCTTTAACAGAGGGGACCATTAGCTTCGATCAGGTTAAGGACCAGGATGGGATTTGGAAGAACTTGGAGTATTTCTGCAGCAGACTGTTGGGGTGTTGAACAAAAAAGCAAACCTCTCTACAGCAATATGAAATGCTAAATGACTGCACCTGGTCTTACACTGAAGAGTTAAATGGTTTCTGTGTCCAATCTGGTTTGTTTAAAGCGAGGGGCATAGACATCTAGCACAAGCACAGGGTAGAGACAACCTGTCTTCAGATTTGGCAAAGTTCTTCTGAAACAGCTTACACAACTTCTGTATTCTCCATCTATTGTCACTATTTCTTCTTATGAAGTACTGAGCCCAAGAAGCACTGAATGCCATTTGGCATTCAGGACACCAGTATAAAATGAAAAGAAAAAAAAACCCAAACCAATAATCATAATAGTATATTCACAGTGTATTAGTAAAGCCAGACATCTAACTGGGTAAGGTTTATTAGTGTGTCATTAGCAAATATCATTAGCTTGTGGCACAGATTTTCTTAAAAGACATTGTATACCATATCATCATCAGGAAGATTCATGACCAGTGGGATTTACGTATTTCACAAAAGGCCAGAACCAACAAAAATCTGTTTTCTTATCCTGTATCAGCTGAGGTGTTAAATGAAATCAGTGGAGATACAATCACTTTTCAGAGAGAATCAGATCAAAACCAATTTCAGGAAAAGAAAATGTATACATCTTGAAGACCAGCATACCAAGACAAATTTTTGAATTATTAGAAAACACACAGTATAGATATTTGTTGGAGAGAGACAAATTATATAGTCTAGATGTATTGACATGAAGACAGACTAAATGACAAATTATGATGGTCTCAGTCTGGAATGTCTATGAACCTCTCGCATTATGACACCTCCCATATGAGATTTCAAATATATATATGTACACACACACACACACATATATATGTCTGTATTTTTTAAGGGGACAGAAATGGAATCCTAAGACATAAGTCAAAAGAATTAGGCTTAAATTATTAAGTAAAGCCTCAGATACCACAAACAAAACAGTTGTGTATTGCAGTAACATTTTCAAATTAGGCACATACAAAGCAATAACCAACTGAATTCACCAAAGAGCATTTAATTGTAGCCATCTAAACAGAACTTCAAAAAGGTTAAATGTGAATAGAGTATATCTAGTGTGTCCTTGAAATTAAACAAGAAAATCCTATTCTTGAAGCTATATCTGGCAAATTTCTCAATAATGTAGCATAGGAAGCAGTCCTCCACAGGTGTAGAGACACACACAAAAATAGGTCATTTATACCTCTATGTGATGCACAAAAAACAACAACAAAACACATATTATTAAAAAAAAAAATGCACTTAAGGCAATATTCACAAGGTGTCTCAGTGTCTTTCTAAAAAAAATGGTGACAAGTTATTTGCTGATGGCAGGGACTGAGATAGCAGACTGTCATCTAGGAAAGAAACATTTGCAAGTGTCCTTGTCCCTTTGGAATTGTTATTTTTTTCCCTGAGTATATCGGTGGTGGAGGTGGGGGCAAGGGAAACTCTCATACCTGTTTATATCAGTTGAAAGCCAAAACTCTAAAGGATTTCAACTGTGAAAATTAGGAAATGCCATGCACCACACACAAGTGATTTTGTGTTGGAGGCTGCTCTTGCTTTTCACTTTTACTGTGAACTGTGTGGCCATAGGCAGTGAGTCCATGTGCAGCCAAAGAAGGAAGGACATGTCTTCTCACTACTATACCTTAGAGAGAGAGAGAGAGAGATATGATGACTTTAGCAGCAAGCAAAGATAGGATTTATCTGATTAAATGTAGACATCTACAATACAGTCACCCTAATCTCTCTTTGCTGCTATTGAACACCAAGTCAGGATAATAAGTTGCGTCTAAGACACAATTTATCTATCTTAAAGTAAATGCCTAAAACGCATTAGATTAATCATGCTTTACAACCAAACTTACTATAAAACCAGCTTATAGTGTAGCCCTTTGCATGTAAATGTGTAAAGCGAGGTTAGAAGAATCCTTCTTGGCAGCAAGTATTGAGGCATCTCTTGATTCCTTAGCTTTTCACCTTCAGGAAATGTTTATTTGTGTGATGAACTTCTTGGGCTTTTTCCTCCTCTCTTGGATTTGCTTTTAAATAAAAGCTGGACATGGGTCACTTCTATTTACCAAGGGCACATGCAGAGTTCTGCCAGTTATATTCTTTCCTGGAAAGGTGAGATGTATGGGAAAGTTTATTACTATTTCTTATTGGAACATATTTTTTTAGTGGTAATTTGCCTTCCTTCTTCTGTCACCTTAACAAGAGAGGCTGTGAAAAGTGTTGCTGTTCTACATCCCAGTGAGTTGGATATGACAAGATCCCTCCGAGCGCTCTCCAATCACTGCAATCACTGGGATTCTGCCAGCCCTCAGAGCTAGTACAAATGGTGTACTACTATCTGCTCTGGGTATCAAAACCAGCCATCAGTCATGCAGTAGCCAAAATCTGAACTGGATACTGCAGAAGAAGGAAAGGAGAAATATAGCCATCCATAACACTTCTCAGTAGTCCTGATGGTAATGTATTGTAAAGTTGAAATGTCTTTGTCTTCACCTTCACAGGGGGTGCAAGTTTGAGTCCCAAAAGGTCTGTGTTGCAGACCCATATATGCATCTTCTTGATTTAAGTAATTGGTAATTTTGCACAAAATACACACAATGTTACTGCTGGCTCTGCCCTCATTTAAAACAATATTCCACAGCAAAGGAGCTTTTTAAGTTAGAAAGGATGTTATAAAGAATTTGGCAGTGAAGTGAGGACTCGATAGAGTTGTGAAACCTGTAGAATTAGGATACACATTTCTTTAAAATTAGGATAATGTTTCCCTGTTTCACAGTGCTCCTCTAACAATAATCAATTGATAGTGTAAGGTGATGAGAAACTTCACAGGAACCCAATTAATGTGTGGAGTTATCCCTTAATTTTAGAGTATTCTTTGCAAAATCAAGATCATGCCTGTTATGTAGCCTCTCTTATTGTTGCTTTTATCAGAGTTTAATTTTGGCAAGCATTCCTTACCTGAGGGATAGCTTTTTAAAACATGATCGTCCCTTTTTGATTATTAAGACCACGGTTCACTTTCAGCTAAGATGATTATTGAAAAAGGTTTGTTTAATTTCCTGCCTCTAAGTTGTCCACATGGATTAAAAAAAAAAGAATCCCATTGCTCTTAATTTTACACAAATCAATATGATTGGCAGGCTTTTCTACAGAAGTGTCTAATATTAAACACACGTGCTGCCTGAATTGTCTCTAACGGTCTGTGATCTAAGCTGGTTCCAGTCAGGGCAGGCATGTCATTTCCCAGGGAAGGTAGATTATAGTTTTGGCACTAGACCTAGTTGCCCAGATTTCCTCTTGCAGGTCTTCAAAAGTAGCACCATTTCTAAAAGGGCACAGTTAAATAGGGCAGTCCTGACTGAGCAATCCTTTTGTAAGGTCAGAGCAATCACTTCCTAATGGAGCATCTAGGAGAAAGGAAGTCCTGGAGGATGGAATATGCAAAAGCATATTGAGTGATGCTTAGCAGATTCATAGGGGAATGAATGCAGAGAGACATTTAAAGATGGAGTTGCAGAGCTTGAATTATTAAGTATAGAAAAATAGCTGACACTACTTAAGTTATAAAAGAAAGAAGGTGAAGATGTAGGATAATAATTATCTTTACCGAAAAACTGGAGAGCTTAAGGAGTGAGACGGGAGTGGGGGAAAAAGAAGAAAAGTAGGTGAAGGGGATGAGGGAAGAGAAAAATGCAATTGCTACGGTTAGAGAGCATCAGATATTTCCTGAAGAATTTAGCAGTTAGGCAAGAATAAAACAGGGATATTTAGCTAAATAAGTACACCCAAAAGAGTCCAATGATAATATGATACCACTGATTTAATATGAATAATTGTGATTAGTTGTGTAGTTTCAAGCTACTGCCTCAAGATTTGCCGCCTTTGGAAAAATCCATTAAAATATAATCATGCAATTTAAGCATATCCTGGAGCCTAACCCACTATGCCTTGCTACTGATATAGAGAACAGGTTAAAGCCATTTACTCCCTGTGTACTACTAGAAACACACACAGGACAATTTTAGTTAGGAAGCCTACAAAGGAGAAGCGGGTGCCAGGAGCGACAAGTGACTTTGCACAAAGCTCCAAGCCTGCAGTAGTCTGTGGACATATTTAAAGAACTAATGACATTTGATGCACTCCAGTGCTTTTCAAAGACAAATCAAATTGCTCTTTAGAAGAATCTTTATGAACTGAGAAGGATTTATTGGTAGAGAGAGTATGATCACAATCAAATGTAGGGAAATCCTTTCGTTTCTCCCTCTCCCCGTGCTTTATTATGAGAATACTGTCAAGTTGAAAATGGAAATAGCCCTGTTCTGCGCTGAACCTCTCTTTTTCTTCTCCAAGCAGAGAGAATATGTTAAGATGTTTTGGGAGAATCAGGTTCATTTTTTACTTGTGTCTGGCATATTGCTTTTCATGCAGAAGTAATGACCTCATCTTCCCTCTTGCAGTACCAGTTTAGCACCAAGGCTATCAGTTCCCCAACCTCCCTATGCACAGCTATATAGTTGCATTTTCCCTTCATGAGGCCATTGGATTTCCTGTGTTATGTTACAATATACCAGAGAGCTCCATTAGCAAGCTACCAGGAAGTACACTGTGGAGTAAAATTTGGTTCAAAATAACCCTGTCCCTACATCCTTCAACTATGTTCCAGGTGTTTTTCTTCCTGATTTAGTTATAGAATAAAATATTCCTGCAGGAAATGGCCTGTACTGATCTATACAGTCATATAAATGTCCTGTTGGCAGAAGCAGCAGCTACAGCTGTTCTGATAAAATGCTTGCTGCAGTAACATTTCTCAAAGAAATAAGATTTAAATGTATTTTTCTCTGTCATTCATGTATGCCAGTAAATGCCTGAAGAGAGATTAGATTACAGTGTATTCTGTGGCATTTCTTGATCAAATGTTTCAAGCAAGGTTTTGATCCAAGGACTCAAAAATTCCATGTTGTTTCATAGCCATGTAGCTAAAATTGTTCATAAAACAGCAGTTATGAATGGAACAGGGCTTTTCTCCTTGACAGTTTTAGAAAATACCCAAATCAGTTGCTTTTCTAAGCTCTCTTCCCCTTCCCCTTTCCCTTCCCCTTTCCCTTTCCCTTCCCTTTTCCCTTCCCTTTCCTCTTCCCCTTTCTTCTAAAGACAAATTCTCAGCTTCACAGAAAAAAAAAAAAACAAACCACAACAAAAGGAACAAACAAAGCCTGTGCTGTGATGCCCCTACTGCTTACAAGAAGGCTGGAGAGTGGCCTTGAAGTCTACAGCTGTTCAGCTGTTGGAAAGCCCGACAGGAGAAAACCCAGGAGGCCACATCTGTGAGTGTGAGTGTGTGAATGGAGTGGAGCCACCCTCCCACACAACAGGAATGCCATCAGAAATATGTATTCTGTATGAGAGGAGAAAAAAAATCTGTTTGGTAGATCACTATGGAAACCCAGCTACAGTATCACTGCCAAAGTACAGAAGACAGTACAGTTTGACTATGACTCAAAATGACTAAAGCAGAGGTCTCTAAATGATGTTGATAAAGCAGGAAAATATAAAAAAGGAGAAACATGCTTTTAAAAAATGATCTAAAGAAATATATTACTCCCTTTTCACATCACCGGGAAATATAGCTATAGGTTATTTCATGCTTGCAGTGCATTGAGGTTACAGAAACTAGAAAGAAAAGTGCTTCATAGAGTATGATACTATAAATTCTGTTTTCCTCACAATTTCTAAACTGTAAGCAATGAAAATGATCAGGGGGATGGAACACCTCTCCTATGAAGAAAGGCTGAGAGAGTTGGGGTTGTTCAGCCTAGAGAAGAGAAGGCTTCGGGGAGACCTTATTGCAGCCTTTCAGTACTTAAA
>NW_008795194.1:7722502-7727649 GCF_000699145.1 Aptenodytes forsteri
CACTGGCACAGGTTGCCCAGAGAGGTGGTGGATGCCCCATCCCTGGAAACATTCCAGGTCCGGTTGGATGGGGCTCTGAGCAACCTGATGTAGTTGAAGATGTCCCTGCCCTCAGCAGGGGGGTTGGACTAGATGACCTTTAAAGGTCCCTTCCAACCCAAACTATTCTATGATTCTATGATTCTATCTATTTAGAGATTCTGTTTCAAGAGGTCTTTTCTTTTCTGTGATACCTTGAAATTGTAACAGTGTGGAAAGGGGCATTGCATGGGTGCATGTTTAAATGTAAATGAATTTCCTTTGGACCTCTCCTTTGCCCTTTGCTTTTACTAGCAATTTCCAAACTGTCAAGATTATAAGGATAAAAACAACATGTCTGCAGCCTCCCAGTTGTGCCACATAGAGGCTGCAGCCATAGCTTAATCTCAGACAGTTACTGGATTAAGATTTGCATGCATAATTGCAGAACAATTATTCTCTGAAACAGCTGAAATATTCTGGGATTTATAGACTGCATATAGGTTGCCGGAAACCATGGTTTCTGTAATATCATCTCAGACTCAAAACAAAACAAAACAAAAAACCAGAGTAAACACAGAAATTTTCTTTATATAAGAGGTTATTGGATTCACTGTAAACTCTTTTTATTAAGGCAGTTCTGCTCTGTGGCATGCGATCTAAGAAAATACTATTTCATTACGGAAGAGATAGGAATATATCTTTGTTTTTCAGGCTATAGTTTCACTTTCTGTTTTCTTTTTTTCCCCTCAGCGTTATCATGTACTATTTACTGCAACACCTTAGTCACAACAAGAAAGAGAGTATTGAAATCCACAAAGATTTGGCTATTTAAAGGTTGGCAATGGGAGGCAGCATGTAAACATAGCTTTTATAGAGTTCTTTAACACAGCAAACAGCAGATTATTGGATAAAACTTCTACCAGTAAAAAGCATATTGGCCAGTGGTGGATGTGTTTGTCTGTTCTTGTTAACAGAAGTGCAAACATCCTGAAAAATATTGTTCTGTACCTTGTGACTGTGTATATTGTACATTTTATTATTCAGTTCTTTTGGCTGGTAGCTTGAAACAGATGGGACTCCTAGAAAATAAATATTTAACCGAGCAGGCCAGTAGCTAATGTTTGAAATCATATTTAGTGAAAGTATAATGGCATTTATGCCATTGATAGTTATACAAACCTTATGCCTATAACATTTCTACCTAGCCTTCCATTTTCTTTTGTTCATAATTTTATGAAAATGTGCCCTTTGCAGCTAAGAGTTTCCTTACTTTGTTGACCTCAAATATATTCTTTATGGAAGGTTAGAGGAAAAAGAAAAATCTTTTCAGCTGTTTTTAAGAAATGTGAAGTTGGAAAAATATGCTCTCCCTTATGCTTTTTTTTTCTTTCTTTTTGCATTCATCAAAAATTTCTCCTTTTTGAAATTAAAAAAAATAAAAAATAGTGCACTCAGTGAAATGGCACTTTTCCTAGCTGGAAAAAAATAACAACTTAAAGGCATAATTTAATAATAAAGTTTTAAATCATTGAAATTCTCATGGTGAGTGCCTCAGTGGGTACAAATAGAAGGACAAGTTTATTGGTAAGACCAGCTGATGTAAGCAGGATGACTACAGTGAATCCATAACAAATATGTCAATTTACATATTGAGCTGAGCTGAGACCAAGGGTCTGTTGAGCTCCCTTTCATTTGAGGATATCGTATTGCATCTTTTGCAACAAGCAAGCTGAGAATGCTTCCATATTGTTAAGATTTTGCATTTGTGAGGGCAGGGTTGTGAATGACTTAGTGAAACACTTGTACAGATTTTTTTTTGAGTTTTTTTTTTTCGGGTTGCATAGGCCTCTAGTTTAAGGAAGTGAGTTCCTGTCCCATGCTATCACATCACTGCATCATTCAGATTTCCATTTTCCCTGGGTGTAAGACTTAACCATGGAAAAAAGCTTTCTTATAGGTCATGTGTGAGGCTAGGAACTATGATAGAAGTTGAGTGCAGGAGCATAAAAGGAATTGTGGTGGGTTTCTTCCAGCAAAAAGTGACTACTCAGTTCTCCAGTAGTCATAACCTTGTTCCCAACTTGTCTCAAAAGAAGAGGGAGATTGGCCATGGCAATCATTAACACCCCTAATATTCCGCACAATGTAAAGGTTATCCATGTAGTGAGATGGTCAAACTTTCTGCCTGCCAAATACAGGCTGGGTCTAAATGCCTAAACATAAGACAACAGAAATTCCCTAAGGTTCATTTTTGGAGTAGTACGCCTTGTATTTTGCTCAGATGTTACCACAGTACTGGACTCACTACAAGACTAAAACCTCCACTGTGTTTTGAACATTGCAATAAAAAAATTGTTTAATAAGAGCAACTTCAAAATTTCTTATCTTGTGAGTTTGACAATGCAGCATTTTGTGACGCAAATGTTACAGATGTAGGAACCCTGTATAAAAGTCAAACTTTGATTACTTGATTGCAACAACAGGCCAAAATGTGTGGAGGTAGCAAGGAATCAGTCTTCTCCCTTGATCACACAGGCTGTGCTGGCTGTAATTACACTCTACTGATTGCAGAATAAGCTCCTGGATAGTATTGGTAGCCAGCCCAGGGCTACCAACGGATGCCCTCATCACACCTATTGGCAGAATTTTAAATATAAATCTATCTTTTAAATGCCAGCACAGCAGCTGGGAAATTGCCTTTGCTGGGCATAGTTCTTTCTTCTTGTGTTTTCTTTGCAATAAATAATAAGCTTAGAAAGAATGCCTTATGTTTTCCTGTCTTATTCATGTTTTGAATTATTGACTCCGTATACCACCACAGCACTTGCATATGCAGTTTACTGTGCAGTCATGTAAAAGCTCATTTGTTACCAGTTAAAGGAAACCTGAAAACTTCAATCTACAAAAATATTAAGCAATTGACACAAAGAGAAGTACTATACAATAAAATCAAGGCTGAAAAACTGATCAGCCAATCTTCAAAGGCAGCGAGAAACCAAACTAGCGGTTGTCTCTCTTTAAAGATTCTGCCACTGAAGGGTTGAAATGAATGGACAAGTATGACAGAGGCTTAGGCGTGTACAAAGCTCTAGCAATCTACATTAGCAGCAAATTCAGATCAGTCTTGTCTATTTTCTGTCTTTTCAGGTGATGAAACATGTGACATGGCACAGTGTTATCAATTTTTTTACTAGAGGAAAAAAAAAAGAAGAGGAAAAAGAGAAGAAGCCATTATCAAAATCTAAATCTACGCTGGTTAAAACCCCTACAGAAGTCTCAAAATATTCCTGCTTCTTATTGAAATTTATAAGCTGGCATTTATGTCAGTAATAATGGAATTGTGCTGTCTTTACTTCACTTACAGCATAGTGCTTCAGTTCTCCAGGGATATACTTCACTGTCAATTCACATTAGGCCATTAGAGCAAAAAGAGCTTTGCTAACTTTGGATGGAAAATAATTTTCTACTGTTGTTTCTATGGTTAATGTACAATAAAGAGTTTTGCTTTGAAACATGGTACATTTTTTTCATCAGTGATTGATATTCTGTGCTATATAACCAGCCAGATACACAAAGGGTTCACTTCTCTTGCCTCTTTTTGTGATAGTATCACATCCATGAACAGTCTGCAACGTCAGTCCTTCTGCCTCTCTTCTCATCAGCATCTCAGTTCCTGTTGTGTCAAGAGAGAACACAATACCACCAATTATTTGAACTTTAGAGAAGAATAACTCTAAATTCTAGACTCTGCTTGTCAGAGTTAAGGTTTCTCATTAAATCAGTATTGCATATTTGTATACATCATTGTTGCTATTGAAAATTGCTCAGTGAACGAAATGAAATTAAATATTTTTATGATCTTAGTATGTTTTTGAAGGTTTTATGTAGCATTCTCATCATGCATTTTGGATTATCATAGATCTGTTATTTATTTTAGCAGTCATTTAGACCTCATAAATATAATAACCATAACAGGACATGACTCATGACTGTAAGGCTCATAAATTAAGATTACTTATCTTTTGACCCCTTTACAGGATATCTGCTGCTTTAAATCACTGCACCAAGTTTAATTTACTAGATAGTTGCCTGTTTTCACAAAGAACTCTTTTCATGGGGATGAGGAATATGTAAATGGATAAATTAACACAAACAACTTGCTTCTAGGGAAATTAACAATTTTTTTATTCTTGCTGGGAATAATAGAACCTATATCCGTCCTAGACAATCACATATATTAGGAGTACATCCTAAATCTACTGTATATATTTCTGCTCCACGTTTTAAATGGAAATGAGCAATTGATTTTTATGTTTGTAATTTTTTGGTCTCATGAATTGCTTTAGAAAGAATTTATTGTGCAGTATGTGAAATGAAGCTTGCTTTACCAATATGCTAAAAGTAAACCTGGATAAATTATTCATTGTCAAAATATTTAGTTGCAAATGTAGCCCTTTTCCTATTAATTAATCATAGACACACTAGTCCTAATTTGTAAAATATATGAACTAGGCTTAATTCCCCATTTTGTTATACTAGCTGTAGGCTGAAGTACTAAAATAAAGAAATATATTTATAGTAGCATAGGGTTACAGAATTATTTAAAGGAAAAGAATGATTTTTGTTCATTAAAACTTTCTAAATAATGCTTATTGGACTTACCAGTTGTTTGCAAACTGTTTAATAACAATGCTTGCAAGTTAGTGCTTTTGATGCTTTTTCTCCATAGATTCCATTTCATGCTATGGATTGTTGTTTTCTATATGAGATTTCTTAAAGCTAGAAAGAAGTCATTAGATCCAATAAAAACTCTTGGCGTTCAGGGTTTTTTCTCAACTACAGAGGCAGTTCTGTATGAATAATGGCCATTACAATCTGAGAGAGCAATCAGAACCTCAGCTCTTGCTTTTTCTTTGCAGAAACATGTGTGAGCCAGTTTTTACACTGTATACAGTTAAAAAGAGAAAGAGAGAGACAAAGAGACTGAAAATAAAGAAAAAGATTGAGTAGTATCATGGTTTAACCCCAGCTGGCAACTGACCGCCACCCAGCCGCTCACTCACTCCCCCCCACCCAGTGGGATGGGGGAGAGAATTGGAAGAGCACAAGTGAGAAAAAACTCATGG
>NW_008795194.1:7727669-7731114 GCF_000699145.1 Aptenodytes forsteri
GTGTTCAGCCAGCTCCAGGAAAGCAGGGCTCCATCACGCGTAACGGTTACTTGGGAAGACAAACGCCATCACTCTGAAGGTCACCCCTTCCTTCTTCTCCCCCAACTTTATATGCTGAGCATGACATCATATGGTATGGAATATCCCTTTGGTCAGTTGGGGTCAGCTGTCCCAGATGTGTCCGCTCCCAACTTCTTGTGCACCCCCAGCCTGTTCGCTGGTGGGGTGGGGTGAGAAGCAGAGAAGGCCTTGACTCTGTGTCAGCACTGCTCAGCAATAACTAAAACATCCCTGTGTTATCAACACTGTTTTCAGCACAAATCCGAAACATAACCCCATACTACGTACCATGAAGAAAATTAACTCTATCCCAGCCAAAACCAGCACAGTAGTCTGTTATTTACTCTCTGTTGGCATGTTTCATATATAATCTCAGCAGCTGTATCTCAGATGCTTAGCTGTCAACACCTTTAATGAAATATTCAGTAGATCAAATTTTGCCTGTACGTTAGCACACATATAAGCAAGGATTGAATCTACATCAGTTTTACTTGCAAAAATATGGATGTTTTCCTCTCTTGTTGTTATTATTATTATTATTACCCTAACATGAAAGCTATTTAAATTAAAGGACTTAATGTCATTGGAGGTCTTGGACATAAAATAGAACTGATTCTTTCTAATCTGTAGACTGTTCCACAAGTACTATTTAGGAACCAGTAAGTATTTAGACTGTTTCATGTGTTGGATTTTGACTTAAGCCTCATCCTTCATCTGTTGATGGTATGATGAAGTTCCCAGTAGTATATGGATGAAGTACTATACAATCAATTCTTGTTTTCCCCTTCTGAGGGACTGGGAATGTGCCTGCAGCAGCTTGTCATGAAGTCCAGCATGCGTCACTTGCCCTGGGGGGAATGAAGAAGAGACTGCCAGACCCATAGCTCCTCCCTCCTCTGAAAGTAAGGCATTAGTAACTTTGCAATTGGTCTTTCTTCTACACTCCAACTTGACTTTGTGCATTAGCAGGATGCATATTCATGTGAGGGGAGGAATATCGGCAACATCTCTGCCTATATTTCTCAAGAGTAAAGAACTTACTGTGGTAGAGGGATGAAAAATGGACTGTTAATTGTATTGTTAAAGCAAAAATGCCTGAGGGCAATTTAACACCTAACAGTTGTTCTATACAAGAGCAAGAATGTAAACGTTTATTGTTTGCTTTAGAGTATCAACAGTTCAAACAGCTAGGAAAATGTACTGTTACACCTTCTGAATATAGAGGGTGTAAGTACACATTAGACACATACTTTGAATTACTGATAGCTTGGGCTTTACAGAGCTAAAGAACAAAGAAATACACTGAGAGACCGTCTGAATCATGTTCAAAATAAAACACTCCCTGTATTTGACCCTAGAGGTTTATAGTTGCATTCTTTAGTTTATCCCAATCTTTGGCAACGTTCCTAATTTGTGAGTAATACCCCTGCAAAAACTTTGAGCGTCTTGCTTTTATGCTGTAAGGTTAGTCTATAATTCATGAAGGGGATTATTCCTTGCAAAAGCAAAATTATTTTTTCCCAGGACCCAATTTTAAAACCAGAAATATATGAGATTAGAGATTAACTAAACCAATATAAAAACATATAGCTTTTTGTGCTCTATTTTAGTATTGCTTTTATAATTAAAATATCCCATAGCAACATAAACCAATGTTTTGAAAGTACAAAGACACTTAAATATGTCTGCTTTTCAAGAGTGCTGAGCACTTACAATATAGCAACATTATGAGAAGTGACTGCTCAGTACTGTTGTAATGAAGACTGCTAAATTCAGAGACTGTGTTTGAACAACCTGTCCCTCAGCATCCAGAAGCAATATTCAATTAAAGGACTCCCTCCATCGAAAGATGCCTCTTGCAGGTCTCACAGAGGGCTTTCAAACCTGCCATTTGAGTAACAACTTTAAATTCCCCAACTTTTTTCCCTCATAGATGAAAGCAAGATCTGAAGGGAACATGAAGGTCAATGGTGGCACTTTCTTCATTTAGGGCCATCAGTTATGAACTTTTGCTTCCACTGGGAACTTAAGTAAGTTGATCTTTCCTACAGAAAAACAAAAAACCCCAAGCACCTGCCTGCCCCATTTTCTCCACTTCAGCGTGCTCTAATTGTTGCTAAGAGGACTAGAAATCGCTAAGGAGGTATTTAAAAATTGTCCTGTACTTCGAATCCCCATTTCACCTGCCTTGGAACAGGAATTTGAATCCAACTTTCAGATGTCCTAGACTAGCAATTTAATCTGCAGAGTATGAACTATTTGAGACTCCTGAAATGTCTCCTGTTGGGTTTTTTCAACACCATATGCCAGATTAAATATTCATTGGCACAAGAATTTGAACATTTCATCTTGCTAATAACTTACCTTTATATTATATAGTTACATACTTTCCGCCTTTTCTGGCTACCACTCTTCCCCTCTCCCCTCATTTTGCCAGCCAGTGATTATTTATCATTTCATACTAATGTAAATTCAAGTGGGATTTGATGAAAAAAGTGCATGCTATGAGCCACTTAAAAAAGCACTTCTTGCTTAAGTCTCTCTGTGGATCTAGCCCCAGATACCTACATTTCCATGTAGGTACCATGCTTGAGAGGAGTTTTAGACAAAGGATCAGACTATTATTACTTTCTGAATGTGTTTTCTAAAGCAAGTAAAAAAAGATTTTTCTTAGTGGCATATTTCATATTTAGTTGTAATATTTTTCATAATAAACAGCAACAAAAATATTATCTTTTTATGAAAATTTTGAAGGTAGAATTAAGAATATCAGAAACAGATACCATTGACATGGACAGTAGATTAGCATTCTTTCAAGAGGTGACTCACTTCCCATTTAGTAATGGATGGCATTCGATGAGTAAGATGGTGCTTTGAATGAGGGAAGATATTATGATCTAGCAGATTATTTGAAACAACATTTGAAATCTGAAATAAAATCCTTCTGAAGTCCAGCAGAAGACTATCATTGCCTTAGAACATTATGGTTAAAGTCCAAAAGCTGCCACTTTTCATTATTATCAGTTCAATATTTCTTTTCAGATAAAAATTGTAATGTTTATATTGTTATTTACTGTAAAAATAGAGCCATAATCGACTTTACTTTTAGGGATCTTTCCCTTTTCCTTGTCTTCTGTAGACCTTCTTTGCTGTCACTATTAGGCAACACTCTAGATTGTGCAAACAGCTGATCTCAAAACTGAGAAAGCCCAAATTTTCATTGAAAGTAACAGTAGAATCATAGAATCATAGGGACATGGTTTAGTGGGCATGGTGGTGTTGGGTTGATGGTTGGACTCGATGATCTTAGAGGTCTTTTCCAACCTTAATGATTCTAAGTGCCGCATCTTCACATCTTTTAAATACTACCAGGGATGGGGACTCA
>NW_008795194.1:7731209-7745179 GCF_000699145.1 Aptenodytes forsteri
AGCCTCCTTTTCTCCAGGCTAAACAACCCCAGTTCCTTCAGTCGCTCCTCATAAGTCTTGTTCTCTAGACCCCTCACCAGCCTCGTTGCCCTTCTCTGGACACGCTCCAGCACCTCAATGTCCTTCTTGTAGTGAGGGGCCCAAAACTGAACACGGTATTCGAGGTGCGGCCTCACCAGTGCCGAGTACAGGGGCACGATCACTTCCCTATGGAAGAAGTAACCTTCTTCCATAAGCCCAAACCCCTGAAACCTGTGTCTAGAGTGAAAAAAAAGGCTGATCTAGTCCCTGAAAAGAGCAAGCAACATCAGAAGCCAAAGTTCCCTGAAGTCCAGCTAAGGCTTCAAGGGCTTCAATGCTCCCTATTGCATGGAAACTACATCTGACAAGTCCAACGGCTGTTATTTTGTCATCTGCCTCCAGGAAGCTGCCAGAGTGACAGGCAGGATTCTCTGAAAATTTGCCCAAAAGAAGACATTCCATCTTCTGTTTTCAACAAACTGGCCTTTTTTTTAAAAAAAAGTGCCATTTTTTTTGAAAATTTCTGTCTCCTATAAAGTGATTGCTGTGTAAATTTATAAATTTTCCCCATCTGATTAATTTAGACTGAAAACATTCACACATGCCATTGCCATTTATTGATCTTCAGTAAGGTTCATCAGAAGTTCTAGTTAAGTATGAGTTCTAGTTAAATCTTTGTGATGAAACAAAGCAAAACAAAACTAAAGCTAACAACACTGATTTCCCAAATAAACAACCAAAGCAGGTAAGCCTGATATGCTGCAGTACAGCTTTTGTGAAGATTTAATTGCTTAGCTCACTCTCATCTTCTTCAGCATGGACATTCTCCATGACTGGACTAGCAAGGGACCTACTGCGCTAGGAGATGTGGTAATTAACACACATGAACTCAGTCCCCAAGGAAGAGTGGGAGCATGAGACACATGAGCTGCAACTTTCTTGGCACACACAGGTACATTAAGGTACTGCAGCAAAAATTTGGAATGGAAAACTTAAGTTTTCAACTGGAAAAGAGATATTTTTAATCTAAATTTTCTATGTTTAATGTTTGTCTCTAAAGAGTTAACAGATTTATGGGAAAATATGTTAAATATACTTATTTATTTCCATCAAAATATGCTACATCAATAACAATAATAATTCCAGTCCTCTTTGCAGATCTGGAAGGGAATAGGTGCTGTCTAACTCTGGTTTGTGAAAGTTTTGTATTTGGTATACAATAGGTATTATTAAGACAATTCCACAAAGTATATGCTTTTAGCTTATATTGACTAGTAGATGTTCCTTTCTTGTCTTTCTATGAAATCAAATGTTACCGTGATGATTTTAGTCCAGAAATGTATGCATATAGGTAAGAAAAAGTATCAAAATCAGCTAAGAAATCTGAATCAAATTAAATCTCATTTCTGAATATTTAGTTTCTTGTAAAAAGTGGCACAAACTGATATAAGCAATCTCTTTGCTTCCCATTTTGTTACTGTTTGATCTGCAAATACATGTTCACAGTAGGTCTAGATTTCTCTGATTTGAATAAGAAGAAAATATAATTTGATCCATTGCTATTTACATAACAGAAGAATGTATTTGGAAAACTACAAGAATTTCCTAATTAAATTGCAGCAATTTCTATCTCATGAGCTTGCATGGGATCTAAACAAGATTTGAAAATCCTAAGAATTCTTGCAAACATTTCCTCAACTGAGACGGCAGTTAATTTTGAGCATGTTTGCCTAGATTAAACAAGTTAGGAATTTCCTAATATAAGACGTAAATCTAGAGAAATCTACAAAAAGAAGAGGTTTTTTTATTAATTTTGTATGGAAATGGTTTCTTATGAAAACTTTTTAGCCTAGAAATTACTATATAGAGGACACAATTACTTAACAGAAACATTTAAATGCACCATAATGTTTTCCCTTCATCGTTACCAAGTAGTTGTTGCCAACAAGTTAAATAGCAGTCAATCATGTTGAAATGTCCTTTGCTTAACTGAGCTGTTTCTTTCTTATTTGTGCTAGATTGTTATTATATGAACCAGAAGTATCATCCTAGCCCTGTTGCAGACAAATTTTTAAAGTCCTGTCACTTTTTTTTTTTTTCTTCCAGCCATTTTCCTCTTTTCCTGAAATTACACAGAGCCTTTACTTACCTCATGCACAAAAATGGCAAAGGTGAAAAGCTTATTCCAAACCTAGGGGCCTACACTTAAATCTGACAAGGAAGCATTGCTGTTGGCCAAGAATAGAGGATGGAGACTCATGTAGTGATGCCTGGAAAAAAGCTGTGTCAATGGAGGCCAAGGAAGAAGGAAGGGCAGATGGTCCATGCCAGAATATATTGTCGCAGTTCTGATGTCACATACAAGTTACTTTATCACTTAATTCCACTTGTGCTGTATCATGTCATGTTTCCACTGACCTCAGTGGCTGACTGACATCTATAAATCAAAGGTGTGAACATCCTAACCTTCCATTTGAGCACTTTGAACTTAAAATCACCAACATTATCATCAAATAATACTGACTCTGTCCCTGAAGTAGTTTATCAGCTCTGCAAAGGCAGCATCTTTGACTGAGCAACATAGCTCAAATCTTCGTAAAGGTATTCTTAAAACCAATTCAGAACCACAAAGTTGGTATCTGAGGGATATTCCTTTCACTTAATTTTAGCCACCTAAATGTTATTTGTCTAAGACTAAATGAATCACCTAACCTGCACTATAGTCAATGGAAAAGAACATTCACCTCCAGAGTGCCACAGATGACATTGTAAGGTAGGTGTATGAGTTGTTGGGATCAATCGTGTTCTGAAAGCAACTTTCAGTTGGCTAAAATTAGTGAGAAGAGTGCATCGATTTGCAAATCTACGTCCTTATGTCTTCTGTTTAATGTAGCAAGATAAACCAAACATGAATTGAGTCATTTGACTCACACTCAGTTCATTTACACTTATATCTGGGTTCTTCACCCTGAGCCTTTACAGTCAGTGGAGATCTGAGCATTGTGAAAGCAATAGTCATTAAAGTCCAGGGTGCTATTTAGTTCATTCTAAGTAGGCAGATAAAGTATGTCAAATGGATCATGGCCTAAAAGTACCTATATCTCTCTGGTAATTATAAGGGGAGTCTGGGGAACCTAACCCAGACTAACCTAACACCAAACAGTGTAAACCAACAGGCACTGATATTGCTCAGCAATTTTTCTTGAAATCCTTGTTCAGATCCTAAATGCCCAGAATTCCTTCTGGCTCTACCACTTATCACTCCTTTTTTCATGTTCAGCATAGTTAAGATAATTAAATAAGATGTGGAAGGTGCAGTGTCTAAGTATGCCTGGACTCAAACACTGAAAAAGCTAATGTTTAAAAACATTTTCCCCTTTTACTTTTAGTACCACAATCGTTTTGAATACCAAATGACAGACAATATAAAGACTTAAGAGAATCCTAAGGAATCTGAAGATAAATCCACAGCACATGGATATTCCTTCTTGGACCTCTGTTTCTTACTCAAGTTATTCTGCAATTAAAAACCATTAATACAGTGAGAACGACTGAGCCAATGACCAATGTACAGGACATGGAAAAGAAACATTCAACATTGTTCAGATAAATATTTACTTAGCTGTTCAAAATTGCTTGCAGACAGAGAAAATATGATGCCCAATGACGCCCTTTACAATTGTCAAAAGTGCATTTAGAGTGTTCTAAAACCAAGCAGAGATCTGTAATTTAAAGTCACTGATCATATTTGGGAGCAGAAGTATTGAATGACGGTACCCACAACTCCTCCTTTCAGGCACCCAATTCTGACCTGATAGAATTTCTGCTAAGGAGATTGTTTCATGTGATGTTGGAAAGCAAAGATGCATAAGTAGCAGATGTGGATTTTTACATTTGCAATGCCTTTCTGAGTAGTGATGGTTCTGATAGATATTTTGACATGGCATGCTGACAGAAAACAGGAAAACAGACATGCTAGGGATGAGCTGGAAGACCACTGAAGTAATTTTAAAAAATAAAGACTGTCAAAAGCAATAACATGAATACACTGATCTCTATTACAGGTGTCACAAGACAGTCGAAAGAGATTGTGTGACAGATATCCAGAATAAACTACTTATGGCACTGTATCAGGAGAAACAACCACAATGGCAGCCTTCCAAATGTCTGAAACGTTCACAAGGCTGACCAGCTGCATTAGCAGGGATAACAGTATGAGCTGATCTCTTTGTGAGTTTTCTACTTTTTGTGCTGCATCCTCTCAGATAATCTTGCTTTGGTCCTCTTGGAGCTGTATGAAAATTAAAATGGTTTTGGATAATTTTAAAAAAAAAAGCACATTATAGTTGAGCATTCAGAAAATCAAGAAAGCCTTTTCAAAGTCACCAGTATTGCTTAAGCTAAATTGTTACAAAACAATAATATTCTGTAAGTTATTTATTTGATTTGTTTAATTTTCTCTTTTTCTCTTGCCTTCAGGAAAAGGTTACAATGGGAAAAAAGTAAGTTTTTCTAAAAATGAAAACAGAAGCTCACAAATAAAATTATTCCAGAAATAAAGTTGGGAAAAAAAATGCAACACAGTAACTGAAACTCAAAACTGACAAACACATGGGAAACTGCAAAATATGCCACTGTTGAAGAAGTTCTTGACAGCACAAAGTAGACTTATGTACCTAAGCCCTATTAATTTTCAGTGAGAATTGGATAACTAACTGTTCTTGCTACCTTTGAAAATTTTCCTATAATCAATCCTTAAAAGAATTTACACTCTGCTGCAAATTATACTAGAAAAAGCAATGTACTATGTACTAATTTCTTGCATTTTCTTTGCAATTCTTTCATATATTTGAAAAGCTTTTCCTGTTCTGCTCAACCTTGCAATAAATTCATTAAATGGACTTGTTCTTAAGGATTCACAGTTTAGTACCTGGATTTTACTGCAGGGTCAAATGCAAAGTCCACACATAGCTGATGATGAAAACAGATGCTTAGTGTAGGTGTACACCTGACAATGACAAAAATGGCAATCAAAGGTAAGGAGAGAAGATTCCAAAGTTCCAGAGAAATTTGGACACCAACATCCTAGGAGGCTCCAGCAATGAGGACTCTTAACAGTTTTAATCTGAGGACAAAATGTTATCTAAGTGGAAAAACTCTTATTGTCTTCAGAGAGCCAGGATTAACCTTGTTTATTTCATAATCAGTCATTAAAGAACATACTAAAACAATTAATTTAAGAGAAACTGGTCTTGATACTATATCTATCTTATCTGGTCCTTCATTCAGAAAGGAAATCAAACATATTTGACCCAAATAATTGAAATGTCTTTTAGGCACACTCGTGGCCAGGATGATGTCCATGACATGCTATGGGCACAGAATTAAATCAACCTAAAATACTCTTAAAGTATTACCAGAATAATCAATTATTTTGGTTTTCCATGAGACTGCCTCTGTGCAACATAGTTCACAGATGACAGAGACAAAGCTTCAGTGCTCTGTGTTAATGAATCTAATGGAGAAGATGCCTGTTCTTAGCTAGCAGGTGGAATAGGTATGCACATGAGACAAAATTTTCAGAATGGTAGAAAATGGAATTGGTTCATCAGCACATAAAAAAATATTGTTACTTTCTCTATATTACATCTCTTTGGCTGATTGACTGCTGAGGATTGGGCCCAGCAATAGTCGCATGCATACATAATAATCAGTAAATCAAAGAAAGCAAGGGAACAGATTTTTATAACAGATTATGATATCCTATTTGAATATTTCATAAATCCTGCTAAGAAACCTCCCATGTAATTCTAGTCTATGATCAAGAAAAAGAATATGACATAAAAAATATTACAAGAGATGATGAAAATGCAATTTCTGTCTTAGTAGATGGATGAGAAAACTTATTATTTTGTCCTTAATTTTTGAAAAGTCACAATGGCATGCTAATAAATTGGTGTGGTCTTTGAAGGAAACTTGTCTGCTGCAGTTCATAAATCTCCCAAGTATTTTGGAATTACCAATGCCTTTGGGACACAGAAACACAAACCACTGGTTCAATGTCAGCTCTGCAAAAACTGCAAATGTTTAAACAAATAATGAGATATAAAGTAATGCATAATTAAAGGGTTTCTTCAGAAGAAGTCTGGGTTATATTTATTTTAAGGGTGGCAGTGAAATACATTTGCACCTGTGCATGCTCCAAAGGTGTCATTTTCACAAGTCTTACTGCACAAATAAGGCCTATGCACATAATACATTATTAAAAGGGTTATGCATTTCAAAGAGAAAAAAAAACTACAAGAAAATAAATCTAATATTTAATTTCAATATATCAGAATTGCTAGTATGTTGGTTCAGAAGAAGAGATTTAAACAAAAGATCAAGCAACACAGGTCAATATTTTGTGTTTTGTTTTGTTTTGAAATTGTATTTATGAACAGTCTAACAAAAGACCGTTTTGCATCAGTGTAATTGGCCCTATTTAAAGGGTGACAAAGGTAAGGTCTGTTCTCTGCTTCACAGTTTCTCTGGTGAAGATACTGATCTGAAATTGGTCCATATTAGTACTGCAGCAGCAATATTTAGCTTCACCAGGCAATCCAAACATATTCTAACATAAGGGATGTGCCATAATAGGCTTCAGGCTCAGAATATGCTCCCTCTCAAATGTAATACATCAGGCAACAGAAACTTGCTTCCAGACACAGACAAGGGCCTTTCTGATGTGGGCAAATCACTAAAACACTCTGCAGATTCCTTCAAAATGCGACATATGAACTACATGACTATAAGTAGTTTAAAGTACTTCACTGTGAATCTTAAATTAGGAAACTAGTCCCTTTAGTTACTTTATTTCTAATTAGAAAACTGATTTTCTTGTTCAGCCCACAGACACAGAGAGGTGATATACATATGCCAGCAAGTAGTGCACTACACCAAGAGCAGATCTGGAGAACAAAACACTTCTTACTGAGACCCAAAAATCCAGACTTACCTGCATTTTGGGGTTGCAGGTCAGATTACCTCTGGAGACCATCTTCTTGTTTAGTTTCTACCTGAAAGGAGTCTGGTCCCTGAGCTGTAAGAATTTCTCCTAGATGCAAAAAACAAGGGTGGTAAGACTAGTCAACTGGGAAGTTCATTACAGCAGTACCTGCCTGACCTGAACAGACATTCCTGTGTAAACACCAGTACAAGGAACCCCAGTAAATGGCTTATTCTACCTGGGACTAATGATGGTGTTTCTGTCCTAAATCAGGGACCTCAAGGTCCTTAAATTTAAGTGTGGTGATTCTGGCTAATATACTGACCTCCTACATTCTGGACAAACTTCAGGAATATATTTATCCTGCTCTTCCATGAGCTCCACCATGCCCATCACGAGCTAATGTGATGGATCCTATTTTTTTTGTGACAAAAGTCACATCTAAATTTGGACTCCCTGAGACTTAATGAACAACACACACATCCTTTTCTCTACCTTGCCCTCTGTGTAATTCACTTCAGTGATAAGCAGTGTTGGCAATGCCAATGTACAAATAATTGCAGATACTATTATTTTTTTTTTTTTACTATGTGAAATTCTGTGGAGTGTAATCACATAGGTAGGAAACTTCATTCACACAGTTAAATGTCTTAACTTACACCTGTTTGCATCATATCAGCACAATTATCGGCACAGAAAAGAAGTGAAAGACTGGAGTAAGAACCTGAATGAAGATCAGTGGCTTTATTTTTCTTCCCTTTTCTCTCTTCTGCATGTGTTCTTCCACACAGATGACTCACCAATTATTAATACTACATTTGCTGAAGTTGACTAGAAAGCTAATGGAAGAGTACAGACATCTTTCTTTGTGGAAAGAAACCTTAAGAAGATGTGGTTCTATGCATCTCATTAATAAAAATAAATGACAAATTTATTGAAGCATCTGAATTGACCATCATGTACTGGACAGGTAAGGGTCTGATCATCTGGCTCTTCTGGACTGCAGTGGGTCACCAAATGGCATTATCTCCTAGTGTAATTAAAATGCTGTGAAAGGAACATATTCAGTTTTTAATGGTAAATCTTGTGTTTTAATTAAAAGTTGTTTCAGGAGACCTCAGATGACACTGGCTAAAGCTATAAATGTTCCATAGTTTAATTACAGCAAAAGCTAAGATTTCTCCTTCTCAGTCAGCCATCCATGCAAGTAGTCATTATTTTTTTAAATACCAGTAGTTAAAAATTAAGATTCAGTGTTACTGTCTTTCATGCTGTTTTCAAAGCATTCCCATAATGCCTCAGAAGTGATTTTACTTTCTAAATATCTTTTGTGCAGGTGTCCAATTGCTAACCTAAATAGTTCTCTTTGTATTATTTACTTGAAAATCAACAGTCCCATCGATCCAATGCATGTGTGAACAGTGGTTCTAACACTATTGCCAGTGTTAGATGGTGATCTATATTCAAAATGTAGGAGGAAACCGATGGTGTCCTTAGGCAATTTTAAAAGGAGTCATCTTTTGCATTATTACTCTGTCTGCTTTTTTGTTTATGTCAAGGATTTACATTTGGGACCAGTTTCAGCAGATAATGACACATTGCACAACAGAATGACACAATGGACAAGGAAGGGATGATTCCTCTACCAACCACAAATTATTTATTGCAGATTCGAGAGGCATCCGAATATTGCTGGAAATCCTGTTGCTGGAACCAGGAGTTGTTTTCCAAGCAGGAGCCATTGACGTGAACCATGTATTGATTCAAACATTCAGATTATAGCCAACCTCTTCAACATGCCTTTTATAAGAAGTGTCTAAATAGGAAGTGTATCATGCCCTTACTCTATTTGAAAAGACGCTTGAAATCTAAAAATGGCAGTAGCAAAGTATTTGAACACCCTCAGCATTATTCCAGCCTCTAACTAGGCCAAGTTATAAATTTATTAGCAGTAGCAGTAGTATCCATGCTTTTATGTTTAAGTTTCTAATTCTCTTAAGATGGAGGGTGATATTCTCATCTCCTTTGTAAATGTGGATAAAACAAAATTGTTTCTTGTTCTAAGAGTATATGTGAACAATATCAGTGATGACTGATGATGTTGTCAAGGAAGTCAGAGATTATTAAAACTATGTAGATATAAAACTTTAATTTTAATGTCCCAAACCCTTTCAGAAGTTTGGGTATTCAAACTATTTAGACATCAAAGCCAGCTGTATTCTTCTAAATAAATTCTTGGATCTGGACCACACTGTTTTCTTGGTTTTGTGGCCCTGATCCCATGGGTATGAAAGCAAATAATACTTTTGACTTTTGCATACTTTGTTTTGTATCACAAATAACCAAGAAATCCCGTATATAGTAAATCCCTCCTTCTCACTCATACACACAAATAAACAAGGAAAAAACCCTGTTTAGCTAACCTGACGTCCCTAACATAATTATTTTTGCACTTAACTGCAGAGCAACACATTCAAACTCTGAGGTTCCACGAAAAATTTTCCTCTGGTTTTATAAATAAGCGATTGTGTTTCTGCTTTCTGAAGGGTTCATAAGGTGAAAACATGCACTTTTTCCCTGTATGGTTTTCCTTGCACACCCCATGAATACAAAACATGTCTTAAGAAATAAAGTTTGTTTGTTTGTTTTCATTTAAATAAAGTCTGGAATGTATGTAGTTTAATAAAGGGAATGTGCTGAAAGTAAAAGACAAGTCTGCTTACTGGAGTTGAATTTACAGCCAAATTTATTGAGAACATGTAAAAAATTGGAACTTGGGGTACATAACATGGATCCTCAGGGAAATGTGGGTCATTTAACTATATCGTCAAAGGATGCTGGAGCAAATCTGAGCTTATTAAAGCATGTAGATTCACACTCTAAGAAGTCTGGCATTCAAGCGGGCTAAATGACTCTGCCAGTAAAAAAAGCTGATACTCGATGAATATAAATCTAATAAGAGAATCAATTTTTAAGTTTTTTCATCCAAGCTGTAAGCAACTCAGGCAGATGTCAGTAAGGTGTTACTATGAGACATTTTAACTGGTGTTGTTGGGTTAAGAACAGATAAAGTGAGATTCAGAGTGCCTAGCTGGGAATGTCCAACTCAGATATTACAATAATTAGATGAATAGCTCCTGTTAGAATATGCAAGTGTGGGCTGGAATACATTTCACATAATTTAAGTCATCTAAAAGTTAGGGATTTAGTTGAAGATGCAGGGTTCCTCTTCAGCCAGGAATAACCAGCCCAGAGGAGATTAATCCACCAGCCTCAGATATCCTTACCTGAGGAAGGAAGAGCCACCTACCCTCTGGCAGCATCTCCAGCTCAGTTGGCTATAGAGGGAGCTAGACAACCAGATTAGGTGGAACCTCTCCACAGCACGCAGCTAACGTTAGGTAAAGGACACCCCACACATGGTGTCCAGAGAGAGTCAGGCATTTCTGGAAAGTGTCACACAAGCCCCAAACACCACTCACACTGTTGGCTTGGGGAACGGACAATTGGTGTAGGAGTCTGTCTGAATTCCTCTTCCCCCCTATGTTCTGGCAAGTTAGGGTTCAGATATCCCTGTTCTTCCCAGAATCTAAGCCATGTTTCTGGCAATGAGAAGAGCTGTGCTGTCTAAAGTGGGCTGGAGGAGGTGCTCCTGCTGTTTTCGTTGGGGAAATAGTCCACTCTTTGAGAAGGCAGCTGGGATGATCCACCTGAGCCTGTTTAAATCTTCATCTTCCTAGCTTTCAGAGTGCAGAACAGTCTAAAGAGAAGGAGCCCTCCATCTGTCCTGATAGGACTAGGGAGCGCAGAAATGCAAGAGATTTTTGCCGGAGAGAAGAAGTGAACTAAGAGAAAGAGTGAACTAGACTAGCTGTTAGGCAGACCCTTTGGGTTTTGGGTTTTTTTTGTTTCCCTCCCTCTCTTTCCCCCGTTTTTATCTGCTGATTATCTGATGTAAAACCCAGTGTAAATGCAACACAGAGTAAAGCAATCTTGATGGTATGGTCTGGTACCCAGGTCTCTCTGTCTTTTGGATAAGTGATTTATGTGATAAGCATAGGTTCCTGAAGTGGCAATGAGGTACCTATCCTTTTTGTGGTTTAGGCCCTGGTGTACTTTATTGTGGTTATTTCCATTTGGTTAATTCCTTTTATTTTTCCACTTAATAAAAATAAAAACCATTTCCTAGTTTTTCTCCAAAAGGTAACAGTGGTGTGCAAATCTCATATTTTGCTCACTTACATTCACTTACATTCACTCAGTGGCTTACACCTGGCATCGTTTATGCCACTCTGCATAACTTCTGTGAATTTGCATTTTCATTTCTTTTTTTTTCACAGTGTTATATTACCGTTCCACTCCATGCAAAAGGTCTGACCATAATCTTTACCATTATTGTTTCTAATTTTTAGACTACATTAATAATTTTCAAGGTTAAGAGAGACCACTATGATCTGATTTTCTACTTAACAACAACCAAAGAATCACAAATGTCTAGGAAATGGCTGTCACCATAAAGCTTAAGATTTTAGACAGATGGGTAGGTTTATATCTTCTTTTTAAAAACTTGAAAATATGTCAAACACAGACTCTAGAAATGTATTTTTGAATGGAGACTTAGCCCTTCACTTCTGTGTTAAGATCGAGTGTCAAGGTCCAGATGATAATTTCATGCCAAGTGAGGAGAATTCTTTTTTCTTGCAAACCAAGATAGTTTAGAAACACTGACCTCAACCTTCCTCAGACTTTGAAACCAAACACATTTTTAAAGAAATTTTCTCTACTTAAGTGAAATAAAGCAGAGCTCAAGTTACTCTCGTCATTGGTATCATAGTGTCTTTGATCATGTAATATAAGAAAGACAAAGGATTAGATAATACCTTGGACATTGTAATATTTTATGTCTGAAGTCATACATGGAGAAACAGCTAAAGAAAAATGACAGTATCCTTAACCACCTTGCTCCTTTAAAGGACATAGACATCAAAATCTTGAAGCAATACCAAAACCTTATGCCAAAGGAATTTTTTAGTAAAGTATACTAAACATTATTAATGACTGTTTTTTACCAGATTGCATATTGTATTCCTAATGTTCTATTTATAAGGAAATTTAGCATGATGAACAAACACGTCAGAAACATAACAGTACATGTCTGAAACTGATTTCAAATGCACTGGTTTTATACTAATGTATCTTTAGATTTAGAGTTACTCTAGTAATACCAAATGTAACTGCAGTCAAAATGAGATCAATGTACATCTATATTTATGTTTCTCTCATCTCTCTATATCAAGCAGTCTGCTCGTGCATGCGAAGCAGGTGGATATAAATAGATGAGCTTTCAAAAACAACAGTTTCATTAGCAAGAGATGGATTGAGCAGACTGAACAGTAGGAATGAAATATTTATTAAGTATATATAGGAGTCACTCATGGTGAGAAGTCTGAGTTTGCCTGGAAGCAGCCTTGCTGAAATGAATCCTTGATGCTCTGGAGTTTTACTATATCCTTTTTTCTGTTATTTGTTGATCCTTCTATAGGGTACACATTACCACAATGGAAATCTCATCCGTGACTTTTATTTAATTTAATTTTGTATTTTGTTGGTGGCATTTCAGCATTATTATAATTCAGGCAATTCCTGAAGGAAATTATATTAATAGTGTAGGAGCACCCACCATCCTGATGTGGAGGAAGGCTAAAAAATATTTTAAATTATTAACTTTTCTACACCATCAGCTTTTCAGTGATTGCAAATATTGAAGGAAGCATATAGGAAAGTAGGTCAAATGACTTCAGATAACTGCAGGAGAAAGCCTCTAGGGACAAAAATGAGAAAACCAAAGCACAAAATAATATAGAACTAGAAAAGGCTATAAAGTATAATGAGAAAAAATGAGCATACTGTAGTAAAAAGATGACAAAAGAAAGACACCTCATTTAGAACTCAGTAAAGAAAGCTATCGATGGATGATAATGTGAAGAACGCAGTGTTTAGTGTCATTTTTACATGATGCTTCAGTAAAATTTCAAATAGTTCCAGTTGATTTCAACATAATAAAAAAATAAGGGGTAAAAAAATCAAGCTAGAACAGATGTGTGTCTTCAGATCAACAGAGTCTGGTGAAATACATTCTGGATTGATTAGAGAAGTAACCTAAACAACCTCTAAAATATTAATGAAGAATTGAGAACTCATGGGGGATGGATGATGTTTTTATGAATAAACGTAAGCTTTTTTTGGTCCCTAACTTTCAGAGTTTAGATAGACATCTAAATTAGCTAATTGTCTACACTTATTTAGTATTTAATCTAAATATATAAAAGTTGTCTGTCTCTCTGTAGTGATTACAAGGGGTGCCTAATTTGTCAAGATTCCTAATTGGGGTACCACAGATAAATGGTTAAAGTATTTTGATGGGAGTCTGGATTGTAATATGTATCTTTAAAAGAGGAAGAAGAGGAGGAGCTGTGCAACTACTCAGTTTGTTTTCAGTTACAGAAAAATACAAGGTAAAATACTAAAATTGTTTGTAAGCAATTATCCTAGAAAATAACAGGAAATGAGAAATAGCCAACATTGATTCTCAAGAATAAAAAGTTTAAAATTCTTTCATATATCAACTGACAAATCACGTGGACAAAGGAGAAACCATAGTTTTCATGTATCTCAACCAGAAGAAGGTTCTTAAAATGTCCTGTATGATCTTCTCAAAATCAGGCTAAAAATTTGCCAACTTGGATCTACAGTCAGATACAGGCAAACCAGCTAGAAGATTGTAATTAGAGAATACACGCGAGAATAGGAGCAGCCTCATGCTCACAAGCCCTGGTCCTCATGGGGGACTTCAACCACCCTGACATCTGTTGGAGGGACAACACGGCAGGGCATAAGCAATCCGGGAAGTTCCTGGAATGCGTCAATGAGAACTTCCTTCTCCAAGTGGTAGAGGAGCCAA
>NW_008795194.1:7747818-7759875 GCF_000699145.1 Aptenodytes forsteri
GGCAGGGGGGTTGGACTAGATGACCTTTAGAGGTCCCTTCCAACCCAAACTATTCTATGATTCTATGAATACCTAATATTGGCTCATTTTTGTAGACTTCTGGGGTCATCGTTGTATTGGGCACCGCTCTGTTTTCACTAGTTACTAGGATAACAGAATAAAAAGTCTACTCATTTAAATTACAGATGACACTCATTTAAAAGTCTTTTGTGTCACATTAATGTACTGAATTGGAATTATAGTAACAGCTTGGAGAATTGTTCTGAAAAGATGAAATAGGATGCAGTTCTGTAAGGAAGAATGCAAAGATCTAAAGTCATCAGGTCAGATTTAGAATGAAGAAGTGATTTAGATTGCATTTTTGCATGAAATAGTCTAGGGATATAAGGGACCACAAACAGAATAAAAGCAACATTTATGCTTGTGCAATAACAAGCAAATATCAATAGATGTGTGTAAACAGAAGTAGGACCCATAAGTAATCATCTCCCTTCACAAAGCATTGGAGAAGCTCCAGCTGAAACATTGTGTCCAGTATTGGGCAGTGCATTCAAAGGTAAGAACCAAGGAGACTTCAGATGAGAGCTACAGGAATGATCAAACTTCTACAAAAATTGACCTGCAGGAAAGAGGAAAGGAATTGCAGCTGCCATTTTTAAAGAAAGAATCCCAACACATGAAAACTTAAAAGGTAAGCAGAAATTGAAGTGAGAGAGATAAGTTGAACATTAAGGAAAAGAGAATCTGACTGTAAGGCAAGTTAACTACTGGAACATATTATCTAGTTTATCACATAGAGGACAGTTTTAAGAAAAGGTTAGGCAAATATCTCTTGGGAATGTTGGCCTTGTCTGAGAGTAAGGGATGAATTAGATGACCTTTGAGATCTCTTCCAGGCCAGTTTCTCTTTAAAGCATCACCAAGCATTTTCCATGAAGGTCACTCTGACCACTAGACAAAGTGAGTGAAAAAACTGAGAACAAGCTGGGAGAATTAAAGTCCGCTTGACTCTGCTTGTTGGGTACTTTTTGTTCAACAGATGAACAGGGGAAAAAGTCTTTTGTCTACAAATCAAAACCCTGCCCATGTATTAATAGCTCTCATTTCATTGGAGAGTATGTAAGTTTTTAAAGACCCAGATAAACTTGTCTGAATATAAGGAATTTGAAACTAACTTTAATACAGGAGAGAAAAGTTGGAAAATATGATCTAAGCATAATGTTAGAAGCTGAGAAACCAAGAGGTAAATTAAAGGAACACAAATGTAATAATGCTGGAAAATATTAATGATTTTTAAGTCAACTTACTAACTTTGCTTACTGTGGTTATAATGACTTTTACTTTCAGTTGTAATAAATACATGCAGCATACTAAGAAATAGGCCATGCTCAAGAAAATTGTCTGAGTTCATGAAACTAAAGTAGCGCTAAAGTCTAGCAAATAATGAAAAAAAAAAGAACAAGGAAAAAAAATGTGAAACATTTGCAGAGGTAAAGGCGTGGCAAAACTATTTCAGAGGATTAGTTTACCCAGTGCTAATCACAATGATCTTGTGTATTGAAAAATACTACTTGTGCTGGCTGAAATCCATTTCTTGAGACAATAGCAAACAATTAAAACGAGATAAAAATATGTAAATAGGCAAGAAGTCTTTTTGTTAAGACCACATATATCCCCATCAGCACATGAATGTAAAATGAACATCAAGATAAGGAAGACAAAATAACTCTTCTATCCTCTTTCTGACTTCAGACTCAGGTGTTCACTGGAAGGTGAAGACTTTTCTCAGTCTTCTTTCCAGCAGCACATTGGCCCAAATGGAGAGGATTCATCCTGCCTTTCCTCTGGCTCCACATTGTCTGAGCAGTAGAGCCAGCACACATGTGTAACAGCAACTATATGCAAGTTGTGAGAATTTAGGGCGGATTCTGTAAGGACCTAGTCCTGGCTATGCTAAGGAATGATCTGTCTTTCCACAATGTCTTTTTTTCCCTTAAATGATTCCAGGTAAATGGTACTCGTCACCATGCCTGACACTTTATGTTGCTAGTGTACCTGTTAATATGGGTTACACATGTATGGGGAATACTGTGCAAATTTTCAGTTTAATGTTATTAGCATCTCGGCTGTTGATAAAATTATGATTTGATGAAGGCATTGCATAGTTACCTCCCCAACTTCTTGATTTTAGATACCAATAAAACTTGTTCAGAATGAAAAGTTTTGAAGACAATGATAAATATAACATGTCCATCAACTAACTGAAAAAAACCCTACTTGAAAAGAAACTGGCCTGCGTCTTAACATTACAGAGGGTGGCCCTTAAGACAGACAGGCTAATCTTTTTTTCCTCTTATTTCAGATTAATTTAACAGTTTAGTGCACTGCATTAAATATCTTCCAATTTAACAGCTGCATTTTGCATATGTGTGGGTAAACATTTTCCTCAGTTCCGATGGCAACCTACAGGTAAACAGGGTGGACCAGGAAGGACGGGAAAAAAAACCCAACTTCTGAGAAATTAGTTTTTTGACACTAGAGCTAGTGCTCCATTTCTCTTATATAGAACTGATGGTCATTAACACTTTAGAAAAATCAAGCTATTTCTAACCTAAGTATGACCTGGAAAACTGTCCCTACACTTCAGCAATGAACAGCTTTGAAACAGGACCCCAGATAGTCTGTCTTCTTTTGTGTTGCACTTTCATTTCTCAAGTATTTAAGCAGCTGTAGAAGTGGCACTGCACACAGTTATATCGTAGATGTCAGGGGCATAGACTATGACAACTGTACTTGAAAATAATCAGTCCTGCCTAAAGTGGGGGCAAAGATTCAATTTTAACTGTCTGCAAACAGTCAGCTAGTTAAACACTTTAAAACTATGTCCTTTTGTGCCTTCTACTGCTGTATTCATGTTTATATTGAAGTTCTTAGTACTGAAGTCTTAGTAATGGCCTGAGCCAAGTCCTGGTCCCTTGGGAAAAGGTTGGAATTTTGTTTTTTACTCTGTGGAAACACAAGTTTAACTAACAGGACTGAAACTGCTTTTTTATATGCCAAATTCAGAGGAAGTTATCAGTGGGTAACTGAAGACCTAGACCAATTCCCACTGAACTCAGTGGAATAACCTGTTGATTTCTATCAAAACTGCAGTAAAGTGTGAAAGCAAAAGTCAGAAAGCATTAGTCACAACACAAGGACACTTTCCATCTATTTTCTATATGCACCAATTCTCCACTACAATTTTACACCCTTGTACAGTTCCAGACTAATACTGAAAAAATGCATTGGTGAATTAGTTCCCACACACTTAGTTCAGACAAACGTCTTTTGAAATTATACTTCTGACAGTCCTTGAGAACTGAACTGATTTGAGGATATTGTCATATTTCTGAAAGAATGATTTAAAAAAAAAAAAAGGAAAAAAAAAGTATATGTTAGGACATGTCTAAAAGAGCAAAAGAAGGTTTCCAGGATAAGATGAATCTGAGCCCAGACTACAACAGTACCAGCAATAAGAGGGAGAGTGTCTCGCCAAATGTAAAAGGCAATAGTACCAGCTAAGTACTTGCAGTGAATCAGTCATTTGGAGACCAGAAAATAATCAGGCAGTCAAAGAAATAATACTCTACAAGGGTTAAAATTAAATCTCTAGCTGACCAAAGGCTGAATGGTGTTTCAAAGTTGAAGAGAAATTAATAGTTTCCAGTAAGCTAAGCCAGGGATATTTCTTCAGCACAGAAACCCTTATGCCAACCCTTGAATGCCAAATTGCCTATAGCTTGGCTCTTGTTAACCATTCATGCTAATTATTTACTACGGATTTGTAACAGGTATGGCCAGCATGACAGGCACAAGTTTAATGTTACAAAATAATATAGAGGGTACTGTCCAAGTACATTGGAAGTCTGATAATGAAAAGACATTTATTTGAAAACCAACTTCCCTATAGACAAAACTAATCTTAGAAGTTCACATTCATTCCTGAGTTCAGCAGCTCTCCCAGTGACACCAAATGGAATTTTGCACATGTTAAAAAAAATGAGATTTCACTGTTATGAGCTACTGCACCACACGTCGTGTTCATTATGAAAGTAACTGCAGTTTAATTGTGATTCCAGAGACCAGATATCTAAGTTTGGGTTTTTTTTCTAAAAAAATGTCAATAGCAGTTTCTGCTATTATTTTATACTCTTGGTACACATTCTTATTCTCTATAGATATTGGAATGGGTCCAGTGCAGTCACTTTGGATCTCAGACACTAAACAATCCTGGGATTCACTAGCACTTGGATAGGAAGCTATTAGAGACCTGTGGTGACACAGACATGGGCAAGGAGTCCCTTTGGAAAAAAATGGTCTTACTGTATGTTCTGGTATACATTATTACAGTATGCTTGTAGGGTGTAATTCTTTTTTATACTTAATTCCACCCCTTTGATAGCTTCTGCCAAAACCTGATATCTCTGGAATAATTAGGAATTTTTCCCACTAAAATTATTGGACAGTCTCCCATTGACTTTGATGGGTTTTCAAACAAGGTCTCAGAAAAATTTATTTTAAATTAGTTATCCCAATATATTCATACTCCTATGGCTTAGAAACTGGGAAATCCTACAAGATCACTTATTGCTAAATACGAGAAAGATAGCAGAAATTAGTTTCTTATGCTGTCGCAGTCCTTTACTTCCATTCTTGTCCAAAAAATCCCTAAACAGAACTATCCAAATTAGCAAAATAAAAGAACTAACATTCCAAAACTCAGTTTTAAGAACATCAGCCTTTGAGTGAACTCATTTCTTAATACATCTGAAAGGCCTGTTTCGGACTTGTCTGCTAACTGAAGTACTGCACACTCACTGGGATTCATGGAATTGGAATTTTCCTTCTGACTATAGTGCAATTATATGCGATCTCTTAGACTCAGAGGTGTGTTCTATGTAAGGATCTTTTAATATTTAGTAGTAAAGAAGTACACGTTTACTCTTACTTATATTTTCCACTGGGTAAAGGGCCATGTTCTGAGCATATTTATGATAGTTCACCTAAAAGAACCAGAGCAAAGAAAGTACACTTGCTTTTTGGTTTTTTTTTCCCCACCTCACTGACTTGACCAGTATATTTGCAAGGCTATTTTTGTAAAGGATGTGCCAGCTGACTTTGATGTGCTTTTCCTGTTGCTGCTCCACTGCTTAAAGGTTTTGTTTGTTCCCTTTCACTTGGAAAAAAGGTCTTTATTTAAGGTTTCTAGACATGGTGCTGAATTAAGGGTTGGGTTGATTTGCATCACTGTCATTAAATGTTAGGAGGCATCACTTCTCGGAGATTGTGCCCTGACACTTCAACCCTTCAATATACATAAGTTTTGTCTGGGAATTCCCATATCCTGGAGTGTTTTGTCCAGAGATTGGCACTACAGGAAAAGCTAATCTGAGGACAGAAAAATACTTTGCCAGATACTTCTTCTCTCCAAACCAGCTTTGAGAACAAGAACTGGAAATACATGTCAACTTCTTGGAGGGCTTTAGAAACTTCTTTGAGCAGTAAAACAAGGCCTCATTTCATTCACTTTCTACTAAGAAAAATATATTTGTCAATGAATTGTGACTGAAAAGCATACTTTTTACCTGTGGAGTTTGCTTGTCTACACAACAGCCACTCAAAATCCCCAAGGAGTCTTTGAATATTTACAGCAAAATAAAACAATAATTTTAATATTGGTACTAATATATTATCAGAGGCTACAGATCTGATGATTTTGTATGTTGACCTGTTTTGTGAGATTTGTTCTCAACATCTGTCATTAATAGGGCACAGAGATATCAAGAGCCACCCTGGGGGTTCATGCAATTCATGCTGACCAGAAGAATTGTCCTTATTTCATGAAAGGTGCTGTTTTCACTAGGATCTTAAATGACTACAGCAGTTCAAGCTTATAAATCTCTTTCTGCTTTTCAGAGCAACATCAAGACTTTTAAGCAATCAAGGATCACACTAAGGATCACAGACTGGGACCTACCCAAAGCTAGAAGTTTCATAGCGAAGGATGGATGGCAGACGGGGTGGACCTAGGCTGAAAAGCTCAGGCAGAGTCAGCAATGTGTTCCTGGGGAGCTGGACTTGCTGCTGCTTCTGGTGTGGAAGGAGTGGGCACATAATCACTGTTTCTAGGAGTGACACTTGCTGTATGCTACTACCACCACCACTTGTTGATGGCCCACATGTCCTAGTTTGGATTTTCTGGAGATCAAACACAGACAACGATGACAGAGCAGACAGTCAATCTCTCCTGCTCCAGCAGGGCTGGCCCTGCTGCTTCCTCTTTGGTCTTTACTCCACTGAAAAATCCTTCCAATAAACAGAAACTCGATGGTAGCAGATTACCTTTTTCTTTCACTATGAATGTCTGTATCATGTATTATTATCAGTCACAATATTGATGTCTTTTTGCAAGCATCTCTAAAAGAATAACAAAAGCAGTTTACAGATCCTTTCTCTCTTGAAAATTTATTGTCAACAAAAACACAAACTGAAATATATTATTTATACTGGTAAATAACAAATAGAAGGAGTCTGCATAATGAATAATAATCATTCTTCATTGTTTTTTGACCTATACTAAAACATAAGTTCCAGTTTTCATGAGTCATCCTAATTAGAGCAGTAATTGAAATTAGATTTGTTTTTCCATCATAAATAGGTCATCCATTAGAATAAATCATCTTATTGTCTTGCAGAGCTGTACAGGAGCCATACAGCACACTGGGTTCTTGAAGCACTGTGTTCTGGACAATCAATAAAACAAATTTATGAACAAGATTTGTTCAGTGAAGTAATTTAATTGTATGTAATCTGATCAGAAAGGATTTAGAAAAACGAAGTTGGAAATTGGGAAATGAGTAAAGCAGATGCATAGTAACACAAAAGCAAAGCAGTAACATGAAGCTACCAAAATGTTGATTCAAGCTTTCATAGACTGGCCTATCTTCCTGGCGCAGGAAGGTTTTTGTATTAAACTGGCAGAAGTTACCCAGTGCAGCCAGGCTGATACTGACAAAGCAATTTGCACCGTTGTGAGAATACTGGCACTAGTCCACCCATTGGGTTCCTGCTTTTTATATTTGCAGATTTTGAGTGGGCAGAAAGTTGTTTATAGTTCAAGGGGCTGATCCTTACTGGCAGTGTAAAAAGCCTTCTGGAGCCAACTAAATTATCACACTTGTTCCTTTTTTTTAAAAACATGAATAAATTAAAAAACTCGTACGTACATTTTACATTCCAAGGTGCTGTTTGCTGCCCTCTGGAAATACCTTTATTGTTCATTAAAGAACAATAATAAAATATGCACCCACAGTTCAGTAGACAGGCTCACAGGACACAATTAAACAGAGGAATGAGATGAGACTTACAGCTCAGGTCTCCTGTTTCCCAAGAAAGTGTCTTGCAAAATACTTAAAGAAGCAGCTTTCTAATTTATGTCTGCAGCTTTTGCAGTGAAAGAGTCTGCAAGTGAAAATCAGCCCTTTGCAAAGACTAATTTTAAAAGCCTAAATAAATTGATTTTACACAGACATGAGAGCAATAATCCCACCTACCTATCAGTAAGGCAAGACATATGGTATAAACAGGACTTGATGTATCTTGAGTGGGAAGCCACCCTTCCTGGTGTGAACATCGCACATTGGTTAAGTAAGTCTCACTGCCAACATACCTAAAATACCCTGCAGAGAGGGGCAGTGTATGACCATGGGCATATTACTGCACTTATTCCACAATCCAAAGCTGGAAGCTCCCATCTAGCTAGCTTGATCACAGGCAGAATAAGGCCACATTTGTTCCTTATGCCATGTGACTGAAATGGCGCAAGTGATGGAAATTTAAATTTATCTCTTCTGAGCATGGCCAGAAAGCTGCGCTCAGTGTCAACCGTAATCCTTACCTCTATACAGGTCATAGAATCACAGAAACACAGAATGGTTGAGGTTGCAAGGGACCTCTGGAGGTCATCTGGTCCAATTGTCCCGCTCAAACAGGGCCATCTAGACCCAGTTGTCCAGGACCATGACCAGACAGCTTTTGAATATCTCCAAGGATGGAGACTCCACAACCTCGCTGGGCAACCTGTGCCAGTGCTCGGTCACCCTCACAGTGAAAAAGTGTTTCCTGATGTTCAGAGGGAACCTCCTGTTTCAGTTTGTGCCCAATGCCCCTGGTCCTGTCATTGGACACCACTGAAAAAAACCCGGCTCCATCCTTTTTGCACCCTCCCTTCAGGTATTTATATACATTAACAAGATCCCCCCCTGAGCCTTCTCTTCTCCAGGCTAAACAGTCCCAGCTCTCTCAGCCTTTCCTCATATGAGAGACACTCCAGTCCCTTAATCACCTTCATGTCCTTCTATTGGACTCTCTCCAGAGAGTCCAGTATTGGACTCTCTCTCCATACATGTACATATGTACATGTACATGTACATACATGTACAAGAGAGTACATGTCTCTCTTGTACTGAGTAGCCCAGAACTGGACACAATACTCCAGAGGAGGCCTCACCAGTGCTGAGTAGAGGGGAAGGCTCACCTCCCTCGACCTGCTGGCAATACTTTGTCTAATGCAGCCCAGGACACCCTTAGCCGCCTTTGCCACAAGAGCACATTGCTGGCTCATGTCCGGCTTGGTGTCCGCTAGGAGTCCTAGGTCCTTTTCTGCCAGGCTGCTTTCCAGCTGGGTGGCACCCAGCATATATTGGTGCGTGGGGTCATTTCTCCCCAGCTGCAGGACTTTAGAGGACTGGCCTGAGTCTGTCTACTAGCATCCCATCTGAGACTACAAGAAAATTGTAGCTGTTGACTTCTTGCAGCCAAACAAGATATGGATGCCTAAGCCAGAGCATGCCAAACAAGGGCTCAGTTGACTGCAGCCTGAGCATCTCAGTGAGGTGATGTCTTACACTTCTGCAGAACTTCACACATGATTAACTTCCTACCCTTACTTGCCCTTTGGAGGAATGGGGCCCAAATCTATAAATGGAGCCTAGTTGTGCCTTTTCTTTTAAACAAAAAGAAAATAATAGAAGGCAAATGGAAGTCTGATATGTACAGTGGCTCTCCAGAGCGTACTAATGTACTGTTTGCAGCTGGTTGTTTTCAAACTTTTCCAAGGTTTCTTAGTTAAATGTGTAGAGTCTCCAGCTCTGAAGCTTAGGTCTTACTACCCAGATCTTCCTTTGCTTCTGCTGTGGGAAAGATTTTCAAAGTCTCTTTGCAACTAACTGCAGATAGGTGTTTGTGTCAGGACCTTGAGTGTATTAATAATCCTTGATGGCCCTGACCTGCTGCACCTGAGGCCTCCCCACACCCTGCGCATGGCTCTCCTCTATTTATGCTCAGGCTGGGGCATATTGTCCTGCTTTGAGCAATGCTGTAGTTGTGTTTGCTCCTTGTCCTTCTGCCTGGATGGACCTTGGACCCATGCTGCAGCTAGTCTCCAGCCTTGTCTCTGGCTCCATCTTCTTTTGCTCCTGACTGAATCTCCATGATATGATTCATTTCTTGCCTTGTTGGAAGCTGTTGATGGACCCTGTTACCAGCGCCTGTGGGATTGTGTCCTATTGGGGAGGGCACTGACTGCCCTGGGTCACCCTGGCTCCCAGTCCCTGAAGGAGTAGCAAGCCTCCACTGTGTCCCAACAGTGTGAATTTCCTCATTTAGAAGGAGAAATTGGTCATGTGCATAATAAGTAAGCTGCATGAGAGTAATATACATAAACCAAAGACATAATTCATAGAAAGAGTACCTTGCCAACTTAAGATTTTTAATTTAAACAAGATTAAAGACTAAACAAGTTGATATCTCTTGAAAGTTTTCTATTATTTCTTGTGGTTTTAAAGTTAAATATCTTGCATGGGCATATGGAGAACAGACTAGACTCCACAGAAATGCTTAACAGGTCTAGAAAGAAAAGCCTCTTCCTTTCCCCTAGGAATTCTTAATCTTTCAATTTTTTTGTTTCCATGTTATGCAAGTGGTGAAGATACATAAAATTTGAAAAAACTATGTTAAAAGATATTCAGATAAATTCATATCAAGCTCGTGAAAATATTTCTATTTTGTGTTATTTTTCTAACAAATTCTGAAATAGTTTCTTTGAACAATTTTGAAAATGTTTCCTGGCAAGTTGGGATTTAGGCAAAAGTACCTCAAATTTCATTAAATCATTTTTAATGGAAAAACATTGAACAAAATATATTTAAAGCCAATAAAATTTTCTAGAAAGTTGTCACAACATGCTATTTCAATCACTGAGAAAAATACAGAAATACAACTTAGTAGATGCTATTGAATTTAGCCCTTATAAGGAAAACTATTGGAACATTTTTAAAGATCTACATAGTCAATATTTTAAGTGGACATAGTTTAATAAGTTTGTAGTTAGGCTAACATTAAAGATGTACAAATAAACTCACATCTTAGGATATGAATGAAAGCAAACAAAATACCAGGCAACTGTTGAAAAATGGACAAAAGGGCTATTTTTAAATCTGACATAGCTTTCTAATTTCACTATGAATTATAAAAGTCTTGTGAACTTCCTGTCTTTTTCTCATTACCTTCTAGTATTGCCTGATCATCCAGTCGTGGCATTTTATAAAGATAAGATACATAAAGATATTGAATAAAATAAGAACATAAGAGAAAGGATTTAAACTTTTCTGTAGAAAAGTTTATAATAGGGAATTCATAATGACATTCTCTTTGTCTACAAAATTATTTGAATATAGGAAAGTCTAGCTCACCTGTTGATTTATACCTTCTAGTATTGCCTGATCATCCAGTCGTGGCATTTTATAAAGATAAGATACATAAAGATATTGAATAAAATAAGAACATAAGAGAAAGGATTTAAACTTTTCTGTAGAAAAGTTTATAATAGGGAATTCATAATGACATTCTCTTTGTCTACAAAATTATTTGAATATAGGAAAGTCTAGCTCACCTGTTGATTTATGCACCTATTAAGAAGGGTGATGATAAATATTCTGGAGTGAATGCATGCATGGCTTTGATCTCTCGTGTTTTAAATGCTTGTTAGCAACGTTCTCTTTCTGACTGCATGAGAAATAGTCCAATTCTTTGCACTATCTTCTTGCATGATGTGATCTTTGAAGAATTTGTTGATTGCTCCGTAATGGAAAAAGACAACTTTGCTGATGTTTAGCTTGATAAGACAGTTCTTTCTGAAGAATCACTTTACCAAATCCTAAGATATGGATCAAAACAAGAGACCAAAGGAATTTAAATTTAAGTGGTATTATTTTCCAACAACACTTTTTTAACCTTTCAGATGGATTTAAATGACTCCTAGTTCTTTAAGTAAGGCAACAAAATACACGTATGGAATAGAAGAAATAGGAGCTTAGCCAAAAAATTAAAAAATTGTGTAATAAGAGAACTTAGGACAAATGGACAAACTTTTGTTGAGTTTTTTAAGCCAGAAGTCCTTAAATAGGAATTGGGGTGATTGTTAAGAAGGAATTGCTGTTCAAGCAAGATGTTCAAGCCTCTGAGTTCTCCAAATTGCTAAAGAACATTAGTTGTGTCTTAATTCTCAGTTATCATTCTCAATGCATTTTAGATTATTGGAGAGGCTTAACTTTCAGAATAGACACCTTTTTCCAGATTCTGTATTGATCCAAATTTAAAAAAAAAAAAAGAAAAAAAAGAGAAAATTACATGCTATAATAAATAGAACATAACCTGTGACCAATATGATGCATTTTCAAAATGTTTATTTTAAAGGAATTATTAATAACTAAGAAATTATTCTGCTTGAAAAAATGTCATTTATTAACTGATTATCTTTTGATTTATTTTGAACTTTCATATGAAATTCAGAATTATATCTAGGAACTTAGTTTTTAAGATATCACTTGTTAATATTTCAATGAATTGTTCAGTACAAAAAAACCGTTTATACAATTACAGCAGAAGAAAACAACCTCCTCCTTTTTCTTAGGGCAAGGCAGTAGAATACATTTAAAAAAAAAAAAAAATTAGCCT
>NW_008795194.1:7759917-7788851 GCF_000699145.1 Aptenodytes forsteri
CACTGCAGGCATCTTTAAAAATATTCATAATTCTTCCTATTCAGTAATGAAATTAAGCTGATGATTAGAATGCAGAATAAAAATCATGTGACTTTTAATATTAAATATAAGTGAAAAATGGTACTTACAAAACCTCTTGTAAATGTTTACTAGGACCAAAAAGCTGTAGAAAGTATCAACAATATATGATTTCATGAAATGAACCATTTAAACTGAGGAGTACATTCTTATTCTCTAAAATGCATGTAGAATATTAAAACTAATCAGATTTCTGCTTGGTGAAATAATTCTGGAGTGTTGAAGTGGTACGTTATACACTAAAGATTTAAATTAGCACTGTTAAAATTACTGAAAGAAAAGATATTGCCTGATTTGAGATTTCATGACAAATTCAGACATTAGTTGGGCTTGCCAATGTTTTGTATAATTTTCACTGGGCACAGGAGGAGAATCAAATTCATTTCATCCTTTTTGAACAGTTCCCACCAAAGCAAGGTTGAAAGAGACTGAGCCAACTGTGCTGTCTGCCCTTGCCTTGACACAAGCCAATCCTCATCTATTTGCTAGAGAAAAAAATGGTAATTTAATCAGAGAACAAGTTAATATAATATGTACTTTTTATGTATGCAAAATAACGGGCCTGGTGATACAGTGAAAAAATAAATTTGTTAGCTAGTTATGAACGTAGGCCAGCAAAGAGCCTTCTGGATCAACAAATCTAGTTCCCTGCTGAAAAAGGTAACCAGGTCTTTAATACTCACAATACTCACTTTAAATCCATTTTATCAAGATTGTCTTGGGCCACCTCTGCACTGACTTCAGGAGGTAATAATTGTAAATTCTTTTTAGTCTCACTGTTGTCATATTGTTATTATCGTAAATTATTCAACGTTAGCTGTTTGATTTATTAAAAAACATATATTGTGTATGATCCTAAGCAAAGAAAAAAACCAAAGTGAGAATCAAACTGTGGGCAACCTTGTTGCTTGTGTTTGTCCTTTAAAGATAGTTTCTGTAATAAATTCTTCTTCAGTTAATGGTCAATACATGGACGGATTCCATGTATCATAACAGCTTTGAAACACAGGTTGTTTTTATTTTGTTGTTGGCAGGTAGATTTACATGTGTAACTTCTGAAATCATTGTGCTAATGCTGTAGGACAGAGCTTGGCATTCTTTCAGAATGGCAAAATGGAAAGGTTTCAGGGTCAAACTCATGGAATGTAGTTAAACATTTTTATTATTTCATTTTGAAAGAAATGTGCCAAGTACTTGTGTTATATAGGACTTGAGTATATTAAATATTAATTTCCACACTGCATTAAATATTCATAGATCTAATATGTGATAACCATGGCTTCATGTCAGTCTTGAAAAGGGAAGTCTTTTTTCCTTGTTTTTGACATCTCTAGTCAAGGCTTACCTACACCTGTTTTTGAATCATCTCCAAAGTTGCTAATTATTATACCATAAACTTTCATTTTTATTTTATTTTGCCAAAGCGGTGAGACATATTCATCAATCTCATAAAATATTAACAACTGGTCTTCATTTTGCAGTAATGGATTTATTGAGAGGTTTTAAGGTTCTGCAAAAGAAGAAAATATTTCTGAGGGGGAGGGAAGGAAAAGGAAATGGGAGGTACAGCTCTAATCCCAACTCAAAGAGATGGGAAGACGATGAGTATTCCAGACTGGATTTGTACTTGTAAAAATCCCATATTGTATAATAATCAGCACAACTCTCCAGTCTTGCTTCAGTTTAGTCCCTGAGGAAATAACAGAGATTGACAGTTCCAGGTTAAATTTAAGATCATTGCTACTCCTTTTTCTTCTGCCTTTTATGGGTTTGTCATTAAAAATAATGGTTTTGAGCAGCAGATAGGTAAATTCAAGAACTTCTTTTAGATAAAGATGGTCACAGATTAAGGTGGTACTAATAAAGGTGGTACTTAAGCTGGCAAAGTGGCAATGTCTCTATAACAAAAACACTTGTAATGTCTAAATTCAAATTCAGTAACCCAATTTGTTAAATTCAAAGATAATTAGTGACTAAAAACATTACTATAGGTATATGTATAACATACCACAGTTTTAAATGGATTTCTTATCCTTTCTGAGTAATTACTGGATAAGAGATAGCATTAAAAATGCAGCACTCTTCAGAAAAGAACAGATAGAAAATGACTGTCATCTTAGTCCTGAATGTTGCTTTTTTTTTTTGAGGTTGAAACTTAAGAAAACATTTCATGTTTACGGGCAAATATTTCCCCCTCAGGTTTCCTGACAGTATTTATAATTCCTTTAGGAAATCACTTGTTTTGCAGTTTTTCCTCCACCTTTACAGAGTTTGTTTACTTCCTGGACAGATATAAGTTATAGTTACCTCCAATGTTGGACAAGGATTTAAAGTTAATTATTTCAAATTATTGCATTTTTTTCCTCAGACAGTTACCATAATCCCTTAATACATTAAAACTGATTCTTCTTGTTTCCAGGACCCATCTGATGAAATCAGCAACGAGAAACAAGATTTTGTTATAGAAAGTAGCCAGTTGTTTCAAAAAAGCTACCTGTTAAATTATATTTATTATTTCATGGGTAAGGTTCATTTCACTAATGCATCTAAATTGGGTGCTCCTGGTTTAAACCAGTTGACTGATCCCTTTATAGATAATGGCGGAACTTTCCGTGAGTGATGTAAGGACCTCAAGCTGGTGACTCATTATCATCCTATGCCACATCCAAGAGAAAAACTTCCCACCCAAGTTGTGTGTGTCATCTTGGAAGTGCCTATCTCCATGGACTACATAACAAAACTAGAGATCTATCCCACATGGGGTATCAAATTTTTAGGTGCCTGAAGTTAGATTAGATGACAGCTGGTGTCAGATGACTGTCAGAAGACAACCCCAAACCACATCATTAACTTTCCTTTAAAAATGGTTATTTAAACGCAAGAAATTATCATTCTGTCCAGTTTAATAGAAAATCAGAAGTGTTAGATGAGATAGGCTACTTACATCAGGTTATGTTTCTAGTTTCGTGACACTAAGAGAGGACTTTATGTAATCTGAGTATCTCCACAATCTTGGTTATTCCACATTCTTTCATAAAGCATATCACTTCTTCTGATTAAGAGTATGGGTTTCTTCTGTTCTTCTGAAAGTCAGAACTTAAGAGCAGTCTGTAACAAGGGTGGTAACACATACCTCTCAATGCATGTATTTCACAAAAAATTTAAATGAAAATTTCATCAGAGCCACAGAACTCCTACTTAGTAACCTAAATCCCCAGCTGTGAGAGGGAGAGTGATACATCTTTTGTCACTCCTGAGTCTCCTGGGGAGCCAGTGACATTTCTTGCGTATGGAGTTTCCCCTCACTTTTGCTCTCTGAATTTAGTGTGCATGTCTTGTGTTTTGGTCATATGAAAACTTTGTAATATGGGCTTGTAAACTGGACTAAAGTTTATAGCTAATATCAATTTGTGATGCCAAGTAATAGTTAATTGACTAGTTTCAGAGCTGTAGGAGCTCCTAAAAACTGGAAAAAATAAAATTTTTCTTACAGTTTTTGATCATGGAATCATTTTTTCTATGCTGTATCTTTAACAGGTACAAACTGTTATAATAGTTGTAGTAAAAGTATAAAGAGAGTGGAATATTGACCTTCCAAAAATGTGTTCTTGACTTTGTAGACAAGAGTTATGAAACAGCTGTATGTGGTATCTGGTGAATTTTCTTGCCTATGAGTAAGAGGATATGACACACTAATTTTACCTTAAAAATAGATACTTATTCTTTTAACAAAGATTTAGTTAATACAGATTCCATAGTTAGATTTTCCTGTTCAGCTGCAATTTAGTATTTATTACAGACAGCCAAAAGTTGTTTGATTTTTTTTTCAATACACTACAGGAGGAAACATGCTTGGGGAAGAGTAGAGTGCTTCCATTTTTGGCATGTTTCTACAACTGTGTTTTATTGACTACATTCCACATGGCCACCCCAGCTATGCTGCTGCAGCAGTTTGTCCCTTGAATTAAGTCCTGATGCCATAGAAAAATACATTGAGAGAGGAACAAGCAAAATGCTACACTGGCACATCAGTTAACTGGATTCTAACATGCAGCAATACAACCTCTGTTCATCTTATCTTTTATTTACTGTTCTCTGGGCTTGTATTTTGGGAACAGATAAGTGTAGGCTTAAAACAGATATGTCTGTAGTTTGAGGCACAGTGATTCTGTAGACCTCTCATTCCTGAGCTCTTCTGAAAATAAGCAACATTTCAAAAGCACAGTGCAGATCAGCATTGCTCCATCACACACTTTTTGGCCTCACCATGCAGCCATCAAGCAGCAGGAAGTCACACCTTCCCCATTTTCCAGTGGCAGAAGGTTACTGTCACCAACGATGCCAGAGCAAAGAAGCATGGTGGGACTGAACTGTGATGTCCACACATAAGAGGAAGGCAGCATTTCTGCATCAGCTCTTAAAAGAAAAATACAGGAAGTTCCACTTATATGAGCTTTGCTAATAAGCTCACAGATTTCAAGTGGTGGTGTCTGCGGTTTGTATTGACCAGTATCACTGACTCTACACACACACATTACTCTAACTTTCAAAATAGGCAGTTTCACAGTCCAGTATTTAAACTGTTTAGAAAGATTAACAAAACTGGCAGCTAGTCAAGAATTAGGCAAACCATAATCTTCTCACCTCTTCAAGGAATCATGATTTTTATATAATGGGAGTAGAATACCCACTTTCAACAACAACAACAACAAAGTTGAGTTTGTATGCAGGATATCTAAAACAGCTTCGCACTGTTGCAGGTAAATTGTGTTGTCTACAGTAAAGAGCATACAACAGACCTAAGCTACAATTCACTGTGAAAGGAGCAAAAAAATCATATCCTGATATAGCATATTGGAATTCCTATTTTTGTCTTTTATTTTGTGTATTCTTTTTTAAAGGTTTAGCCTCTTTGAATTTGATGAAGGAATTGGAACCACAGAAAGGTATCTTACATTTTGTGCCTGTCTGTCTAGGACTCCGAAGTGGTATGCTCTCAAAGGAGCTTCTAAGGTATATGTAATTTTGATGTGGAGAAATTAGCAGGGTGTGTACAGTTTATTCTTCTTTGATGTTCCCTGTCTACCACAATAGTATCATCCTGAACAATATGAATACGTTTAAGCACAGATAAATGCTTTCCTCTGGAGAGATATGAGATGGCCTTAATTGAATAGTGCTGAACAGAGTGACATTTTACCCTTTGCTATACTTTACATCTCTGTTTATTTCAAGCCTTCATAACATTTTTCACTGTCTTCCTACAACACTATCAAAAAGACTGAATCAACTTTATCATGTCTGTATCCTTTCCTCTTCTTCTTCTTTTTGAAGTAAAGAAGCGGTGTGACCCATTTTCCCAATCTTCAGATCTGTCTCTGGTTCTTGAAGTGAATAAAAATTGAGTGAACTTGTGAAAATGCTGCTAATGCTTTGCCAGTTTCATCCCCCACTTCCTTCAGCACTCTTGGGTATGTGTAATCTGGCCAAGGAGCCTTGTCAATTTTAAAAGGCTATAACCTTTTAACAACCATTTTCTGCTGTATTTTGCATGCTTCCTATTTTTTCACCTGCTTTCGTGGATGCCTGATTTGGATACTATTTAATCTCTTTCATATATAAAGGCAGATGTAGGGTAGTGTTTCATCTGGCTCTTTCTCTTCTAAGTCCTTACTGTCTTTCATGTGCTCTCAGAATTTCTCAAAAGCATATATGCGGTTGATAAGAGATTTAACTGTATCTGCTCCAACCAAAAATTCATGTGGCCTAAGCTACTCATTAGTTTGTTACTAACATCAACCTTATGTACCATAAGATTAAAAATAGAGGTGGGACTGATGAAACTGAGTTTTGTAAATAATTTAGAAATTGGAGTTTAATTTTTAATCTTTAAAAAGCACCACTTTTTAAAGAATGATGAAATTTTAGAAGCATACTTTTTTTCCCAGTTTACAGGCAGTCTATGCTGTCCAGTGAAGACAAAATAAAATTATAAGAAAAAAGTGAGGAACAAAAAAATAATGAGGAACACATTTTAAAAAGTAGGAGAGATCTTCATCTGATATAATCTGATGCCTCAGTGATGTTTTTAAATAGATTTTCTTGTAAGGTTTGGAAACTCTCAAGTTACATACAAACCATCTGATTAGTAGATATATTTATTCAGATCAGGAAAGTGATACAAGCACAAAAGCCACAAAGACAAGCATTTAGACCTAATGAACCCTTGATAATGAAAATATTTTACCTTCCACCATCACCATGAAGCTGGGAATGTTCAAATAGTGAATAACCCATACTGAAATAGCCCGGAGGGCGGTAAACAGGAAGTTTCTTAAAATTTAGTGCAAGCCTGATCTTGCTCCTACTTTCCTAGGTGACCATCAGGTAATTTGACCATCAGGTAATTCCAGATTTTTTGGCTTTTGCTATGACTAGAAATTCCTTTCAAGATCTAAAAACCATAAAACAGAAAAACAAAACCCAAATTCTATTATGTTACTAAAAAAAAAGTTTTATTTTAATGTATCGGTATTTTCCAAGTGAAACAGTTGTTCTAAAATATTCCTGGTAGTATATTCTGAGGTCAGGATTTGGCTTGTCCTGACTTCCACTCCCCATCTTTATCTTCTATGCAGTATTTTGGCAAAAGAAAGGCAATGGCAAAATCCCCACTGACTTCCAGGTTCAGAAGCGGTGTGATTAGCATGTAACAATTAATTCTGTGTCATGGAAGTCAATGGGTATTTTACTATAGATAATGAAGGGAGCAGGAACAAACACAGAGAAAGAGCCAAAAGAAATCTTCCACTATTTGCCTGACAAAATAGACAATCTTCTGTACTTTACTTTCTGGGTCACCTGGATTATATTGAGAAATCCCATCTACTGTTATTAAAGAGAGTTGTCGGGATAGACTGACTGACTCACCAATAGCATGATCTCAAATGATTTGGAAAGACTATTACCAAATAAATGGGCATTGAAAAGAAAAAGGATTAGTCTATATAAGCTGGTTAGTACAAGTACATCAGAGGAAGATAGAGGGTCACCTGGACAAATAAGGAATGAAGCCTTACAGTGTCTTGGAAGGGCTTTAAATCCATCTACTTGCAAAAGCACTAGACTAGCTTTGCTTTGCAAGAAGAGAACATGCAGTGTGCTTTTACAGTGTCCTGTGAAGATGCTCAGGAAGGATTCAAGGACAATCATTTGGTTCATAGATTTGTCTCACTGATGGTCTCTGGAGTTTCAAAACCTAATATACCAGCAAATAAAGTGTATCCTCTAATATCACCCCATAAAAATTACTTCTATTAAGATAGCATTTCACTGTTTAATCTGACAGATAATGTAGAGTGAAGGGAAAGGACGAGACTGTCCTGTCACTCTCACACTTATACCACATACTCATCGTGGAAACATAACATGAAAATTCAAGCAGGGCTGGTACCAATTTTTGATATTGCTTATGTTTCATACTCCCACTGAAAGTCAGCTCACTACCATTTTCTCCCTTTTCTTTCTTATTATGTGGCAAGTAAGTCCTTTTTGCATAACTTAACATTACTGAGCTCTGTTGGCTGGCCTTTTCTCTTGTTGAAGTGAAGAAACAGAGAGCAAAACAGCAGTTCCTGTACTCACAAGTGGCTGGGGGAACGATATTTTTTTTTTTAAAAAAATGCGTGTCCAACTGCTATTCTTCTATCTCATAGCACACCAAAACTTCAGAGAGAAAATACGTCTTCTCTCCCAGCATATTTTGCTAAAAGATATTAATAGCTTGTCTTCTCCTGCCGACCCATGTTTTTCCCTTTATTTTTGCCAGTTTCATCTGTTACAGAGCTTTTGAACACAATCACTCAAAGGTCAATCTAGAGTGGAAGTGGTTCCCCTACAGCACTTTTATTTTAAATATTTGTTCCACATTTCTGTGCTTCTTGTTTTATTTTGCTTTTTATCAATGTAATATATTGATTCATAGTACTGAGACTTTCTTCTGAGGAGGAGGCTCTTATGGGTATGTCAACACATAGATAGCTGTGCTAGCTGGAGCTGAAACCATTCCAGATGAGCTTGAATACCTGAAACAGAGTATCTGCATTAGCACCATATTCTGTCTGGACTGATTGGTCTCACTAAGAGAATGACTCTGTAATGCAGCGTCCAGAGTTGCTGAGAAATTTCTGCAAGCATTAAACTATCCTGTAATAATGTCACCTTAATGTTCCTCCATTTGAGGTTTCAAATCAGCTGTAAAGCAATAAACTCTTATTAGAGAAGTGGTTGGTGGTCACAGTCCTTGTATTCAGTACCCCTGTCTTCACACATCCTTCATTTTTTTTAATTTTTCTAAGTAATTTCTGGCCTCTGTGAGCCCTTTTAAGTTAGGATGTTTGACCCTTGCAGCCTGCTGGGTTCATGCCCACTCACAGAGTAGCAGCTGCCTAGATCTGCACTGCAATCTGTGCAGGACAGGAGACATGATTAATGGGCACCTGGTGAGTAACAGAGACTGGGGAAAAAAGAGAATGAAACAAGCTCATAATAAACAGGAAGGGCCAAGGGCACACCTGTCCTGTTAGCAGTGGTCAGATAACTCATTGATTAGGCTATGTATCACAGTTTCCTTGAATTCGTAACTATTGAGTGACATAACACTGGAGCCAATGGCTCTCCTTTAGAATTAGAAAGATAAATCAGTTTTTCTTCTAAAATCTATCTACCAAACACTTTTTAAAGTACATACTGTCAATCAGATCTGAAAAAGAACCTTGTAAAGGCCTGTTGCTAATTACATGGTGGTCAATATTTTACAATTTATTATTTAAAAAACAATCTTTTCCATTAACAGGACATTTCAAGGTATTAGTAAATCACTCGTTCGGCCTGTAGCATTATCTTTGCAAAGATAAAACTAAACTATGTCTCATTGTCTCTTGGCTTGAACACTGGTTCATTAGTGCTGCACTACTTCCAATAAAAAGAACATTGAAAGACATTAGCTCTGAAATTAAAACATATGAAGCCAGCAAAATGCTGCAGAGGAAACAATGTACAGTAGGTCACACTGCTGGTCTGTGAGCATCCCAGAGAGGAATTGCATTCAGAACAAATCACTCCTCTTGAGGAGGTGTACATTTACCTCCCGCAGCCAGAGCCTTTTCTTATTTGTAAGAAATATGGACACATCAGTCTGTCTGGTGAAAATGAAATAGTCAACTGTTCAAATCATTATTTTGTTAAATGTACATTAAAAAGTGTGCTTTACTAGACGGATATGATGATTGGATGGGCTCTGAAATTTATTGTCCTTGAGCACACATTCATATAATTCAGTAGGATGTATAGCTAATAGGCTTATAAAAAAGCCACATTAAAATAGTATTACTTAGATGACATGATTGCATTTCAACAAGATCCAGCTCATTTGGTGCACAGATAATTTACTTTAAACTCTGGATATACTATATTAACCATTGCCGAAGCAACTTCATTTTTGCCCTGTGCGTGCTTGTCCTGCCTCATGAGTGAAGCACAGGTCCTAATCTGCAGCAAGCTAGCCCTACAATGACATTTGATGAAGCACATTTCTTACAACTGTAACCATCAAGTGGACTGACCCTTGGTATAGTCTTTCCTACCTAACTGTCGTGGTTTAACCCGGTAGGCAGCTAAACACCACACAGCCATTCACTCACTCCCCTCCAGTGGGATGGGGAAGAGAATCAGAAAAAAGGTAAAACTTGTGGGTTGAGATAAAGACAATTTAATAGGACAGAAAAGGAAGGGAAAATAATAATAATGATAAAAGAATACACAAAACAAGTGATGCACAATGCAATTGCTCACCACCCGCTGACCGATGCCCAGCCAGTTCCCAAGCAGTGGCCAAGCTCCCCCCTCGGCCAACTCCCCCTAGGTTTTTGTTCAGCATGACGTCATATGGTATGGAATATCCCTTTGGCCAGTTTGGGTCAGCTGTCCTGGCTGTGCCCCCTCCCAGCTTCTCGCTGGCAGGGCATGGGATTGTTCAGCATGACGTCATATGGTATGGAATATCCCTTTGGCCAGTTTGGGTCAGCTGTCCTAGTTGTGCCCCCTCCCAGCTTCTTGTGCACCTCCAGCCTCCTTGCTGGCAGGGCAGTATGAGAAGCTGAAAAGTCCTTGACTAGTGTAAGCACTGTTCAGCAACAACTAAAACATCGGTGTGTTATCAACATTATTCTCCTCCTAAATACAAAGCACAGTACTATACCAGCTACTAGGAAGAAAATTAACTCTGTCCCAGCTGAAACCAAGACATTAACATCCATAAAAGCTGGCAACAATGATAGTCTCTGCTCCATGAAGAGGCCAGAGACTTATTCTGCTGTGGTCAAAGGGGAGTTAGCTCAATCTTGCCATGCAGGAAGACCCCAACAGGAAGCACATATTACTTAGAAGGCAAAAGTTTCTTTAAAGTAGATTGCTTGAGGTAGTTAAGGATTTTGATTAGTATGACTTGTCGGCTTTTTCTTCATACAAAAACAAGTGTCTTATAAAATAAACTTTTGTTCACTAGGATGAAGAGTGATTGGGAGAGCAAGAATACAACAGTGTCTTCTAAATTCAATCTGAGATAGATCAACATCCTGGAAAACTACATGCTCACTGAGAACATAACAGATGATTTGGCACAAAACATTATAGACTCTTGCCATGTGAGAGGTTCAAGGTTGGATTACCTGTCCAACCTTTCATAGGAATGCAGTTTTAATAAACATCTGGGAGGGCAGAGAGAAGAGCAAAGAGAATCTGGCTGCGTTGCTACATAACATTGCACATCTTCTGGTCTGCTTGTGCATGAGCATCAGCTCTCAAAGAAGGTGTTTGTTTGATCTGCCAGCTGGAAGTAAAATGCAGTGGTTGCCAGCAAGAGTTCATCAGGAAGTTAAAAACTGGGAGAGGTGAGGAGAGGCTTAAACAAAAACAAAAGCGGAAAAATTTAAAATGAGGGAACTTGATGGCTTTATATCTGAGCTTCAGTATGTACACGTCTGCAGTATCTTCTGTCTGCAATGAGAACTACAATATTTCATACAACAATGTACCAAAGAACATTTTTAATGCAGGACACAAAACACCATTCATGAAGTTATAGCAGAATTTCTTATGTGGGCAGAATGAAGCCATTCATACTGGAATTCAGCCAAAGCAGGCAGAATTGTAATGCTTACTCCTCTGTAATAGAAACCTGTAGTATTGTACCCAGCCAGAGTTTTAGTATTAATTTTTATGTGAAGAAGAGCTCCTACAACAAAGTGTACCCAGATGTCTGAGAAAGGGACCACTGTTCAATTCAGGCTAACAACAACAAGGGCCACTAGCCTGGTGCAAACACTGTTTTCCGTATCCCCTGTGTTTTCCTGGGTGGCCTTCCAAGAACTGGTCAAGTCCAACCTTTCCAAAACAGTTAGAACTGGTGAAACACAGCATAAGGTAGTTAATTTACCAAGGAGTAATTAAGGACATCCTTTGTATGCATCTGTGCGGATGATACATGCCTTAGAAAGTCATGTCATAGTCCTGTGAAAAATATGAGGAACTAACCTTCTGTGTGATATTTGGAAGGTATTATCTCTTGCATTTGGAAGATATTTCAAAAATAGTGCCTGGGAACTTTAGCATGTGTGATTTGGCTTGGAATCAATGAACTCAGTGGAGACATACTGAATTATGAGCTGAGGATATGGGCTGAAACTGTAGCTGTACTGCAGTCACTAGCAAATAGTCTACTTATTTTAATGAGGCAAGAATGTCATCACTGGATCTCACAATAAATCTAATAATAGGTACTACAATTTTCCCATGTGACAATACAAATTACTGCATTGGTTATCATCCCATGTTTATATCTAAATTCTTATAATGTCATCCAAAGAACACATGACTAATCATGTTATTATATTGCTTAAATGGAATATTTGAGGTATGAAAGTAAAAGAAGAGAGAGAATAAACTCTTCATTTTAAGGACTATACCTTCCTTTTGGTATATTCTATTATTGGATCATATTTCATTATTACTACCATTGTTATTATTATAGCTAATCATATAATGATTATTTTATTGAATGCTCTTATTAGAAATTCTTAATTTGAATTATATTTTGACTGCCCCGGAATACCTTTATTCATTTAATCTTATTCTTAAAATAACTATTAAATCTTAGAAGGAATCCTAAAAGTTCTTTTTGAGAAAAAAAGGTACCCTGTTTTTCAGCAAGTGATACTGGCTTTCACATAGGCTAGAAGTTAAATTAGCACATGAAATCTTAATTCTATTGTTAAGCAATAGCTGGAATATATCTTATGTCACAACATAAACATACAGGTTTATGGAATTATCTGGTGGAAATATTAAAGACACCTCCTGACCTAAATTTGCATAATCAGTCTCCATTGCACTGAAAAGGGAATGAGTATGAAACATATTTCATTAACTGAAACCCAGGACAAAATTTCCGTTGACTTCAACAGTGGATGAGAGTGACCCTGTGGACTTCAGATGAAGCTTTGCAGTTCCAAAGCATGCAGGGTAGTTCTTGGTATTTGAATGCACATTTCTGCAGTTTATTTTGACTTCTGAAAGTTAGGATGTATCAATTTGTGCTAGTGTAGCAGCTCATGAAAAAGTTCTTTCATCAAAAAATAAGGAGAAAGATTAAATCGTGGAATAAAGCATAATGTATGTGAAGACTATATATTCATGAAATGAAACAGATAATGAAAACAGACCTCAGTGTAGTCAAAACAGAATCTAGTTTGTTTTCATTTTTCTTTATATTACGGAAGTTATACATCCTTTTGAACACACAGTAAGCTAAAGTTTTAATCAAGACTTGACTGGATTTTTACTTTTCTGTATTGTATCACAGAACATTAAACTATTTTATAAAATCACCTCTATAGAACTAAACAATGCTCTCAGAAACACTTCACTGAGATCCCTCTTCAAGAGAAAAAATATCATAAAGTATTAAAAATTAATGACAACTGTGAAGAACAAAAATATTACCCTTATCACCTAATAACAATATTTTATTGGGGTAGAGAAAATTGAAGATGAAATGGACATCTATAGGAAAACTGATGATTGTTTACATTTGCAATGTAGAATTTTTGGAGTTTTTGCCATTAACACAGAAGGTATGACAGGTGAAAACACATGCCAAACAGTGCCAACTAATAGGTCCAACATACCTGGTATAATAAGAGTAATTTAAAAAGTACTATGAGAAGAAAAGCAGAAAACACAGTAATCTCAACTGTGGCATTCAAAATCCAATGAAAGTCCACACCTAGAATTATCAGAATAAGAATATGATAGCAATATTTAAATATTTTTCACAATAAGATTAAGTAACAAAAATTATGGAGAAAATTATGGAGAATCTAGGAAAAAATATGCAGGATAAAATAGTATTTCAGATAACTTATGCAGATTTTCATGATGAAAACTGCTGTTGACATGCTGTTACATTTCTCTCTCCTGTTTTTTTCTGACTCTTAAAAAGGTCACATTTCAAACCAATAGTCCCTCAGAGCCATGAGATGCTAATATCACTGAAAAAAAAAAAAATTATTTCTCAGCTCTCTTTAAGTGAAAAAATGATAGTGATGAATGTACATATGCATTCTTACCAGGAGGTCTGGCATCAGATTGTAAGTGATAAGCTGAATGAACCAACAGACTACTCAAACATGGGTTGTCTTTGAATAGAAAAAAAATGTATTATCTGTTGATCTGTAGATAATGTGTTTCATTCAGTTTGTTAAGCTCACAAGACTTCTTTCAGCTAAGTAAGTTTCAATTAGAAAAGGTTTGAGACAAATCAGAGAATAGATGAGCTCTCTAGGAAAAAAAAATACACTTCAGTGGTGTTGTCAAAAGCAAAAATAAATTCTAAAACATTGTGGAAAATAATAGTGAGGGTTTCAAGATCACTGTTCGTATAAAAAACAACACAGGTCTTAGTTCAGCAGTTCACAATCATAATATTAGTAGGTAAGGCTGCATTTCTCTTCAAAGAATCAACTGAAGTCATGGAGAATATATTGTGCTGATGATAAGCACTCCTACAATAATTTTCTGTGACATAGTTAATTCACTTATTGGTAAAATGAATGAAATGTTTCAATAAAGGTGTATTTAATAAGAAACATTATTTTGATTATTTGCAAACTATTTTTAAATTCTGCTTGAATTCACTGGTAAATCAGTTAGTGTCAACACCACTTAGAGAAAATATCCAGACAGTTGTTCATCACTCTGTTTATTCCAAGCAGGAAAACATTCTGGCACTGGAGGACTCAGATTCACCTATATCTGGCTAAAATAACGTGGACTCACATCTCCTTCACCGCAACAGGAAAACTGTTCCTCGTCCTTCCTGTGGGACCTCTTCCACTCTGTATAAAATATTTACATTTTAATTAAGCCAGAGAGTAAATAACTCACTAGAATGCTTAGGACACTCACTGGAGAAGGGGATCATGGCTGTGAATGTCCTCTTACTGCTGCACCAGATTTGAGCTGTGTGATCTTTCTTCTCAAGTGAATATTTGAACTGTCAGATCACCAGTCACTTTTTGATGCGGCTCCCTCTCTTCCTTCTATTGGAGCTTTCACACTTGAAATATTCTTTCCAGTGGAGAAAACAAGGTGTTAACTGCATCATTGGCTTATGCATAGGCTTTTGCATTAGAAAGAGAAACCCAGGGGGTGTCAACTGAATATTTAATTGTTCACACAAAACAAACAGCATCAAATGGAAATACTCAGGCCAATGCATCATGCTGTTCTTGATTATACTCTCTCTTAATAATTCGGACATTTTTTCTAAGAGTTGAAGGTTGTGTATGCCTACGCCTCTGTCAGGAGGAAGAACTGAGCATTAAACTTCCCCTAAACAATTTCCTTACCTAGAAATCTTTTCATAGAAGAACTGCTGTCTCCCTTTGTCGATATTTCTCTGAATCAACCCTTTTGTTTCCTTTGTGCCTTTCTTCATGTCTTCTAAAATTAAATGCTTCAACTGGTGTTTAAAGACTTTTTTTTCTAATTCTTTCAACATTGGTCTTCTAATAAAACCTTGACATAGGCTTTCACCTTCAACCCATTACATACAGAAAGAGGCATATAAGAAGCCATGAAAAAATAAGATGTTTTTATATATAGTTACAGATTTATGAGTATGATATAAGCAAGCATGCAAACAGGCAAATGCATTCACTTATGTATCCACTACAATCGATTTGTACCACAGAAATAACTGTGTCATTACCATCAATTATAATAGACGTTACAATGATGAAAGATATATATGTCTCAGCAAGACTGATGCACACAATAGAGAAGGCAAAAAGTAAATATTGTAGTCCTTTCTTCTAAGTGGAAATTGTTCAGCAATTTTCATTAAAAATCATTTTTACATTTTCATAATCATTTCTACTATTTTAACTAGTGCAGAAATGGGCCTTCTCCTGCTTTTTTGTACAAAAGCATGTTAAGAAATCCTTGCGGTCTCTCACAGTTTCCTCTGCCTCCTTTTTGTCTCCTGTTGGTTACAGCCAAAAGCTCTGGAAGGGAAAACAGATAGCATCTGCTCAAGGGTGTGAGATTACATGAAATCATAATCTTTTAAAAGAGAAAATTCAGAAAATGTACCTTACTTGCCAAACTTTCACAGCTTCCATCCAACTAGTTTTTTGTGGGTTTGTTTTTTTTTTTTTTAAAGTCACATGCTGAGTCACAACACAAAAAATACATTCAGTGCATGAGTAAGTCTACATGCAAGTGTTGCAATAATAAAAAAAAAATGTAAGGGGATATGCTACAAACAGATGCCCTTTTTATTTTGGGAAGCATCTAGATGCTGTGAGCTGAAGCAATTCCACATTTCATTTCTGCTGGAAGTCCCTTCTGAAAGCCAGAAAGAAAAACTACCAAGAAATCCAATCCAGTTTTCAACAAGAACCAGAGATTCCAACTGTTCTGGCTTTATGCCAGGTTCATATGTGAATGACTCCCCATGAAATTTCATTATGTGGTGGGTGCTCCAAGAGGAATTTGTCAGCTGTAAATCACCTCCATTTCACAGAAGCAACTATTTTGACACTAAATGATGGGGCATTCAGTAGGCAAAAAGAGATGAATTATTGATTTCATGCAAATGATTTTACTTTACAAACTAACGTGTCACTTGTTTCTTGGTCCTTCAAACTATTATTATGTAGACATAAGTACTGTATAATGTTATTTCTTAACCATAAGGAGCTCAGTGTTAGGTTTCCTCTCATGGTATAAGCTAGTAAGCTCTGTAGAAGAACCTAAACAGAATAGGTTTTATACATAAGATCGGTAGTGCTGATCATCTAACCTTTTCTGTCTTGATAATTATTAGGAGGAAATATCCAGGCTTGTGGTCAGGTTCATTTATGTAAAAAAATAAACCACTTCTTGTTGACACTAGTCTTCAGGCTTCAGCTGTATGTCATCAAGGATGTGAGACAAGATTCTTCAGAGATCAACCATCCCATCCAGAAAAAATGTCTAAACAAAGTGGGATCACACTCTAGAAATATTGTATTTTGGTTCTGGTTGAGAAAGAGTTCTCTCCAGCAACTCCAAAAAGAGTCTTAACCTAAATATCTAATTTTTAGATAGATGTAATTGCATGATTTCTGTTGAAAATTACTAATTAACAAATTCTAGATACAAAAATCAAAAGCAGAACACTGCTTTATTTTTGATCTCTATAGCTTTGGGAAGAGGATATGCAATGAATATACCTCACATATAGACACTTCTATCTGGCCATTTTATTCTGTGAACTAAATCCTACCTAGGACGTTAAGAAAATAATTTCTTCTTTTTATATGTGGAGGGTTTTAAGGAATTCTCTTTAACAGGCTTAAGCTGTCTCCAATCTTCTTTTGGAGAACTGAGTTTAAGATACTTGCTGGACGATTAGGATGCACCAGATTTGGTCCCTTTCAAGATATGATCTCTGCAATGGACTGAAAAGTGCCTTGTCACCGTGACGATGCATCAGTGTGTGCTTGATCTCTCCTGCTCTGAAAGACTGCAGCGTCTGAGCTGAAGCAGCCTCCTAGGGCTGGCTACGGGCAGGTCTCACTCTTGGGTTGCCAGCCCACCGAGCAGGGGATGATTTTGGGGACTGTCAGGAAGGTTCAGCAGAGGGGCATCCATCTCACCCACCTTTTCCTTCTCTTACCTCCCGCTGAAAAACATGGCAAAGCATGAAGAGAAATATTGTCCTACTATATGCAAAAAAACCAACGGTATGGAACAGTGAAGCTCAGAGGGAAATGGATCCAGATGTACAAAATCTCTTCTTCCTGCACACCCTCATAGGAAGCAAAAGTCATAATCCTCACGGTTTCCAGAGAGCAAAGGATATATGACCACTCAGTCCCAATAAAATTGTACGTGGTATAAGTTTACAAGAGAACACTGGTACATCTCTCTCAAATGATGAATAGTCCCCCCAGCATCTCCCAGTCCTTCAGAGCGCTGCACTGCGCTGCTTCCATAGCAACCAGCAGTGCTCAGGATGGGGCCACGGTGCTGCAGAGGCACTTGATGCTCGGCAAGCTGGAGATACAGTGCTACAAGCTGACTTTCTATTTCCAGCCATATAACTGTGGCAAACTGGAAGAACTTAAATCCTGCCATAATAACCATGAGGCTATTTAGTTGCTTGTAAATCGATAAAGGGATGGGAGGGAGGAGGGGAAACAAAAACATCTATTGAGAAGTATTTGCTGTTGCTGTGAGCATGAGAGGGTGTTCTGCATTTGTATTTTGGAAAACCATGACCTTTCCCAGAGGGTTACTTAAATATTTGAAGCTACAGTGATCTCAAATATGCACTGATGTATATTCTTATCAGAAATTACTGTAGAAATTATGCTTATGCTGCACTCAGTAAAGCACATGTTTACAGTTCATTTCATTTTCCTATTGAAAATGTATAAGCATATCAGTTTCACCTTGAAAAACACTCACAATGAGAAAAAAAAAAAGCATAGATTATTTAGAAAATGTTTTTTGTAAGAATATTTCTGTATATCTTTCACTGTATGGGAGGATATGATCTTAAAAAAGACAAGCTGTCAGAAAAAGAATGGGAAGTAGAGATTTCACAAATCTTTTCTTCTCTTTTGATTCTCGGAGACACTTTCCCTTCCCCCATTTTCCACATTTTACACAGAATTTGGTATTCAAATAATCTGGTTGCTTTTATACCTTAAATGTACTTGAAAGTACTAGCTATCCTTAATGAACCTTGAAGCATTATCTGTGCAACATATACTTATCTTCTTATTTATTTGAGTAAAAATACAGTTTAAAGGGACAGCAACTTTTGTGCAAGGCCAACTTATTACATTCCTTATCTACTCCTCTTATTGTTCCTGGAAGTTTAACTCAGAGGTTTTAGTGATCTTATCTACCACATCCCCTCCCAAAACTTTTGTCACGTCACAGCTGAAGGGGCAGCAAGCTGTTAGTTGGAAGTAAAAAATTACTGGCCACAGGTGGGTCGGAGAAGGAAGCAAGAACATCTTAATTTTTCATATCACGCTATTACAGTCACAGAAACTAGTAAACGTGGAATGTCCTTGGAAAATGTAAAATTAGACATTTAGGCCTTAATTCCAGAAGGTATTTTAAGGTTCAAAGAAGTTATAGTCTATCCTTATTTCTCAGCTAAGCACAGCACCCCATTAAATATGTCTGTAAATACGGAATGAATTAAATACAAAATGTGGGGGTTTTTCAAATCTGTGTAAAACAGATTTGCCATTGACAGACCTGCCATAACAGGCTTATTCAGCAGAATAATCCAGATCTCATTTCAGCTAAGCATTTCAGCCTTAACTGAACTTTGAGGATATGCATTAGTCACGCAGAAGACAGGTGTACACATTCAATGGCTAAGATGAACTGACACAGTTGGCAGATACTGGGTTTTACCAAAACAGATACTTGCTTTACTGCTGCTGGATCAGAATGTGAATTTCTGTTAAATAACACATGAAAATTAAAATTTATTTAAAACAATGCCAACATGCACTCTTCACTTTGGTATTGTCACTAAGGTAGCACTCCCTTGCACTCCCTGAGACCCACCTTTCCCATCCTTTCCAACTGAAATTCTCAAAAAACACTTTGGAGCACACAAAAAACTGTATGAGTAGCTGCACACAGCTGTCAGTGAGAAGAAAAAGCTGAAGGGTGAGAAACTAAAGAAGTGAGAAAGAACCAATTTCAATAGACATTTTTATCTGGCAGGAACCGTACATAATAAAGAAGGCAAGGAGCAAATAGTTGTAAAGAGCAATACATTAACAAGGATGGATATATTTGGAAGTACTTGGGAATATATGTACATGTGTCTCTGTGTGTTTGCTCCCTTGAGGCCTGTGTGAAAAAGCTACAGCCTGGTACAGCAGTACAGGCTCTGAGATGCTTTGGGAAAAAAAGTAAGAAATCTACATCACATTCAACAAAATCCATATAGTTTTGGTTTTATGGTAATTGTCTAGCTCTTTCATATCAAAAAGTCAGGGAAGTTGTAAACCAGTGTAGTGCTTAGGAGACCGGGGGAAAAAATGGGAAAAGAAAGGGAAAGAAAGACTTAGAGATTCATAGTTTTGCATTTTATTTTTCTCTCATTCACACTGATAAGAGCTACAAAGCATATTTCCACAGCCGGACACTTACTCAGGAAACAACATTTACATTGTGTTTATGAATAAAATATAGAATATATTCTGAATATAGCTAATCCCTTTTAATCCAATAACAGCAAGAAACCCTTGATCATCTTTACTGTTCAATTAATAGCAGTCTCACCACATAGGGTTTTTTTGTGATAATCGTAACTCTCTCAAACAGTGCCCAGGCACAGTTTGGTGTCCAACAGGCAGTTTGGAGGCACTTTGCTATTTTCAGGGAAGAGCATTTGACTAGATGGTAATAAGCCATGCACCTGTTCTTCAGGGCTAGGGCATGGTCTTGGTTATACTAGTTCACAGCATGTCTCTCTCTCTCTGGCTTTGACCAGAAGAAGTACTATCCTGAACCTAAGAAACATTTCCGTGTGCTAGTTTTGTCAAATTTGTTATGTTCCTTTGGAAAGCTTCAGTTCTGATAAGTCTTCCCTTTGCAGCTCGAAACTTTTTATTGCAGAAAATTCCTGATTTTTATCCTGAAGTCCTTCTCCTTCAAGGACAATATTCTGTTTTTATTTACTCTCTGACATAAATACATATTGACCACTCCATCCTGCACTGATGTATTGCATGCTTTTATTCTGTTAAAACTGTCTAAAAAACCCTCAAGCAATCTCTAGCAATAAAGGGATTTAATGAAACTACAGGTTAATCAAAGTTTTTATTTAGATTTTCTAAAATATTTATTTATTTGCCTAACACAATTTCAAAATAAATTAATGAGATGCTGAACACACCATAGAGTCGGTATTTGCATTATTCTAGGCTTATTCCAGCAACTGCTCTGGAATGAGCTCAATTCTATAGGCTGCTAAGCAACCCTGAGAAAATTATGAAGATCCTCAGTTTCCCTTTGAGTCAGAGAAAATTTGTCAAAATAGTTTAGTACACTGCAGAATTAAATACCACCATGAATATGATAATTATGCTGTGGTCTGACAAGTTTTCCCTGTAGTTTAACAGTAGGCTGCATTAAAGATCCCCAGAATATTTACTCTTCTTACAAAAGGAATTTGGAAACCTTGCCGAATTTCAAAGGGTTTCCCCATCCTGAGCTGAGTTGCTCTGCAGGAGACATAAGTATGTACTGACCTAACTGCTAACTGTAATAATTACACCAGTAAAACATCAGTGAGCATGCAACACATTATGGGCAAATCTAAATTGCCATGTAAGGCTATATAAATGTACAGAAAATTAATTCCAAAACCACAGAGAAATGTAAGCCCTGCAAGGTATTGAAAATTCAACTTTATCAGCTGCAAATTTGCAAGCAATTCGTAAACTTCAATGTTTTTTGGAAAGCTTTTTCACAAGTGCATAAAAAATGTTCTCAATGTCAGTAATAAATGTCAGGCAAGGAATTTTGGCAGCAAGTGTTTCAGCCGTCCTCATGAAATGGATGAATATTTCCCTCCTTACATTAATTCATGTTACAACACGTACATGAGAGAATGATAATAGGGTTCTTCCCTCATGCTTGTCATGTATAAAATATTGTATCACTTCATAACATTATAAGGGTGAGTAAGGCCAGACATTGCTTAAAAAGAAAAGGGAAACCTAAAGTTTGAAAGGTAACATCTTCAGTGTGAAATGCAGTATTCATGAACACTGTCAAATACCAGCCTCGTCTCAAGTGCTGGCTCCTGCTAATTCTTACTGACAGCTGTTCTTATGCTTACCTTGAGACATTTGGTTTTAAATGTCAGACTGGTTGGATCTTACTTCTTCCCCAAACATTCACCAAAAAGATGAGGAACATGTTCGCTAAAAAAAAAATAGAAAAAAAAATCATGTGCAAATGTGAAACATGAAATGTTCTGTAAGGAGATTTCCTTTCAGAGAAAAATTATCCAAAGTAAATTATTTCTTTCTGTACCTCCTGAGATTGCAAAATAGAGAGGGTTTCATGTATACAGTATCTACTACATATGGAAGGATAGCAGTCTGTTAATAAACCTGTTTTTACAGTGTTTGCACTGGTATAGTCAAGTACAAGGGTTCTTGAGAGGAGAAGATGTAGGCATGAAAAGACTGATCTGAACCCTTCCATTTTCTGTGGGTCTCTGAAAAATCTGCTGCCTAGATGATCTTTGAATTTTGCACATCCGTGATGGGGAGTTGTGTCTTGTTTTGTGAAATGGTCAGCTTTCTTATGCTCTGAAGATATTCATTTATTCATAAAGGGACTTGCAAAATTTGTCTTGGACTCCGTATTGCCCCTTACAGTGAGAGAAATGAATGCCCCTGCACATTAGGAAATTAATCATCAGTTTAAACTACTTTTTAACTCTTGACAGATCTGGTCCCTCATCCCCCTTCACCCGCCCTTTCTTTTAAGTCCTTTAAATAGTGCCGTAAGAGAGCAGAAGTAGTGGAAGGGAAGTAGTGGAACTCAATTGCTTCATATTGAGACTGGTTGCCTTCCCATGCAGTGTGTTTTCATAAGGCTGTCAAGATTTATGTTCCTTTATGGGACGTGTGTGGGGGGGAATTCATCAGCCAGTGTTATAGAAGAGTTCAAACTAGATGGTCTGAAATATCTGAATGTATTAGAAAAGCATTTCTGTCTTTGCCTGCCTTGTCTATTTAAACTTATATTTTTGGCAGAGATTAATCTTTTTGTATGCATCTCCGCAGCACTTGATGGAATGAAATATTGTATTAGGGACAAAGGGGTCATAATGGAGTCAATTAAAAGCACCACTAGAATTTTCTTTGACTTTCTAGTCTGACGGATCTTGGGACCTTGTGTCAGGCCTCCAAGGAAATTATACTTCAGTAGCAACTAGACTTAGCGCATTTTTTCTAAACAGATGAGAGTAAAATGATCATAATGTGCAACAAGGCACTGTTTGAAAGCATAGCATTAGATGAGGGTTGACTTGGGTAGAGCCAGAAAACAGTGCTTCCTCCTGTTGAACTTGAGAGCTGGTAGCTAGCACTTACTTATTTTTCTCTTTCTCCTTCCCTTGTGTCTGTGCCTAAGTGACTGTCTCTGACCATCTTCCAATGACTAGAATGAAGTATGGAAGTCTGGATTTCTGGCTGGCATCATATTGGCCATTGGCTTCATAAAATGCTAATGCTAAGCCAGCTCAGGATGTTCTCTGGGCTGTCATCCTAGAGGCTGCTAGCCTCTGCTTTCCCCTGAATGGTGATCAGAGCCCTGAATTTTGGTCTGTGATTTTGCTTCTGGTATCTATGTTTTGTCTGAACCACCTCTTAGCTTGTCAGCACGTTTCTGTCCCTTTTGATATGGAAGGAATAAAAACTCAGCCACCTATTTGCTTAGTACATATGGCAAAGCACAGTGGATTTCTCAGTGTTGTGGTTTAACCCCAGCTGGCAACTCAGCACCACCCAGCCGCTCGCTCACTCCCCCTCTGGTGGGATGGGGGAGAGAATCAGACGGATAAAAGTGAGAAAATTTGTGGGTTGAGATAAAGACAGTTTAATAGGTAAAGCAAAAGCTGTGCATGCAAGCAAAGCAAAACAAGGAATTCATTCACTCCTTCCCATCGGCAGGCAGGTGTTCAGCCATCTCCAGGAAAGCAGGGCTCCATCACGCGTAACGGTTACTTGGGAAGACAAACGCCATCACTCTGAAGGTCACCCCCTTCCTTCTTCTTCCCCCAACTTTATATGCTGAGCATGACGTCATATGGTATAGAATATCCCTTTGGTCAGTTGGGGTCAGCCATCTCAGTTGTGTCCCCTCCCAGCTTCTTGTGCACCCCCAGCCTACTGAAAAGGCCTTGACTCTGTGTCAGCACTGCTCAGCAATAACTAAAACATCCCTGTGTTATCACTGTTTTCAGCACAAATCCAAAACATAACCCCATACTAGGTACCATGAAGAAAATTAACTCTATCCCAGCCAAAATCAGCACACTCAACTATCATTGGTAATCCAAACCAGAAACATGTTACTATGACCAGTAGACCTTTTGCCACCACCCATAGGCAATCAGAGATAGGTGTCAGTGCACACTTCAAAATTAGGTGAACGCTGCCTGGACAAGAATCATCAAAATAAAAGAATGCTATGAGAGAGTTAGCATACAATAGTAAGCAATCGAAACATTGCAAGTACTTACGAACAAGCAGTCCTCAAATTCTCTGAGGCATCTAGCTGTTTCCCTGTATATTATGACCACTGTGAGATGCTTCTTGGAGGTCAGTATTTTCCTTGACAGATGCCAATCCAGTTTGGAGATGTGTACAAAAACCCATTCTGTAGGTTTCTCAAGAGATTTTGTAACCTCTGCTGGATGTGTAGGCATAGACATTTTATGCATTATATGCTGCTACATTTTATACAGATGTGAAGGTCCTACAGCTGTCGCTGGCTGTCATACAGATTTGGCTATATTCAATTTCTCAGGCACATCTGAGCTGCATTTTTCATTGCACTGTCACTGATCAAAATGCAAAGTTTTGTTCCACAGGAATATGCACAACTGAATTTATCCTTGATTTGAATTAGAACCAGGGTTCACTAATGCAGCTGGTGTAAGCAGACTTCAGTTCACAACCTGTGCAGTTTATTGAACTCTTAAGTAGACTCCCTGATCTTTTATGCACATGATACTGGTGGGTCACTGTGCCACTGACTTCTGGACATACTCTACATACAACTTAGATTTAAAGGCTTACTTTCCCTTCCATCAACGCTGAATATCATTTTCAGATAACAAACACTTAGCTAAACCCTTTTTTCATAAAGGTCTAGCTTTTATTTTACATGTTTTTCTCAACTTCTTTATTTAACAGTAGTTTCAGTGGAAATGTTGCTTAAGTCAATAAGGTCAATAACTCATCTATTTTAAAAGGCTGAGTTATATCAAAACAAGTGCAGTACCCTTACTAATACATATTGAGTGAGATTATAGCTTATGAGTTTATCGTATGTGCTAATTACAGCACAACCAGCAAGACAATAAATTAAAGCTACAAAATGAAGTGGTAGGTGTGAGCTTTACAGCTGGAGACTAGGTAAGAGGAGAATTGCAGGTAGGCATCCACCTATACATTTAGAAATGAAAGAACAATAGAAGAAATAAAGATTAAAGAAGGCTAATTTAGGCGGGAAAGGGGCTGTAATTAATGTTGTAATGTAATTTGTTTTCTTTCCTTACACATATAGAACTAAACATGCGCATTAGCATATGCTCTGTGTACACAGAATCCATGTTATGTGTTATTAAGCATTTTAAATGATATCATAACATAGCCAGGACTAGATTAAATCCTGTTTCAGCTGTGTGCCTAGGCTTGATCCCCAGTTCATTGGGATTGTTTGGTCCTAAATCTTCGAGAAACCCAAACTTCCAAAGCCCTTAGCTGCCATTTCTGCTACTAACTGCAGAGGTATCAGCTGTGATCTGCAGTCCTGTAAACATCAGAATTCCTAGTTTGGCTAGATAGCCCCTAATAAATTTCCCTTGAAACTGATGGTTCAGCTCTAATAAATCTACAGTTTAATGCAGCTATTGATGGCAGTGGATTGCTTTGTACCTAGGAATGATTTTAGCTATTATTATCTGATCTGCAGCCTCTCCAAAAACTAGGAGTAGAAAGGTGCCTTCAACAAGAGTGACGAGGACATGATAATTTCTTTTTATATACACATCTCTGGTGACTGGAACACTTAAGCAGTGGAGGTCAGGTACAGAATCCTTATGTGGGAAAAATATGAGAACTTTAGTCATATTCATGATGTTAGCAGCTACCATTCTTTCTTCCTTTAGTGAAAGTCTTTATATTTTATGTAAACACAGGATATTTAAGAGGAAAAATGAAGCTAGACTACTTTCTAAGCTAGTGCAGAAGATTGGGAGTTCAGGGGTTAAATCTCTGCTACTTTGCATGACGGAAGAAATTTGAATATATGTTTTATAGGTCTTAAATAACTGTACTAATTACTAGATTATTGAGACCAGAGGGCAAGATGAAGGCATGATGGGACCAAAAACCAGTACTTTCAAGCTCTCTCCTAGAAGAACGTACACTCATGTCACAGTTCAGTTCCAGGAATGAGATTAGCCCAGTGTACAGTGTTTGTGGTTAACTGGCTAATTGTTTATATTATGCTGAACTATTCTTTGTGATCCAGTCAGATTTTTCTTTTTTTTACTACATTAAATTATTGGTGGCATCTTCTATAAAGTATTTGTTCTTTGTACCTACTTAGTCTGAACTTTTGCAAAGTGTAATTTTCTTTCTAAATTTCTCAAGAATTTGGTATAAAATGCTGTAGGACCTTGTTATAACACCTTACTTAAATTCTGCAAAGTTCAAGTATTTCATAGTACATGAATATATATGTTTCACAACTTCAAGATCTTGTTTCCCACAATCCTCCCATTTCAGAGCAACTTTCATTAATAGGATGACTCGAGTTTCTGCAACAAGTCTCAACATTTCTGTTCCCATAAATTAACAAATCACATGGAGAAGAAAACTACTAAATAAGTTGTTTCTCAAGAGGCTGGGTGAGGCTTACCCTTGGAAAGCAACACTGTGAGCCAAGGACAGTATGTATAAATGCACTTCATTGAGTACATTTTTCACTCCACGGAGACCCATCAGCCCTCCAGGCAGATTCCTCCCATGTTTTCTCAGCACACCCATAAATCTTCAAATCCCTCCCACTGAAAAGAAAAAAACAACAACAAATGATACTTACTCCAAGGCAAGCACAGCAAATCAGCTGATATGGCCAGGCAGATCTGCTTTTATTAAAGACAGATGAATGTGTGGGTTAATCCTTGAGAAAACATCACAAGCTTCTTGCTGACAGTGATGAAGTCTTTTGACACTTGGGTTTTATTATTTGCAACGTCCAGCCTTTTCATGTTCAAAAAGAAAACACAAGCTTTCTGAAATCAGTGGAGTGGGGAAAAAAAGGGTCCTTAAAAGGATAGATCCTCAGTACCCGCCACAGGCTGAGCAAAAAAACATTCTAGAGGAAGTTTTCATTTTCAGAGCTTAAGGAGATCCCTGTAGCAAACAGTGGTGACAAAGTGTATCTGCATCATCCATTCATTAATCTGCATTACTTCTTTTAGGGCTTCTGCTGTTGAAGCCAACTCTGTGATTGCAGTGCATTTGCTCTGGAAGGATTTCTGCTGTATCATGCACTAGGGAGAAATAACTGTTGAGTACAATTTAACTCTCTAAACTGAGGGGAAAAAAATGAATAGTCATTATTCCCGCTTGCTTGCCTTTCAGGAAATGTGCATTTTAAAGGCTCATGTAACTATAAAAACAGTTGCATGCTGAGCAGTTTTGAAAGATTCTTAAACAGTTTGAAATTCATGATATTTACTGCCTCACAAGGACCACTGACAACTAGGATGGGTTCAGATCCACTGTTTACTTTTCATAAATCAGACGTGATTGAAACAGGGAGCAGAAGCCTGAATCTCATGAATCATCTGCTTACATATGGTTTCTCTGTATCAGGATCGTAAACATTTGCATTATTGGAAGCTTTCATGCATAAGAGGATTCTCTCATACACATAGCACTATCTGCTAGTCAACAAGTTTGAGACAGACTCGGATGCAGAAAGCTCTTTCATCCTAATTGGAGTACTAATTATTTGTGGCCATGAGTTTCATTCCTAGATTGGAGAAGCATATAAAATATCCTCCACTTCCAGGAGTGCATTAACATAAATCAGATATAGAATAATAGAATAATTTTTGCTGGAAGGGACCTTTGGAGGTTATTTAGCCCAACCTTCTGCTAAAAGCAGGTGTAGCCTCGAAGTCAAATCAAGTTGCTCAGTGCTTTTTCCAGTCAACTTTTGAATATTTCCAAAGATGCAGATCCCACAGTCTCTCTGGGCAACCTGTTCTGGTGCTTAACCACTCTCATTACATTTTTTTCCTTATATCTAGTCAGAATTTCCATTGCTACAAATTATGAATGTTGCCACTTATTCTTTCACTGTGCATCTCAGAGAAGAGTTTGGCAGCTTTCTCTATAACCATCATGAAGTTATTAAAGAAAGAAGTTAGATTCCCTTTAGGTTTTTCTTCTCCAGGCTAAACAAACCTGGGTCCTTCAATCTTTCCTCATATGTCCTGTGCTTCAGGCATCTGCCCACTTCATTGGACCTCTGCTGGACTTTCTCCAATTTTTCAATGTAGCTCTAATACTGGGGGAAGGTGCCAAAACTGGGCACAATACTCCAGATGGAGCCTTATGAATGCTGAGTAGAGGGTGATAATCTATTTTCTCAGCCCGCTGGCTACTCTATAGCTTATTAGTGCGTCCCAGTACATACTTAGTCTTTGTTTCTGCAATGCTATACCTCTGTCTTGTGTTCAGTCACAGTCCTTCAGGACTCCCTGCAGAGCTGCTCTCTAGTCAGTGAGTCCCCATGGGCTTTGCATTTGTTTTCATTGACCTTCATAACATTTCTGCAGCTGGCTCCTCCAGCTTGTCAAGGTCCCTCTACGTGGCAGTTCTGAGAATCTGAAGAAGGAGCATCCCATTCCATCATCCAATCTGTTGATGAAGATATTAAACACTAACTGCTTCAGTATCAACTCATGAAGAATGCCTCTCATACCTGTCTGCCAGTCATACTTTGAACCATTCATCAACACTCTTTGAATACTGCAGCACAGCCAGTCTTTCACTCACCTTACAGTCCACCCATCCAGTCCATGTCTCTTAATCTGGCTTGCATTGGCTTGCCAATGTGATGCCCATCCACAAGAAGGGCCGGAAGGAGGATCCGGGGAACTACAGGCCTGTCAGCCTGACCTCGGTGCCGGGGAAGATTATGGAGCGGTTCATCTTGAGGGCGCTCACAAGGCATGAGCGGGACAACCAGGGGATCCGGCCTAGCCAGCATGGATTCATGAAAGGCAGGTCCTGCTTGACCAACCTGATCTCCTTCTATGACCAGGTGACCCGCCTAGTGGATGAGGGAAAGGCTGTGGATGTGGTCTACCTGGACTTCAGTAAGGCCTTTGACACTGTCTCCCACAGCATTCTCCTAGAGAAGCTGGCAGCTCACGGCTTAGA
>NW_008795194.1:7789777-7792162 GCF_000699145.1 Aptenodytes forsteri
AGTGGGCATGGTGGTGTTGGGTCGACGGTTGGACTCAATGATCTTAGAGGTCTTTTCCAACCTCAATGATTCTATGATTCTATGATTCTATAAGGATGCCATGGGACTTCCTGTCAAAAGCCTTACTAAAGTCAAAGATACCCCTTCTCAGTCACTGAGCCAGTCATTTCATCATAGAAGGCAATCAGGTTGGTCAAGCATGATTTGTCCTTGTAAATCTGTGCTAATTTCTCCCAGTCACCTTCTTGTCCTTCATGTGTCTGGAAATGGCTTTTAGGAGGATTCTTTCCATAGTCCTCCCCGGAGTGATGTGAGGCTGACTGGCCTGCTGTTCTGTGGATCCTTCATCTTGCCTCTTTTGAAAATAGCTGCAACATTTTCTCTTTTCCAGTCATTAGGAAATTCCCATGGCCATAGAAGACACATTCCTGCCAGCAATACCAACCAAACAGCCAGGTGTTGATCCACAGGACCCACAGCTCCTCTCTGACTGCTTCCCTTTGACCAGCAGGGTTGAGGAGAACACCAACAGTTTCTCTTTCCCTTCATTCTAACCCTAAGGACCATGTAGTGACCCTTGATCTACTCAAGGTCTCCATCAGCAGATACCCACATGGACAAGCAGCAATCAGTAGCAGCCTGAGTCCTGGATGAACCTTGGCAAAGTCTCCACAGTATTCCAGATTTGGGCCCCAGATGAGCAGCAAGCCTCCCAAGACAGCAAATCTGGTTGGCAGATGACTTTCACCGTTCTTTACAGAAAGACCATCATTACCCTTCCTCTGTGAGTCACTGGTTCCATCGCCTGGGTCAAGCATGATCAGTCCAGGTGCAGCAGCACCTATTCCTCCTCTCCTGCTTCCAGACCCCATTTTTCCAACCAAACACCTCTAAGGAGAAACACACTTTTTTGTGCCAGAAGTCACCATCTTCCAGCTCCCACTGTGGCTGGAGTCCCTGTCCTCCCTCCACTTGAGCACAGCCACTGGCTGGGCTTACACTTGGCCAGCCACTGGCTGTCCTTCCTGCTGGGCAACATGGGGCTAGGATTCTTGTCCCTACAGGGTCTCTGCAAATAAACCATCGACCTCCCAGTTGTCTTCCCTGCTGTGGCATGATCTGCTCTCCTCCTCCCTCAGCCCACTGACTAGGTGGTCCATTGATGTCTCCAGATCACATCTACTGTAGGTGAGGCTACTGTTGCCCCAGCCCTGGCCTCGACACCATGCTGGGCAACATGGGGCTAGGATTCTTGTCCCTACAGGGTCTCTGCAAATAAACCATCGACCTCCCAGTTGTCTTCCCTGCTGTGGCATGATCTGCTCTCCTCCTCCCTCAGCCCACTGACTAGGTGGTCCATTGATGTCTCCAGATCACATCTACTGTAGGTGAGGCTACTGTTGCCCCAGCCCTGGCCTCGACACCATCCCTCTGTTCAGGCCAAGGCCTGCACAGCTCTGTCCTCCTCCAGCACATCCACCTGGGTTAACTGCGGTGTCTAATCCACTTTAAAAAAGATTGACAATTTTTTTATCTTCTTCTAAAAAACTTATTTCAAAATTTTCCAGTTCTTGTATTAAAAAGAATGTGTATAGATATATATGTATGTATACACCCATACACACATGCACACACACACAAACTGGGGTTTTCTGATTAAAGACAAAAAATTAAGTCAGTTGTGAAATTACCACTTCTACTGTACTGAAATAAATTGTCTTGTTCCCCTTTCAATCTTTGAACCTTGGTTACGAAGACCATAAAAAGACATACAGTATAATAATCGCTTACTGAGGTTACAAATTTCTATGTGAGAAATAACTTCAGGTTCTTTCATGAGGTGTCTCATGAATTGTTAACCTGAAGCTATTTCCACATAAGTTTTGAATTTCCCACTTCGCTGTTCTGACAGTTTTTGAAGCACTCTGTAATGTGCAACATCCAATCTAGAAAAAAACTCTGTATTCTAGTGAATGTTTAATGTCTGTTTAAATGCCCTGACCACTTTCAGCTTTTCAGTTTCCTGTGTTGAAATTAACATCAAAAATGGTTTTTCTTAAGTTCCTTCCCTTACCACGATTTGCGTTCTTCACCAATGCACATTAAAGAGTTCATAAAAATGCATCATGGACTCATTTAAAGTATGTGATTAACTGCTAATATGAGACATTAACTTGCAGTGCTTTGATAGAGATGATCATGTACAATTATATTTGATGATGGTAATTCATAATTATAATTTTTGTTACATTTTAAAAATATAGTATGGCAACTGCTAGGTATTCAAAACTTCTGAATAAGTTTAAGAAATAAATGCTGACGTAAGGCTGGCTGTCCTGTCATGACCACCATAGAATCATAGAATCACTGAGGTTGGAAAAGACC
>NW_008795194.1:7792972-7800816 GCF_000699145.1 Aptenodytes forsteri
ATCCCCTCATCCAGATCATCGATAAAGATATTAAACAAGACCGGCCCCAGTACTGAGCCCTGGGGAGCACCGCTCGTGACCGGCCGCCAACTGGATGTAACTCCATTCACCACATTGTGACCATGACTGACTGGTCACATAACTCTTCTCAGTTCTGCCCATCACAACAGCACCTCTTGGACTGTTGAAGGATCTTGTAGTTAAACTATATTTATAACATATAACAGACTTTTTGCTCCTATCCCTTTGTGTTGAAATTAAAAAAATAACTAACACCATCAATTCAGTCATTGTGCTGGTTTTACTCAAAAAACAGGTTTGCCTATGGAAGCCTTGTATGCAAGAAATATCTAAGGCTGAGCTCATGTTCAGGTGTAACTACAGAAACCACATCTGATCTATGGGGAAAGCGGGGAAAAATAGGAAACTTCTGGACCACATTATGGAATTTTCTCTGAAACTTAACGTATGACTCATTATCTGTCTCTATTCTGGAAGGGATACATAGACCAGAAAAAGAGATACAGGTAAGCAGGGTTTTAATAGCATTTAAACTCACTCCTTCAGATTTATCACTAAATTTTATCTGTATATTATCTCAGACAGAAATTTCCCTCAAAAAAATTCCCTTGATTAGGTGCAAGAAAGACTAAGGCCTCAAGACAGAAGAGTAGTACCTCAGGTTTCTTTGGGTTTTCCTTTTACTGTATCTTACTGCTCATCACAAATATTTTGCTGCAATACTAATGATTCAAAATTTAAACTCCATTGACTGTGCAAAGAGATTATATTGATGATGGTTAGGATATTACACAATTTTTAATTGTTTTAATGTTTAGTGTCTAGTTGGGAAGTTTTGAAAAGAAACAATCTTTTCTCTTTTTTGAAAAGCCCAGTTTCTGGGAAAAAAAGAATTAAAGGCTCTGTTGTGATCAATTTCTTCACTCATAATATAGGACAAAAGTTAACAATTTGTCAAAAAAGATTAAAAAAATTTCTATTTTATGACTTTTCATTTTAAAATTTATAGTTATTTTATTATAAAATGGTCAATAACTGGGGAATAAAACTATTAATCTCAGTTCAGAATCCTTTGCTATCTATCTAAACATATACTTTTATGTTCTCTCTTTTAGGGGAGAAATACATGTATTTAGAGAGAATGTATTATTGGACCTGAATAGTGAATCTTGATGGCTTTTACATGAGGGAGAAATCTGGTAGATGCTTTTTGGTTTTTAAAAGTCTTTTGTAGTAAGGAAAACAGTTCTTTTTCTAGAGCTAGCTTTGAATAAACTTTTTAATAAAATCAGGAAAGTAAAAAATGTAAATGCACGTATAAATACACATGCTTGGTGATGTATATTTAAAAACCATTATTGAAGTTGTTAAGTAAAGCACAGAAATGAAAAGAAATAACCAAGTTATTGTTAGTGTGCAATTGTTATAATCTCCCTTCTGCATTATGGTACAGTATTTTTTCATATCTTCACTTTAGTAATGATCCCTGAACTTCTGTCTCATTCATTGCATATGGTGGCAGCAAAGGTGGATTGGTATATTATTATTGCCAGCCGTTTGTGTTGGCAGTGTTCTTTCCTTGTATAATTAATTAAATACTTAAAGTGGAGAGAAAGAAAAAGATGCATAAATTCTTAATAGTGATCAGCATGCTCACAAGTGAAGAGAAAGACCCTGGTTCAAATTTCTGCTCTGAATAAGTTGGTCATGAAGCCACCATCTGACACCTACTCTTGCAAATTACACTTTTAAACAGATCTTTGGGTGTCAATTGCTATGTAGAAGGCCTCTGAAAGACCTATGCCAAAGACCATGGGGAAGAGGAAAACTGATCCTAACAAACAAAGCTTATTTGGGAACCACCTTACTGGAGGAAGACATCGAAAGGAGGTTTTGCCTCATGCTCTGGGTTACTCTGCCTGCACTGAGCAGTGATAGACAGACTTATCCAGAACGTAGAGAGTGCAAAAGGAGTGTTTGAACAGCATCTCATGCATCCTCAGATGTCAGAGGTGCTACACATAATTCCCTGTGTTGGCTTGCAAGAGGATGTGGCTTAGAAGCAATATTTCCTTATACCACAAGGACAGCAAAGAGATAGGTTGACCATGTTAGTCATGGGACTAATTGATTTATCTTGCCCCTGCATCCTTCCTTTTTGTAGTGCAAATCAAGAGGCAAACACAATTAAACTCTTCACTTTAAACTTAGAATTAATTTTTCAACTGTTTTTAACAAACTGTTGGTCAATTTACATGTATATCAGGTTCTTTACACACAGACGATAACTGCTGTTAGCTGTGAGGGTAATAACATTGAGGCAGCTCCTATGGGGGAAAAATGTTAGCATTCAGCTTTCTAATTATTAACACGATTAATCTTCTCTCTTGCTGTTTTTAGAATTCCAATCAAACTCTTTAAAAATTTAGAACCTGCTCCATGGGAAAAAGAAATCTTAATTGGGCAGGATGTGCAGATTTTCTACACATAATTGAGGGTTCAGGTTAACTACTCCTTGCCAATGCTCTTGTGAACTAGGGGAGTTGCTCCTTCTACTTCCCCTGTAATAGAGCAGGAGCGAGAAACCTAGGTTCAAGTCCCCAAAGGGAATTTGCAAATGTGAGGTGATTATAATAATTATTCACAGAATCTGTGTGCACAACAGCGGTATAAAAATGTTGCAAGTTGGATGCATGACTGAAAACGGAAGCATTCAAGACTTAAAGGTCACAAAGGTAGACAGTGTTATGATAAAGGTCTCAAAATCACTTGAGCATATCAGTTGTTTACTCCTAGTCTGCTTAAACATAGCAGGCATCTTTTTTTCTTTCTTTTCTTTTCTTTTCTTTTCTTTTCTTTTCTTTTCTTTTCTTTTCTTTTCTTTTCTTTTCTTTTCTTTTCTTTTCTTTTCTTTTCTTTTCTTTTCTTTTCTTTTCTTTTCTTTTCTTTTCTTTTCTTTTCTTTTCTTTTCTTTTCTTTTCTTTTCTTTTCTTTTCTTTTCTTTTCTTTTCTTTTTTTCTTTTCTTTTCTTTTCTTTTCTTTTCTTTTCTTTTCTTTTCTTTTCTTTTCTTTTCTTTTCTTTTCTTTTCTTTTTTCTCTTCTCTTCTTTTCTATTCTTTTCTCTTCTCTTCTTTTCTTTTCTTTTTCTATGAGGATAATTCTCAATGCAGGTAAATGGGAGTAAACTTTTAAAGAAAAAAAAAGCAAGGTAAATAAATAAAAAATAAATTTAAAAAAGAAAGTTTACGCATGAAACACCTCCTGTATTAGTCCATTAGTGGTTCTCTTTTTCTGTCCTTCCTTTTCCTCACACAAATCCCTGCCAAGCTCTTCTGCTTTGATGCTCGCAGAAAATCATACAACCACTGATGAGAAGACTGAGTTATAACCAGGGAGGTAATTTTATCCATTAAACTGAAGGACGGTCATGGGGAATTTCTTAGAACCACGCGCAATACAACTGCAGCAATGCTAATGACAAACACCCTCACACTGAGAAATTCACCCTCCGTAGCCTATGACAAGAGGGGAAACCCTGTCTCCCACACACTCTGCCAGGGAACATTTGCCATTGCCTGCAAGGGCAGGATTTCAGCCAATAATTATGAGATAATTTGAACACCACCAGCAGTAGGGCTCCATCCTGTAGTCGGATCACACAGCGACAGCCTTGCACTTGTCTTTATATGAGGCCATTTTGTGAAAGAGCTAGTACTCACAGGGGAGAAGGGGGAAGGGAGTAGTGGTATGTTTCTTCTTATAGAAGAATTTCCACAGAGATTAAGCTAAAAGAGCTGCTGCACAGGAAAAACTAAATATTGCTTAAAATATTTGAGTCTCAATACGATGGCTGCAACCTGAAGAGCATAACAGGCATCTTTGTTCTACAAGCTGCCTTTTCCTGAAGACCATCTATGCAAGTTGCTACTTAATTCAGTTGTAAACTGAAGACTTACAACATCTTGCTGAAAATCTGGTTGGGTGGAATGAGTAAGCTTTATACCACAGTTGCCAAACTTTTCCATTCATGACTCCACTTATATTTGCACTTCCAGGCTTGCTTCCAGATTTCCCAGTTTGGGAAACACTGCTTTGAGACCTCGAATTAAAAGCATATGTTGAGATTTAGCCTGACCTTTAGAAATCGCAAAGTAGTTGCAGGAGATGATGAGGGGGCGATAGATGGAGGGGCAGGAAGTGTCAATAAGAAACTCTTTTCCCCATCCACAAACAAAATTTTTATTCTAATCACTTTTTTTTACTGTGTTTTCTTTTTGAAATGAAGTTTCCAGCACGCTGCTCTGTGTATGCATTTGTATGTGTCTATTTATCAAATTTCCCATTGCCCATTAAGAACTTTGTACCTATTGGTCAATTTATAACAAGAGCAGAGCTCTCATTCCTCCAGATTTCATGAAAACAAAGGGAAAAGAATTTTTTAGTGGTCCCCCCCTGCTGCAGCGTGAGCTTTTACCCATCACTGGTCACTAGAGAATCCACCCTTCTGGGATCTCCTTTGGAGATCCCACCTCCAGCACAGCACTGCTCATTCGTACCTTATTCCTCCTCTAGCACCAAGGAATCCAGCTGTAAGACACAAAGCCACAGGAAAACAGGCTTTCTTAATTCCTCCACTCGGGAAATATGCGTTGTTAATTAATATTGGGCTGGTACCTGGAGGCTAAATGCAACACAATTATGGCAGTGCTGGATTGGACGCCAGTAGAGGGAAGCCAGAGGGTTCAGCAAGGTCAGGTAAATTAAAAGAGCAGATCTCGCTGGTCCCACAGTGTCTGCCGGTGCCTGGAAGCATGCACTGGGAGGTTAATGCATGATAATGCCTTTTGGACCCACTATAAAGAAAACTGCCAGCTGAACTGCCTCAAGCCACCAGGAGACAAACTGAACTGGTTCAGGTGCTGACTGTAAACTGGAGGAATCTATAAAGGGCGTCTGTTTGCATCTCCATAAAACACACAGACAAAAACATCTCAGAGCATGATTTGTGAACCCCTCCTCCAGTCTCCTGTAAAACCAGACACTCGGTCTAACATATTTAGTCTTGTCCTTGAAAATTTAATTAAACTTGCCAGCATAAAGTGACTCTTTGCCAGTGAACGGTATTGTACTCTGTATCAGCTTCCATCTTTGAACTGTTTTTCTATAAAGGCAAAATTCAAATAAAAATATTAAAATTAATGGTTTAAAATTATGCTATATTTTGCACTAAGATCGAAACTACAGACATTACAATTTAGCGTCACCTGATCTCTAGAAAACCAATGGGAAATAAATGAACATTCATTTCTGCAGCTGTTTTTCTCAATAACCATAATAATACAGTTGTTAGACATAAACAGCACACATCAGCTCTGGCAGAGCAAAAAAAGGATGCCAAGCTAAGTACCTGACAAGCTTTCACATTCAAGTGTTTACATGTAATATCAGTATTTCTCCAATGCAAATGACAGTAGATGACAGCTGTCACTTAAGTGCGTATGGTGCTCCGAACGAGCAGGGGCTCCCAAGAGGTGAGTTTAAGAACAATTTTTATTCCATCAGTGACTAAATTTTGTCAGTTTTCTGGACTAGAGGGAGGGAATCCTTCTGGTGCCCAAAAGTGAGGGGGAAAAATTATAGACATGATTAAAGAAAGAAGTAAAACAAAAGATTAAGCCTGAGGTTTTCAGTAGAGCCTAAGGGAGCTAACTTAGTTCAAAGGCCTCTAATTCCTTTAGGCTTTTTTGAAATTCCCAGACTGAGCACCACATTGCGACACTGATTACTGCAGTTACTCAACCAAGAAGTGACACTAAAGGAAGCTTGAGTAAGAGGAGCACTCCATGAGACTGCATTTTAAAAAGAATTATAGTTGTAACTGCCTCATGAGATCTAACTCTGTTCCCTGCTTTCTACAGTGACCTTTGCACCACCACCCCACTGTCTGAGGATGCGCGCGCACACACACACTCTATTCAGCTCTTCCTCCTCAGCTCAGATCCTAATTGGAACATTTCTGTTTTTTCTTCTTAACTAAGATTTGCTCCACATTGTGGCTGGCTGCTAAGAAAAGTTAAAAATTACTGCAATACCTCTCAGAAGGATACATTAGAAATGCTGTCTCTAAATTTTTTGATCAATGTCCTGATTATACCTTCATACAAACCTCAAGGCATACTGTGAAAGCAGGAGTCCGTAGGACCACTGAAGAAGAACCACCTTTGTGGAAGAAGTGAAAAGGTGTTTCTTATGGATTTAGATATGCCATAACATATTGTACCTTCTATGTCCATGCTAAGCAGGTGACCTGCAGAACTGCAGTCCATCTGATATGTGCCAGGTACCTTGGACTTACTTCACACACACATAAACCATTTTCTGTAAAACATTCACAGAAGATCAGCTGCATCCAGAATATGTTGGTCCTAAAGCAATGTGTTATATAATTAATCTGTGCATGAAAAAGTAAGCCTAATGTACAAAAAAAATCATCAGCTTTCCTGAGCATTTACAGGGCATGCAGGGTAGGTTGGATGTGTGACTATCATGCTCGCCTACTGTAGAGCTGATCTGCACGTGTGTTGGGAAGAAAAGCCAGGATTTCTCTGGCAGCCTAAGTGGAAATATAGATCTTACAGAACTTATGACCATCTGGAAAGTCAGGGAAATGGGTAAAACCCTCAAAAATTTCCTGCTAGAAAAAGCAGACGTATTATGAAACATGTACTGTAGAGTTGAGACTGTGGATCAAGGAAAGAATTCATCTCATGGGATCCTGGAACTCCAGGATCCAAAATTCCAGGAAAATAGCTGAGATGTATTATTGAGTTTTGCCCTTTTACACACAAGTATGCATTTTGTAAATGTCCACCTTCATTACAGATGTTAGATTCCTTACTTAGAATATCTTTAGGAACATTTAATAACATCTTTAAATTGGTGGGATTTTCCTCCCTTCTAATTTTCCACTGTCTGATTGATAGGATGAGCCAGGTAGAGCCTTTCAACTTGTCTCATTTCTCTGCTGTTATTTTATTGTTTTCCACCATAATTTCCTGCTTTACAGGCATGAGACATAACACCTACAGCTGTCAGATGGCCTCTTGCAAGGAATACCAGAGCAACCTGGGACTACTCCTCATGAAAACTTACAAGAGGAAAGGTATGCTGAGTCTGTCATGACCAAATTTTTCACAGAACTATTAATTACAAGTATGGCATTGCTTACCTAGCATGATCTCCGGCATCACATGTGACTGTTCTTGTCAGGTTGGTTACTTGAACATTTTTATAACTACATTGTGGAAAAGATTACTTTCAGATTGTCCCTGTTCCTATTTTATATACCTTTTTTTTTTTTTCCCCATGATATCTATCATTTAAAATATTACAAGAAAGAGACTAACATATAATCATTCTGTAGGCTATTCATTCTTAGAGAAAAATACTTTAAATTCAGATATCCTGTATTTTCTATTTCGTTCAGTATTTGGCTCTTTTTCTTTCTTTCCCCAAACTGTTCAAAAATAAGATGAGGGTTTTTTTATTCTTGCTTGAAATCACAATATTTGCTAAAATATTCAAACTTTTGGCACTGAATTTTATCTCATTTATAAAAATAAAAAATAATAGGAATGTGTATTTGCTTTTTTTCTTCAATAGTTTACAATTTCTTCCTATAAAAGTAAGTCTTCGAAGTTCAGACAATAAAAAGTATGTATCTTATTCCATTTATTCTATAAATTCTTAAAGAAGGTCAGTGAGTACAATAGAAGAGGCAATGTAATTGTATTATACCATGTGTGGCTGGAGGAAAACATTTT
>NW_008795194.1:7809839-7831298 GCF_000699145.1 Aptenodytes forsteri
GGACTACTCCTCATGAAAACTTACAAGAGGAAAGGTATGCTGAGTCTGTCATGACCAAATTTTTCACAGAACTATTAATTACAAGTATGGCATTGCTTACCTAGCATGATCTCCGGCATCACATGTGACTGTTCTTGTCAGGTTGGTTACTTGAACATTTTTATAACTACATTGTGGAAAAGATTACTTTCAGATTGTCCCTGTTCCTATTTTATATACCTTTTTTTTTTTCCCCCCATGATATCTATCATTTAAAATATTACAAGAAAGAGACTAACATATAATCATTCTGTAGGCTATTCATTCTTAGAGAAAAATACTTTAAATTCAGATATCCTGTATTTTCTATTTCGTTCAGTATTTGGCTCTTTTTCTTTCTTTCCCCAAACTGTTCAAAAATAAGATGAGGGTTTTTTTATTCTTGCTTGAAATCACAATATTTGCTAAAATATTCAAACTTTTGGCACTTAATTTTATCTCATTTATAAAAATAAAAAATAATAGGAATGTGTATTTGCTTTTTTTCTTCAATAGTTTACAATTTCTTCCTATAAAAGTAAGTCTTCGAAGTTCAGACAATAAAAAGTATGTATCTTATTCCATTTATTCTATAAATTCTTAAAGAAGGTCAGTGAGTACAATAGAAGAGGCAATGTAATTGTATTATACCATGTGTGGCTGTAGTAGAACATTATCCAGTAATCATGTTCACAATCACTAATAAATAAATAGCATCAGATACGTATCAAGCTTGAACAGGTACTGGCAAATCATTTAGGAGTGCTTGCATTTGGGACAGACTGAAAATTAAGTCTCTTGCTTCATCATCTGGAAGGAAAATTTGCACACACTTACAAAATCCAGAAGGATCAAACCAAAGAATTTGAATGACATTTTCACATCAGTAAATTTCAGTAATAATCCAGTTCAGATCTGTGGCACAGACAGTGGGGGTGATTTTTCCTTTCTTATTCTGTTTGGAAGAAGGAAGAATCTTGCACATTGGAAGGTATTCACATAACAGTACATACATAACCCATACAATGCTGACATACACAACATGAAAATTGGGAGGGGTGAATGCTATATTTTAAAAAAACATCCCCCCCCCAAAAAAAAAAGTCAAGAAATGAGCTGGGTCCTACTGGTAGAGTTCATATTTTTGTCAGGATCTGAGTTCTTCTCTAGGCTGGCTTTGGGAGAGCTCAAATTTGAAGTACTGTTTGAGTTCAAAATGCACCTAACCTGTGCAGATCCAGTTTGGAATCCAAAAACTAAATATGAAGTTTTGGGGAAGAGATGAGGTTGTGTTCTGGTCCTTCAAAGCAGTGAGTTGTTGAGGAAACCACAGAGTGCAGCAGAAGCCAGAAGTAGCCCAGCCCTGCAGCACTGGTGAGTGCAGGGCAGGAGCCTCCCTGCAAGGAGTAGTGACAGCTCTCAAACGAGCAGCAATCTATTCTGTTTAGTGTGCTACTGACACAATTGATATTGCCACATAACCTACACCGAATTTCCACATTAGACATGGTTCTCATTTTGACGATATCTGACCACAGTGACCCAGGAGAGCACTGCCAGCCTCATTTTCTCACAGTTGACCTGTATTCTGCATTATTCACTGGAGACTAGAAAAGAAAAAAGTGTCATTTGGACTGCCCCACACCCTCCTACCAGTCTTTTTTATATTTTCCTGGGGAATTTCTGAATTGTGATAACAAACTTAAGCATGCAATTGCAGACACAGGAAGAGGACACTAATCTAAAGAGAAGAAAAGAGAGAATAAAGTAAAAATAGCAACCTGAAAGAGGTAAGTGTATCATTTGTATCCCAGTGGCAAAACATGCATATCATAAAGCTAGCAGAGATTTGCTGCTAATATTTTTCCCCCATTATTGTAAATGTTGGTCCCTGCAGCTTTCTGAGAAAGGTCAAAATGAATGCAAATTTAAAATTTTCATCTATTCTCAGGCAATGCAGACCTCGGTATTAGCCCATACTAAGTTCACCTCTGTGTTTCCACAGTGCACTGCTTTACATACGTCTGCAGATACTGAATGGTCAGCGTTGTTTCTCATCATAGCTACCGTTGTTTCTCATCATAGCTACCTATTAATGATTTCTTAGGATGGTCATTGTCTGATGTATAAACAAATGAATGATAACTCAGTAGAGAATTTCTGTGATCACAGCTACATAAAATATGAAATATGTCAGAGAGAAGGAAAGAAACGCATACTTGGCAAAAAATAAATCATAAATAGCATCCTAACTTGAGCACATAACCAGGTATTAAAGGGTTTGCTTTTGACTGAACATTAATGCCTGAAATGGATCTGGGAATGAGGTTATTGGATGCTTTATTCACGATGGTTATTTTATAACTCATGTCTCTACAGCAAATATTTGCAGCTCATTGTAGAATCAAATGTTTCCAAGGGATGTTATCATTTTAAAGGTGAAGATGGCATTTTTTGAATATCAAAAACAAGTCAGATTTTGGAGCTATCCAAAGTGCCTAAGACCTATACATTTGGTTTATATATCCATATACCCGTATCTCCACAACAGCTACAGTTTCATATGCTTAAGAAAAACATTAACATTTGAATTAAAAGAATAATTTAAAGCTCATAATGTCACAGACATTTTCTTTTTCCTCTGGAACCAGTTTACTACCTTCTAGAATGATTTTCAATGTTGTTATTTTTTTTATTTCTTGATGCTTTTGTACCTCTATTTTTTATCTCTGCATGCTGACCAAGAGTGGACCTTTGTATAACTTACATTTTTACTTTGACTGTCAGTGAAATTTACTTTTATGCAAAGGCCTGATAAGTACAAGGAATATGTTAAACCTCATATTTTTAAATTTATGGAGAATGAGGTAGGGCTGCATAAATAATGTAGGGATTTGGGAACTGGATCAAAAGCAAATATGAATAATATAAAAAAGAATAAGACATGATCTAAACATTTTTTTTCTTCCCAAACTAAGAAATGGACAAATAAATACAAAGTAAATTTTAGAATAAAATATTTCATGTCAGCTACTTGTTAAAAAAACTAAGGACATTAAAGTATGATTTATAAATGCATAAATAATGTAGGGATTTGGGAACTGGATCAAAAGCAAATATGAATAATATAAAAAAGAATAAGACATGATCTAAACATTTTTTTTCTTCCCAAACTAAGAAATGGACAAATAAATACAAAGTAAATTTTAGAATAAAATATTTCATGTCAGCTACTTGTTAAAAAAACTAAGGACATTAAAGTATGATTTATAAAACTGCCAGAGAAGTCTCTCTTTTACATAGTAACATATTTGCTCATTCACTGTTGTTTCCTTACCAAAACAAGCCTTAGACCAATAGCTTTCACCATTCAAAATCATGCTGAAATAGCAGCCTGGAGAGTCATTCTTACAAATCTTGATTTTTACTGCAGCTATGTATTCCCAGGCTTGCCCAGCATCAAGCAGAGTGGTTTAGCACTTAAGCAGTTTTTGAGCTAAAGACCAAAACAATAAGGATAAATGAAGGATGAGTGCAAAACAATAAGCTTGATGTTCAGGCCACTTATCTTAAAGGATTTTTAATCTCTCCTCCAATCTGTGTTTAATTCTTTCTATACAGTGGAAAGATATCAATTAGAACAAATGAAACACCTTCTTCTGAGAACAGTGTTGAGCAGTGGCTAGGCTCTGCCTAGCCTACGTTATGAGATGTTTAAGTTTGAACCCCTTCAAGTAGAACTGAGCCTGGTCTTGCATCTACTCTGTGATTTTTGACGACTCCATTGGTCAAGGAATCTGGATTAGTGTCATTATCAGCACTGAGGCGAAAGGCACACAGTCATGGGATGTGAGCTTTCGTTTGACAGAATTTTCATGATTTATTGCTTTTTTTTGTTCCTCACTTTCAGTCACTGAAGAAATAACAATAGAGGATCTTTTTGTTTAGGTGCACTCATATTGGAAGTGAAAGATTGGTTTTCACACAAAATGGAAATCAAATACAAGGATTGACCTGTTGATCCAGTTCGGTCTGTCTTTGAAAGCAATGTTCATTTGCCAATGACTTTTGTGGGAAGAGAGACTGGTCCATTCTCAGAACAAAATAAATGAAAACATCAATAAAATGTAATTTCAAGGCAAGGCAAGGCAAGGCAAGGCAAAGAAAGGCAAGGCAAGGCAAGGCAAGGCAAGGCAAGGCAACCCAGGAGCCTCAGTTCAATGCAGAATAGTGTCAGAGTCTCAGTTGTGTGCAATAAAAGGGCAATACAATGAAATGTTTCTAAAATTCCTGCTGAGAGATTTACAGAATAACATTTCTTTCTTTGGGGATTTTCACCAAATGTCGGCTAATTATTCCTGACATTTATTCTGAGGTCCCATAGTGAAGAAGCATATGACCAACAAGATTTAAGAAACTAATAATAGCCAATTTAAAATATTTACTGACTTGAACCTTGGAAGGTAGAGCCAGAGGGTTCCCCCCATACCTAAGAAAGTTACAGCTGTGCTATTGTATACCTTGGAGACATCAAAGATAAAAACAGGCACTAGATGCTGTAAACCCCCAGTGAAAAGTCTGCTTAGTGTACACGTACTGCATGCCGGCTTTGAGAATACTGTGCTGGCCTATTTTCAGTGTTTAAGCCACATTGCACTTAGTATATTATCAGTTTCTTACTTGTATACATACTGTGATGCTTCAGTATTTCTTTCAGTAGTTATTTAAGGAACCTGAGATGACTGTAGTAAGTAGACCATTGATTTTGATATTTATCTTTTTTTCTTGAAATATATATCACTTCTAACAGAAGAAAGAAATTATGGATTTTAATAGAAAAGTGAATAATAAATAAAATAATTTATAATTGAATAATGTAATATGCCTAACTTACTTCAGCAATGTTGTTTTCTTTAACTTTCATTAATGATATAAAATATTTAGATCTCAAATATGAGATCTCAGAAAAAGGCCTCAGAATTAGATATTGGATTTAGATAAAAGATCAAAGTCCATGAAATGAAGGGGCTTGCTACTGACATGCCATTAGAGCTGCATCAAGGTATGAGCCATAAGGACTTTGCAGTAAGGTACAGACTGAGGACAGTCAATGTCTTGCCTCACTTGAGACAGCCATTTCATAAACATCAGCAAAATGAGACACATGAGCAAAGGAACAAAGGGGACAAGCAGCTGCCTTGTAAGCAGCTACCATCTAAGGCCAGAGCCGGCTCCCAAGTTCTTTGCTCTAACATGGCCATCAGGCAAGGTGAGGGCAGGCCTGGGGTGCCTCAGGCACATGCCTTCAGCGTAAAGAATTTCTGTTTTCTGCACTATTCCTGCATTGATTTCTGATGCCTGTGAAGTGCCTGTCCTGCTCTTCACTTCTGTTAATTCATCAGTATCACTAGGTTGGAAACTGGTATCCAAACTGAAAAAATAAAAATGTTCCTGTCCTGAAATGTTAAAGCATCACAGTTTCTGCAATCCAAAATTCAAAGAAAATACCAATTCACTTTACTCAAAATATTTTGTTTTGACAGCTTTGCAACATTGACGATGAAGTTAGGGCACTTCTTCCTTTACTATAATTAGCATAAAAAATGCTCTAATAAAACCATATATGTTTATTATAAAAACTACACCACAAAAGCTGGAAAAAATGTATTTGCTTTCCAATTTTGTGTATGGGGTGTTAAAAACAATAAGTCAAATCAATCATTATAATCGGTTTCAGGCTTGCCAATAAGCATTTTGCCAGAAAATTTCTAACAAGATTTACTAGTAAAGGAAATTTGTGATGTCTTATGGGTGGCTGAAATAATTTCCATGATCATTCTAATTTCACTGAATTTAAAATTGTCACAAATTCTAAATTAATTTTCAAGACACAACAACAACTGCTATTATAGTTGAAACTATGTTATATCATAAAAATATTTTCCCATGTAGATTCAGTAGAAATAGTCAATTCCAGTGAGGTACTGATCATATATTTGGTTAGTAAAATCCTCTGATTTACTAAACATAAATAAAAACCCTAACCATGTTACTTACATCCATGTACTCTCCATCAATTTTACCACAAATCCACGTAAGGTGATCTGTTCCCACAATACACAGAGATCAAGGAAGCCTTAGCGTTCAGGGACAAAATCAGTGAAAGACATCCTAATCTGGGGTACTACCAGCCTCAAAGAGAGATTACTTTTTTTTAGCTTTTTCTTTTCCTAATATTTTAAAAACGTCTCTCAGATTCAACATGCATATAATGTTGTATTTAGAAAAAAGCGTTGTAGAATTAGTGAAGAATTAGAATTCAGTTTATTCCTCTTGATAGCACACTCTAGAGACAAACAACTGTAGGACATGTTTGTTATGCAGCTGGTAGGGTGACACCATTTTACATATGCTTCTCAGCAATTCTTCTCTATGCAGAAAATGAGAGGATACCTTCAGGGTGTCTTACTCATAATCTTTTATCTTCCAAACGATTCATATCAACATGAAACCTTCAATGCTGTCTCACTTACTAATTCTCTTGTGCAGGAAATGATGTAATTTTACTTGGGAAGAGTAGCACAAAGTTGATAAGGTTTCACCCAATATTTCACAAACTCATGGTTATTCTCTGAAATCTTTGGGGAAACCTATGCTTCTTTGGAAAATACAAAAGTAAACAAATAAATAATGCTTTTGCATATAGAGAAGTTTACATTTCATTCCTTAACAATCCACCCTTACACAAATATTTAGCCAAGCTTTAATCTTGTAAGTAGTCTGATGAATCTCTCTTCCCCAGCAGAGCAGAGGGCCAGCACCAATGGTCTCAAGCAATTAAGTGTAATCCAGTGTCTGACATGCTTAAAGTGTTTGTGCTTGTCATTACGGTAGAACAAACTTCATTCAACACAAAATTCCTTGAGTACAAAAAATGTGTCTTTATAAACAAATAAGGTTTTTTGTTTTCTGGATACAATCTCACACATATTTTGGAGACGTTACTTTCTCCAGAGCTATGAGTCTTTTTGCACTGTACTCTGTACACTTTTCAGCTGCTATGTTTTAAATTACGCTGATGTTCATACTACAGCTGAAAGCCCAACAATGCAAACATTACCAAGAAATATAAAGCTGAAAATCTATTCATTGGCCACTGCTTTTGCAAGTTCTCAATGAAACACAGGTCACTCAGTCAAAGCAGAGACTGAAAAGACACAAATGATAAAGGTAGTTTGGCACTTGCTATGAACCACAGCTTCCAACAAAATGCCTGAGCTGCCTACACAGAGCATGGGTCTTTAGATGTCACTTAATGTGAAGGATCAGCAGAAGTCCAACTAGCCTTCTGATTAGGGATTTGGCTCTCCAGAAAAGCTGTTTGCAGGCGTTGGAGAGCAAACCCAGAGGCAGGTACTCCTGCCACGAAGCTTCAGGTGCCCAAGGCATTGCTACACCGAGGGCTAAAATGCCATCCTGCTGCTGACAGGGGTGCTCTGGAACCAGAACTGGTAGAGCTGCATCAGCGCAAATCCCTACACTGACTGATTAACTTTGATTAAATTACATTGATTACTGCATTAAATATTGTATCACAAGTAATTTTGTATTAAAAATAGAATGAGTAGCTAGTGACTAAAGAATACAATGTCAGCCCTTAACATACGTTATGGCATGCTTTAGAGCAACAGTAGAAAGGAACAATAAAATATATTTGATATACCACCAGCAAGATAACATCGCTGTGCACTTTGTAATGCTTGCGTATGCAGGATCTCCTCAGGCTTGCTATCTCCACCTGCTCTCTCCAGACAGTGATGCAGTGTGCTGTGTGGATGTTGCAGATAGTCTCAGTACTAGCTCAGGGCTTTCTTCACTCTCTCTCCTGAGTCACTTTGTCATGCCTAGTCTGTCCTTTCCCCTCCAATAGTGCTCATTGTCTTCTTTCAAGGGTTGTAACATCCAGGATGAAAGAAGACCATGTTCAGTGCTTTCTACTGGCTAGAAAAACATGACCTCACCCTTTCATTGAACTTTCTAAACATCATACATCAGGGTATTCTTAAATATTTCATTTTCTTTATATAAAATGGAATGGCGTCCATTAGAATGATAAAGCCAAATATTAGAATGGCCTAAAGAATGGGATTTTTCTGTTAAAATCTGCTCAAAGGAAGGACTTGATTCCCCTTTTCCTAGTTGAATATGCTAAATACTTACACATCAAGAAATAAAGGAGGTTTTCCTCTCCTTTCAGTGTGCAGCTCCTGGTGTAAGGAAAGCACACCAACAAGATGAGGACTTCCACGTAAGATCAGTGAAGGAACAGGACTTATGAAGAAGAAAGGAACCTAGATGTTTGGTATTGTCTAGAAGAAGAAAATTCCACACATAAATAAGCAAGTGGTCAGTAACTCCACTGGTGGAAGTTTAGGTCAAATCCAAGAAAGATACTTTAATACCTGACTTTTACGAAGTAAATGGGAGTTAGTTTCCTAAACATTTTCATGTATCTGGCTTCAGGCTTTTCAGGTGATTGCAAGCAGAAGCTTAAGGACTGAGATTTTGGACTCACTTACCTAAAAGGACTCAGGTTGGTAGCCAAACTAAGTTTTTGTCAAGGTGTAGCTTTGAATTATTTCAGCTGGGTTACTGAAATTTTCAGGCCCCGACTTTTGGTCTTGCAGAAAAAGAAGATTGCTTTTCTTCAAAGAAAGGATTTTTTTTTTTTAATCTCTGTTACTGTTTTCCTCCATTGAAAAACTGTTTTCATTTATAACTTAACACATATAAAAGTTAAACGTTCTGTTGATTGAGAAATTACTTATGAAAGAATGCAATTATTTTCTTGGCTGCTTGTTTTGATTCTTTTTCTCCCTGGCATTAATATAGGCCTTCCAGGAATTTGGAGCTTTACAGAATATTGTTTTGTTTATGGGATAACTCATTCAGCATTTCAGTTCATTGCTAAATCTTCCCTTTAAGTTTCCTGTGCCTACCATTAATCTCAAATGTACAGCACTGCAGAGAAGGTAGTTAAGCAGCTTACATAAAGGCTAACTGGCTGCATGCACAGTCTGGTGCTTCTTCTATGACAGCCTGACAAGCTTGCCTTCCTATCGAATATCCAGGATTGTGGCTCATTTCTTAGCAATGCAGAAAGTCTTCCCCTTCACCCTGTGAATATCAGTTTTGTCTAAAACAGCTTATTAAAAAAGATGAAAGACATTGGTCTTCAAACCCATTATTTTTTAAACCATGTTGCCGGTCTGCAGCAACCTTCACCATGTGCCTGGTGATAAAATATAATCTCTTTTCAAATATTTTATGTATACCTTCATGCATTTTAAGCACTTAGACTATTCAAGTGCACTGCCCTCTATGAGGAAGTGTGGTGTCAGCTGGATTCTCCGTATGCTTCTCTATAACGTTTTCATGATAATGCAAATACATACTTCCTCCTTTTTGTCACAACTAAGCTTCCAAATTCCCACTCACAAACCTTAGTAGACATAGTTTCATTAAGATGAACAGCAATGCAAGGGATTTGAAATATAAGTAAAGTATGTAGGATCTGTGGCACTCCTGAAAAGGGGGGAAGCTTCAGTGGTGAATACACATATACAAGAAAACATATATGGCTGTTTCATCAGCCAGAAAAATGATGAAGACATGTTTTCACCTTTCCTTGTGTGGAGACACAATACTCGCAGGCCTCTCCCACATAGTCCTTGCTACCCTCACGCCTCCTGCATCTTCCACATATTTGGCTGGATGAGTGGCAGCATATGCTGTGACAGATTTACAGCTGCACGTGTGCTGACTGTCCAAACATACATGTGTGCTGACTGGCCAGCTGGCTGTTTCCTCCTGAAACAAGTAAAGGACTGGATTGCAATGGCTCTTCCTTCAAGGGAATGCTAATTAGGGCCGTTGCTATAACCAGGAACTCCTTCATATAAAAGGAGCGGGAACTTCTATAACTTTGAGACTATACCTCTCTCAGACTTGGTTATGACTGGACAACAAACTCCAGGGATGGCAACAACAGACAGACAGATGGACAGACTGTATGATCACACAAGCCTCATTTCTTTAGGAAGCACAACTAAAATAATTAGCTTTTCCTTGAAATCTTGCACCAAGGGATATTAAAAGCTTTTATATACTTACTGCATGCTGATAAAGTATCTTTTCTATTTACCAAGAAGTTTTTATTTCCATCTTCTTTGCCAAAGTTATGTCCAGATTTCTCACTGAAGCCAATGAAAATTTCTAGGGTAGCTAGGTGGAGAGACGTTCAGAAACGTACCTAGATCTGAAGTAGTCTAAGGATTTTTCTATATGGTTGTTTAGTGGTTTGATGTCAGTTCTTCTAAGAGAAGCAAAATAATATTCATCATACAGAAGGCAAATTCTGAAGGCAAATTTTGCCTAGAAAGACCAGAGAGAAGATAGCTTCCTTGTTGATCAATCCACAGCAGAGGATTAAAATTATTGCTCTAATTCAGACCATGTTGAGCTTGGTGGGCTTAAATATAGTGACAGTGGAAGATTTAAGAAGCATTAGTAACAGTTGTACTGTGCATAAAGGTATTCTGTTTAAAATGACAATTTATTGAAAATATTAATTTCTCTTGTTTTATCCTGAATGTATATAACAAAAGTCAGAAAGTAAGACTTTCTTAAATGGCTGCACCATTTTTGCCAGAGCAGATGTAAGTTCTGACTTTGCAGTGTTTGTTCTGATAAAGAGGAAAGGGAATGTTTATGGTCTGTTCTGACAGATGAGATGATGCCTTACCTACCTTTAGACATCCATCATGCAGACACTTGCATCTAAGTTGGTCACCATCAAAATATCTTTACAACTAATAGGAAGAAAAAAACACGTGTAGAGTTTGGCTGAGCTTTTAGTTGTTTCTTTTAAGATGATATGAGCTGAGCCCTAGAAATGCTTATTTATCTCTATTGATTAGAGAAGTCATTAAAAAAAAATTCAGCTATAAATAATTTTGCTCTAGATATAAACATTTTGCCAAACATCAATATTTTGATAAAGAAATATTAGCCAGATTATAATGAAATTTGGAAACATTTTTCATCGGTTGTTTTTTCCAGCCATTTCAATGATTTTTTACACTCAAACTGATTCCTGTGGATGCAATCAGCATTAGGTAGACCTTAGCTGTTCCTTAGGAATAAGGAGGAATTTATTTTCTGGTGTTTTCTCCAGTATCCTTCCTAAACAGTATATTTACATCAAGAACAAAAGAAAGCAAGCTTAAGCTCTACCTGGGCTTAGCCAAATTATCTATTCACCTCCTCGTCCCCAGTTCTCATTTGTTTCTCTCTGGACCTTTCTGTGGTCTGCTGCCAAAATGAATCACATTTTTATTTTAGGATGCTTCAATACAACAATCTTTTGTATAGCATCTGTTTTCATCAGCTCACTTAGCTTTTCTGCCTTGAGCACTTTGAAAGTGTCTGGTGAATTAGCTGCCCAGTGGTACAGTTTCATGCTCCCTCATCAGTGTGGATCTTATTGGTGATTTCAGTGAGCTCGCAAATTTAGAGGGGCTTAAATCTCTGGAGAGCTATTGCTACAACTCTAATAAGAAGGTGTTGATAGACCTTTGGCAGTGCTATTGCAAGATTGGCTCAAGGTTATTCTCATTTTTTTCCACCATACTTACAGTATGTTATTTGTGTTGCTGGATTTTTGCTCTTGTACAATTAACTACAATCTTTTTATACTCTAAAGCAAAATACCTAATCCTCTTCTGCATTTACGCCCATTTTATACTTTCCTGTAATCTTTTTTTCTGAGGGCATGATGCATCTTACTTATGCTCATAAGATTCTCTACAACTGCTTTTCTTCTAAGAAGGAAATATACTTCCTTTCCCCATAAACCTAGTCTTATCTTGATTTTATTACTGTAAATTAATTATGAGAGAATGATGAGTCATCATGTCTTTGTGGCTATAGAAAATTACATTTATTCAAATTAATCTTACATGAGGTTAAGATTCTCTTACACCACAATTTTTCTATGTTCCTTGATGTTTTAACACTCCTTCCCACATTATTTCCTGCAGGTTAAAATGTATTTCTTCTTGTCATGCTTTAAGAAGAAGTGAGTGCACACATAAAATACAAATCATATGTATGCAAGCATAGATCGGCAAGCATACAAGTACAATAAATTATTTCTTTACATGACTAATTAAAAAGATACTCTAACTGCTGGATATCTGTGGTGTTTTTTTTTTTCTTTCTCTAGAGCCAACTGACAAAGCAACTGCACTCTGCTTTGCTGTATTTGTAACTGTCTGTCCACTTGTAACTATCAATCAGACTCTGAGACTTTCCATAAAACATCTTTGATTAACCAAAGACATTGCCTCTGTGTTCATCTGGAATTTGCAGAATGTAGCAGGTCATGTAGATGTCACCTTATTAGATATATATGAAATGAAATAATCGAAAATACAGCTATTCAACTGAGAACTCATGGATCGTATCACAAGAGTGACTTTTTTTTTTTTTTTTTAAAGCTACTGTACAACAGCCTTAGGGGAAAAATAAAAAAGCATTATACAATTTAGGGGAATTTGACTGTAATGAGGGGAGCTGATGGGGTGGGGGGAGAGAGCTGTAGACTTTGCAAGCAGCAGTTTTCTTGGAAACATATGATACTACAGAAGGCAGATGCTTTTGTTTGAAAAGCAACATGTCATGCAGATGAACACTGGGCTTTACCAATTGTAATATCTGAAAGGAAAGAGCTGTCAAAAATAATAATCCAACCTCAAAGCCAGCTCTGCAAGTTTAAAAATATTTGCACGTTGCCACTACTGCCTCATATGGTGGCACTAGAAGAGCATAGAATTTGAATTCACTTAAGGTGTTTGCATCCCCACAAAGTATGGATTATTTCCTGTCACACTGGTAGGCTCCCAGAATGCCAAGTTATTTGCACTGCATGAACAGATTGCATAATTATCTGTTGACTTTCTTGAAAGGAGAGTTGGCAGTGCAGTGTGATTAGGTTTTCCAGAGTTGGCAAATGCATAGGTGAGGAGACAGACACATGAGGACCATATCAGTGCAATTTTTAATAATGAGCAGAAACTCTTGGGACTTTTTTTTTTAAACATAGTGATGAAACACCTCAAATGTGAGATATACGTTTGGTTGATTTGGCACGTGATGTTAAATTGGGTGAATGTGAGTGTGGGTTAGGATTATTATGCTGCTGAATAAAGATTAAAAGGTAGTCTACCAACAATGTTCTTGATGCTTCGCTGGAAAAATCATATTTTGCACAAAACTTTAAGTTTTCCCATCAGAAAAATGTAATTCAAATATTTTTAACTCAGGCTTGATAAATAAAAAAATGTATTTTTTTTTTTTAAGTAAATCCTTTTTGAACCCTTCAGCAAACCCTGAAACCTTTTTTACATGCTTGTGCAATCTTTACCTATTCTACTGAGAGGTATTAGTATCATCTCTGTTTTGATTTCACATCTCATTTCTTCTCTGGTGAGATTCCTAGAGATCTGCCCATGCACACTTTGCTGGATTCTCCACTGCAAAATTCAGATGGAGATTTAGCTTGAGTCTGTAACCGCAATAGCCTTGGAGCAGACCCTAACAGTACTTTTTTCCTGCTGTGAGGATGAATAGTGAACGTTGAGGAAAATGATGAGTGAATGAGCTAAATTATACAGCTTGATTTTAGTCTTCCTCCTCAGATGATCAGGTCTTCCAAAACATAAAAACTAGAAATAAATCTGGTCAGCAGGAGAAGACGTTGTTGCCAGCACTTCCTTGGTTGATGCTCAGCCTGGTTTGAAGAGGATGGCCAACTAAAGTCTCCAAGAAAAAGGGTTTGTGATACATGGGTGGCATATGAAGGACACTGTTATCTCTGTTCTATGGCCTGGGCTGTTCACCTACATTTACATATCTCATAAAAGTTCCATAGTGCATTCTGGGAATAACAAGTCTATGGTGCATGAGAGAATAAAATCACCCAGTTGGGAGGCTCAAGAAAATAAGATAGAGATACAGGGTACCAGATCTATCACTGCACAAGGCACAAAGGGATTCCAGAAGTAAGTGAAATAGTCACACTAAACTGAAATTAAAGTCCTAAATTGAGTTGGGTTTTTTTTTTAACACTTTATTAATAAAAATACTGGAAAAGTATTCTTATAACTCTAGAGAAGTTTTGAACTATCAGAATTTCCAGTAAGACATGTTGAATGTGTCAGCACACAGTTTACACTAGGAAAAAAAGTATATTTTTATGTTTCAGATTAGGTGGCTCTCCCTTGTATCTATCATAAACATGGAGTATCTTTCTTCTTGTTCATTTAATGAAAGGCAGTAAAGTAAAACTGTGTTAAAAATCGTATCAGAAAAGAATCTGCATTTAGATGTTCAGTTTTCTGACTGCAAATATAGATTAAGGGGAAAACAATGTTTGAAGTGGAAGATTCAAAAATACCTTTAATATTATATTTAAGACTATATGTCCATGAAATTAGTCTTCTACTATGCTTACGGGTTAGTGAGCAGAAGACAGGCATTCTGTAGATTAAAAACTGTAGAATCTTAAAATTCTGGCAATGTATTTCCATAGGTTTGTTCGAAAACCTTTGAATTCTTTGAACTGTTTTCACTTCTGATTGGAGATCAAGCATTGCAAGGTGTATATGAAAGCAAGTGAGTGATTCAGAAGGGAAATCAGAGGTTAAAACAATAATTTTCTCTAAAGGAAACCTCCCATGTTTTGAATTTTTAGTAGCTGTCTGTGTATTATTAACAACCCTACTTAGATTTGACAGACAAGTAATAATGTGGTTATTCATCTCAAAGACAGTGGACCAGAATACATTTCTGGCTCTATAAATACATTTTAAAAGCTGAAAGACAAATTTCATTACAATAAAGAATGGGGATTTGGTGAATGTAATCTCTTTGGGGTTTTATTGGTAGATAAATCTTTTTCTACAACTGCTGTTAGGGTTTTAGAAACTTTAATAAATAGAGTAAGTATTCCCCTATTTACTAGTAACAGTAATATTTGAAAGCTGAGTGTGGCATCCATTTCAGAATACATTGGGTCAATCCATCCTGTGTGTAATGCCGCTGAACCCAGTCCAGTTACACAGATCTGGATCTGGTTCAACAAGAATACTTTACCTTTCCTGGAAAAATATCGTCCAGTGAAAGTTAAAGATAAGACAAATGATGAAAGCCTGTTCCCAGTAAAACCTATTGGAATTTGTCCATAGGTTTACAGAGATGCCCAGGTAATTCCTCAGTGTGATTTTTCAGAACATTGTACATACATGCAGGTGTATTGACTGTAGTGGTTTCCTCTCACAGGATATTTTGTAGAGAGTATTTTCCTTATGCCAAGTTGACCCTTAGTTTTCAGTAGAAAATTAATATTTTAGGTAATAAAAATTTAATTAAATAAAAAGATATAAAAGGTATCTCAGTACATTTTGTTGCATTTCATAAAGTAACTCTGTTACTCTTGTTATATGTATAAACGGCAAGCAGAAACTAAGTATTAGGAATTAGAAACTGACAAAAATAGTATTGTAGCATTTAAGCACTTCATTGTTTAAAGGTAAAAATGTAAAGGTAAAATGTAAAACTTTTGATCTTTCTTAAGCTCTTTCTTTTCTCAAGCATTATATTCTTATAAGTCTTTTTTTGTGATGCTGAACTGACATCTATTTATTTTTCACCAGTTAGTTTGCTTCTAATTATTCTCATTACTTTTCATTCAGAATATAGACTTTCAGTTATGACTTAAATATCTGTTCAAAATATCCTATCACCCTGTTTCTTTCAAAGTGCTACATTCTAGAAATCATTCAATGCATGAGTGAGGATAACAATAACTGAAATAATAGTAGTTTCACCTGACATGATGGAAACTGTCCAGACATAAAGCAAGTGTGATATCTTTATGTAGCATATTAAATAAAGGCAATTTCTTAGGAGTGTAATTTAATAATGATGTAAATGACAATATAAAGTTGTGATCTAATGAAAGCTGTTTCCTGTATGATTCTGAGCAAAAGAATATTTCTTTTTTACATCTGTCATTTTAAACTTGATATTAATAAAATATACACAGGAAAACAAAATACTTGGAATTTATTCTTCACTCTCCCCAGGGAGTGCTAAATTCTGGTTTGTGCTCATAGTCTGTATGTTATCCCTTCAGCTGAGAAACTGTGTGTTGAAGGCTTATCTTGTTTTTGTGAAGTTCTGCCAGATTAAGCACATTGTTCACCCCAGTCTATGAAGGAAGTGAAGTGGAAGTTGCTCTCTGGTTATAATAGGAATTGTGTGAAGTCCTAAAAGAGGTGAATGACTTCTAATTCTTTGGCCTTCTATATTAAAAAACATTAGTACTGTAATACATTTGTTGCTATAACATATTGCTTCACTTTCCACATTGTTTGAGTGCGTATAGGCCCTTTAATAGCGAGGGGAGAACAAACAGATATATGGGAGTGTGAATGCTAAATGGCAAGAGAAGCAAGAACAAAGTTGTTTCAGGCACCTGACATAGTCAGAGTGGGTGGGTACCAGACACAGTCAGAGCCATGGTCCAGCACAGGGTTATTAAAGAGCCTCTTTTGTTCCTGTCCATCTCAAGCAGTGAGGCCATCTGGAAATGTGACATAGCTGAAGCTGTGAGCTTTAGACCTTCTGGATTGACTTCTCTAATTCTACACTTGCTCCCTTTGTCTGACATCTCTAAGCCATTCTCCACCCAGAGAAAAACATCTGGGTCCCAGAAGTTCTGTGAAAGACTTCATATAATTTTCAGAGCCATTTGACCTTGCCTTCTTAAGAACATTTCTGTAAACGATCTGAATTTTACCCTTTTTTAAACTCAATAACAAATTGAAACACACAAACAATACCTTAGTTGCTTGAGATTTTCTCTGGATTGTGCAGTGATGAAAGATTTTGTCACATGATAACTGTTTTTCTGGCAGATTTGTTGGACTCAATCCAGTTTTGAGTGGTCAAATCTATGCATAAACCAACAATAATGCTGTTAGGTTCTCTGCACTTGAAAATGTCAACAAGGAGGCCAGAGAATTAATGGAATGAACTATGTTTTCATTTTTAGGTGTTCCTTCCATTCCACATTTTGATAATGCTAGTCTGGGAAGTTTCCTTTGCTATTGCCTATATTACACTGGAATAACTTGAATAGCAGGTTTGGTTTATATATCACAGTGCTTTCCAGAGGTGTGACAGTAAGTTTTATTTCAAAGCACATCTCAAAACAGAAACACAGCTATGAACAGCAAGACCTGGCAGCAACAGTATCTCCTCATTTTTCCTCTCCTCACTGCAATTGCTCTCATGCCTTCTCTGAGCAGTTGCTGGCTCATGAGCTCCCCAACCAGTAAAGTCATAAAACCGCATACAGCTCATCTGGCTTTGTCTCATGAGCAGTAACGTTTGCAAAACAAAAAATAAAAATAAGAAAGAAACTACAGATACTAATCATTTTGGAAGGAAAACATGACAATAGAAGACAATCTTCTGTGCTCTTTGCTTACCCCTTCATCCTACACATTATAAATCTTTGACAGACACATGACCATCTTCACTTATCTATCAGTCTTATAGTTAATTGGAGAATTTCAAATGGAAACCTACCGTTCTGCCATGTTTCACAAGTACTCAGCTCTCACAGAAACTGAATTTGTATGACACAATCTCTCTTGAAGTCCTAAAATCAGCTAATCTATAAGTAATACAGACAGAAGGCACAAAACACAGTTTATACCCTTTTATCCACCTGCTATCTAGTCAATGCATGTCTGTTATCTAACCTAAATTGTTGACAGCAAAGTTAGAATGAGCTTTCTCACAGTGATTAGATGTCACTGCTGGCTCTGTCTCTAGTAGCATATGCTACTAGAATATATCTGCCCTATAAATTGGAAGAGTTACTATATCAGCTATCATTTCATTGAACATCAAACCAATGGACGTCTCTGTTCATGAGGTCAGAATTATAAAGTGAAATATAAAATGATGCAAAGATATCCAATAACCACCCAGTCAGCAGCCAATCTCATTTTGTATTCTTCTTTAGAAGTTGACCGGCATCAGGTTGCTTAGAACAAAGTATAATAAACCCCATGAGGGTAATAACCATAGGATCTGCCCATGAACATTTACATCCTAAAATGTAGTGATTTATATTATCCTGCATAGATTTGTTCCATTTTTACATATATCTATGCTAAAAGTGAGTGTTCTGTTTATCTTTTCAAATTTTTGGATAGCAAGGACATCTTGCGATTATTAGATTTACAAGCTAATTGGGTATTATGTTCAGAATTACTTCTGCTGAGCAGTGCACAGTATGCTACTTTAAATTTTTATTGATTATTCCCCCTTCTTGTATTATGGGACAAATTATAGCAGAACATCTGCTTTACTGTCTATAGTTCATTCATTATTTCCTATAAGTTTGTGATCCATTACTTACCCTTACTGAAATTTGAACAATCCCCAAATTTTCAATTTCCTTTAATGTAAATTTTTCTCTATAGCTTCAATTTGTTTCTTGTCTTTGATTCAATTCTGTTTCTGCTATATATTTTAAGATCAGGTGGCTAAAGCCATGCCCAGGCTGAAAATCTGTAATTATTTTATTTAGTGTCTTCTTAACACTTTTGTATTTGTTTCTACCATGTTACATTATATAAGAATTAATTTCTGACCGCTGCCGCACATGCAAACATTTTCATTGGCTGGGGGAGGTTTTTTTCTTCTGCCGCACACAAACATTTTCATTGGCTGTCCTAGGATTTTCTCTTAGGTGCTTACAGTTAATTTCCAACTCAAACATAGATGTATAGTTCAAGTTATTTCTTCTACTTGTAGTAGAAAATATTTCATTTACCACTGTAACAAAGTCCAAACCAGCAACCATTAAACTCTGTAGAAAGACTTGCATTGGCTGGTTCACCCATCTGCTTTTTAAAAGGGCTGCATTTCTCATTTACCACCGTGTGTACCAATGAATGTATAATTCCAGTTTTATCCACGCTTTTTGAAAAACAGTAAGCTAAGTTCTAGACATGACCCAGACTTTAGATCCTCAGTATGAACCAAAATTGAGATTCTGATAACTTTAATTAGGCTTGCAGTCAAGGCTTTCAAGGTTCTTTCTATAGAAGAAATGGCACATATCTTGGAGTCTGGTGGCAATTTTTGAAGCATTATAGGTAGTTGTTGGTGGTGCCAGGCAAGTTCTTGACAGAAGCCGAACCCACCATGGGTATCAATTAATCTTTATCACTGTCCTAGACCAAGAGAGAAAGGCAATTCGGATATCAGAGAGGCTAAATAGCCCTCTGTTGATGCATGTCTGTTTTCATCTACCTTATGGGAGCCCAAGATATACAAGTTCCTAATTTAATCACTGCAGTTGAATGTATAAAGTTTAGTAGCATGAACCCATATCATTGTTTTCCTTTGTGCAGGGTCGTTACCGCAACACATTTCAGTCAAGACCAAAGGAAGGAGTTGGAGGGTGATGCTAAAATGATTCATCTGGTGTCTGCAGATGTTTCTCCCAGAATAAGAGAAAGGCAAGTTAGAATATTAGGAAATTTCTGCTGTTATACCCAATCTGAAACTAACGTAATTCCTATTATTACTACTATTTCTTGTCCAATTTTTGTATCTAAACACAAAGTAGAAAAAAAAAAAAAAAACACAAAAAGAAAAAGGCAAAAATTGTATAAACTTAATTTCAGAATTTAAAGTACATCAATACTTAGATAAGTAGTCTTCCCAAAGTACCTAAAGATTCTATGTCTGAATCCTAGCGGCATTCATTTTAAAAGTCTTCATCTGAGAAACCCACCACTGGACTCAGTCCAGCAGATGACTTTATAACATGACTCTCATGTTTCAAGAACAACAAAGAGAAGAAACTTCCCTTCCCTTTTCATATAGTCATTTATTTATTAGACATTTCCTCTAGTGATAGGGAATTCAGGATCATTTATTTCCAAGAGAACATGTTCCAAGAGAACATGCTACTCATAAGGCTATAGATTTTTCTCCAGTGCACCGTTTATTTGAGTGCCAAAAATTCCTGGACTGCTTCACAAAACAATATAAACATATTTTATTGCTTGAAATATTGTTTGCAAATATTTTCAACTCTTCTGCCTTTTAGGGACTGATGCAAAGCTTTTTGAAATGCACTCATACCCTTGCATTGATTTAGATGACCTTTTGACCAGCTCCTTGGAGTAGCTTGAAGAGAGAATTAATCTGTGATCAAACCAGATAAAATCCTAAGGGTTTCTAAAGCTACATACTGCCATGTCAAATAGGAATTCATTCTGAATTCAGTGGAAAATCCAGTATAAAATCTGAGACCTGCAAGGGGTGTTAGTACAGAAGCTTTTGTTGTTACTTTATTTTGCTTTATTCTCCCTTCTCTCGTTTTGAAGTATCCAAGAAGTCACAAATTATAGCATTTGTTTTCAATAAGGAATATTTTTAACTGTTTACCAGCTCATGGCTACTTTAGTTGTTCTCGCTTGCATGAGAGATAAGAAAGGATAAAATTGTTCAGAATCACTCTGCAAATAATATGTCAGAACCATCCCCACTCATCTGAGTTGCATATCTCTTAATCTGACTCTTCTCTTATTCATATTAAACTCACACTTATTATCAATTCCTTCATTAAACTCACTTTCAGATTTGCCATAAACAAATAATACCTTCCTGTTCTCCTATCCTCTGCCACCTTTGTTCTGCTTCCAGAATCAGCAATACAAAAATCAATAGCTAATATATTTAATTGCCAGGAAAGGCAAAGTCTTAGCAGCAGAAGCATGACAAGGTTGTTCTCTCAGTCTCAGGCTACCAAACATACACAAACACTTGCCAACACTGAGGACAAGGAACAGCCTAGCATTCTGCCAGTCTGCTGTGCTATTTGGCCACAGTGTATATAGAATCATAGAATAGTTTGGGTCGGAAGGGACCTTTGAAGGTCATCTAGTCCATGCCTCCTGCTGAGGGCAGGGACATCTTCAACTACATCAGGTTGCTCAGAGCCCCGTCCAACCGGACCTGGAATGTTTCTAGGGATGGGGCATGCACCACCTCTCTGGGAAACCTGTGCCAGTGCTTCACCACTTCACCACTTTTTTTTACTTTTTCATAAGTAAAAAATTTCGTCCTTAGATCTAGTCTAAATCTACCCTCCTTTAGTTTTAAGCCATTCCCCCTTGTCCTGTCGCAACAGGCCCTGCTAAAAAGTCTGCCGACATCTTTTTTAGAAGCCCCCTTTAAGTACTGATAGGCTGCAATAAGGTCTCCCCGAAGCCTTCTCTTCTC